>NC_142606.1:38790273-39133606 GCF_041222555.1 Hakea prostrata | reverse complement strand
TCTCAATGGAACCATCACTTTTTGTCTTGATTCTGTACACCCACTTACGACCTACAATATTCATACTCTTAGAATAAGGCACCAACTTCCAAGGTGCGGTTACTCTAGCATTGTGGCATGCATCCACCCCTAGTGGGAGGTTGTGAAGTGTAACTATGATGCTTCTTTTGTCTTAAAGACCAGTGGATCGAGCATTGGAGTAATATGCTGTGATGATTCTGGTTGTTATGTGTTTGCTCAATCAAGCCCAAACCCTTTCCACAAAATTTTAGAGGGTGAAGGTATGACTGT
Organism: Hakea prostrata; assembly: GCF_041222555.1. Classification (NCBI taxonomy): domain Eukaryota; kingdom Viridiplantae; phylum Streptophyta; class Magnoliopsida; order Proteales; family Proteaceae; genus Hakea; species Hakea prostrata. Next base: position 39,133,315 of record NC_142606.1, on the reverse strand, counting down.
TTGGTTGGCCTTGTTGGAGCTGCTTGCCCAAGGATATGGCCAGATTAGTGTGGTGACAAATTACTAGAGTTTATACTATTTCATTAGTGGCTTCACAGTTAGTCCACTTGGGATTCGATGCACTATGGAGGATATAGATGTGCTCACCGGAAAATTTAAAGATTGTACATTTACTTTTGTGCCAAGAAAATTGAACTTCTTGGAGGGCAGCTGTGTTGCTAACATGCACCACATTTTGGCCTAATTCCACTTCTTGGTTATTGGATCTTCTAGATAATCCTATACCTTGTGCATAGCATGTTCTACATTTCCATCACCATATTTTGTGCTGGGATGGTGTCAATGTTAGTCTAACTCCAAAGTTGACTATCAGTTACACACTAGCAATTTCACCAGATTTAGTATCTCCTATCTTTGCGTACATGCAAGCCTTACCTACTTCCCCTTTTGTTATTCTCTAAGGAAGCCTTACCTTCCCTTCCCTATCTTTCTAGCAATAATGCCCCTCCTTTCTTTGGACACCTTAGTCCCCTTCCACCCTTTCACACTTAAGGCACCCATATACTTTACCCATTTAAATCCTCAACCCCATGCATTAAAGGAGAAAAAGAAGCCAAGCCATGAACTCCTCCCTTTGCTACTTACTAGCAAAGAGATTTTCCCACATCCCTCTTCCGAATTCCAGCTTCCCAACCCCCTCCTTCTCCCTCATTTCCTTCTTCCATCCACTACAATCTTCTGCTTCTTTCTCGTCCAAAAACCACTTGTGATATTTTTTGTTTTTTCATTTGCAGCAGCTCACTACCTATACCGTCTTCTTCTTATTCTTTTTCTTATCTGGAATTGTAACTACTACCGTCACCACCCCTATCTTCTTCTTTTTCTTGTCCCCCTAACCATCCGCACAACCTCTCTTACCAAATTATAGTTTATTCTAACCCCCCATCCAAAACCATAGAACTAGTCTATCTCTCTTCTCTTTTATTAGAATCTAAATCCCAAAGAGAGATTGAGTACCTAAGATTCCATTTTGGCTCTAAAACCACAACAAGAATCACCTGAGCTGTCAAAACATTAGGAACGTGCTTGGGAGCAGCGCACGGTCCAGATTCAATTTGGGGTCGAGAGCAAATCTAGACTGTTGAATTAACACTTCATTCAACAGACTAGATTTGCTCTGGACCCCAAATTGAATATGGGCCTTTGACTGCTGGGAGCAGTGCTGCTCCCAAGCAAAATAAAAAATATTGTCACTTTAGCCGTGCATGCACATTTGAGTTGGCACATTTCTTGGGCAATTTAGAAACTACAAGGTATGTACTCTTTGCTTCGTCAATGGTGGGATAGTTGAGCGGTTAAAAGCCCAAACTCCCATGGGGAGGTCTTGCGTTTGCACCCATCCGGAGGCACCTATATTAGTAATATCCCCCCTCCTAATGTAAACTTGCCGGCTGCAAAAAAAATAAAAAATAAATAAAATTACTCTTTGCTTCCATTTTAATTTTAGAGTACACACATATATACCTAATGTTGGAATGTATTTAAACATATACTTTGTTTCATTAATTGCAACTTAATTAGTTGCATTTTAAATATTGTCTTTTAATTGCTTCCTACACTTTTCACGATCTGCATACATCCATAGATTCCATACACTACAAGAAAAGAGCGTCATTGTGGCACTTAGAGCATAGTTTTAGTGTGGTAACAAGTAATCATTGCTAAATATTTTTTTGGATTGGATTTAACAGCGGTAATGAGTTGAGGTGTATTAGGGGCAACAATTGTTGCAGGGTCAAATGAATGGTTCTTGTGCAAGTGTACAGTTTCCTCATTTCAATAAATAAATAAGGTCTGATCCTTGTATTCAAAAAAATTATGCCAGGGCAATTTGCAAATGCCATGTACATGCAATTTTCCTTCTTTTTTTTTTTGGAGGGGGGGTGATGCATGCATTTTTCTCTTTTTACGCTAATCTTGAAAATGTGCTGTTTAAAAGTAACACATATAATTTAGATTATTAGCAATAGGGGTCAAACAATGGTAGCAAATATATTTTCAATACAAACTCTAAATATAAATTCTTATGTTGGGTCAAATTAGGAGACTACATTAAATTCCTGCTCAAAAGTACCCAGATAATTCAAGTCCTAGAGCATATAAGTGACAATGCCTACAAGCTGGACTTACCAGGTGAGTATAATGTTTGTGGTACTTTTAATGTTATTGATTTAAGTCCTTTCGATATGGGTCATGATTTGAGTATAGATCCTTTTCCAGAGGAGGGAAATGATGCAAATTATTACACGATTTCAAGCAATCCGATTCAAGTTTCAACCGGTTCTATTATGAGATCTCGGGCAAAGAAGTTCAAAGAAGCACTTAATGGGCTGACCCAAGAAGCTTGTCTCAATCAAATTTAAGATCCATTTAGCATGGCTCAAGTTATCCACATAGGGTTCTCACATCTCTTCTAAATTGGTGTCATGACATGTTCTCACAACTAAATAAGGCTAATTCCCGATGGTTGATGTTGGTTTTTATAATAACGTGCTATTTCATTTGGAAAGAAAGAAATGAGAGGGTGTTTAATTAACAAACACCCAACCCCCTTATGGTATTACAAAGCACAAATCATTGGATTAGGGCTTTGAATTTACAAAGGGAGGAAGAAATTTCACCTTTGACCACTCATGAATATAGTTTCAACCATTATAATTTAGAAGAAAATTGGTGTAGGAATATACCAATAACTAACAAAAATATTTTGATCTGTGTGGGGTACCTAACCAAGCACCTAGGGGTAGCGGGCTGGAGCAGTGGGATACGCAGAGATGGACATATACAGTCCATCAATTTTGGAAAAAAAGAAGACTAAGGGGATTCTGGAGGCAATGCTTTTTGGCCTACAGATGGGTATGACAAAGCGGCTGGAACAGGGATAAAGATGGAGGAAATATGGACTAACAATCCATATCTTGCAAAAATATTACCACGGCCCTCAAGAGAAAAATGGCTTCTTGGGGAACTACCCACGTTATTGAATCTGGCTAAATCCAAAAAATATGTTAAGTATGATCAATTCCCCAACCCAATTGCTCCGAGGTATTTTGAAAAACATGCAAACATAGCAGCTAGTCAACCGGATGACTGTAATAGTATAGTATCTAGTATTTGTAAGTGCTTTCAGCACTAATTTCCTTTCTAATTTAAGATTCTTTCAATCAAAAATAAAAAAGTTATCCATGTAGGGGCATCAACATTATTCAAATCCTAAAGGATTCTAGCTAAAACTAATTTAAATGATTTTAGGAATTGAATAAAGAGCATAATCATAGACATAATTGTAGCATTAATTTGGAAGAATTTGGGGGCTGAATACGGGAGTGATTTTTAGACCTAATTTATTATGAAAGATCGTTTGTTAAGACCAATACCTCTCAGTGAAGAGATTGTGGATTCGGTCTTACCTTATGGTATAATGTGTAATAACCCCCCCCCCCATCCCCCAACATATAAAAAATCGCCTGTTTCAAAAAAAAAAAAAAAAAAATCCTTGTTTATTATGGCTGACTTGGTTCTATCCGTTTCTCAAATTTAGGAGTGTGTGACGACCAAGTCAACAACAATGCACCATTCATTGAATTGTGACATTGCATGCTCCAAAGTAAAGGCCGAATTCACGAGAAGCATCCGGAAGTTTAGGACGGTTAGTGAGAGGGGGCTCACCCCAAAGCAAAGGCAGGATCCCTTAGGAGTTGGTTCCCAACAACGTAGACGTCACAAGTAGTTAGTCAACTTGAATTATTATATATGTAATTGTTGTGTGCTACAAGTGGGATTATGTACATTCATTTTTCACTATGTTGCCTGAGTGATCCCTCACAAGTTTGGCCGAACTCACCTCGTAGAAATATCTCTTTTGTGATGGTGGACATGCACGAATGTCAAGAGATTTCAAATCTATGGAGTCATAATTCATTTAATTGTTTAGTTAACCTGAATTTTTGGAAATTTCATTATGAAAAACTGTTTGGTCAACGTGATTTTCTGAATGCGCAAATATTTAGTGCTTTTATAATAGGGGTGAAATCTTTGGATTCATGTTTTTAATGCAAAAAGATGAATATCTAGATTTCATGAATTTAGGGATTTTCACAACCAAATGGGTCTAAATCTTGCATTCATGAATCTAGAGATTTGAAATCTCGCATTGATGAGTCCAGAGATTTGAAATCTCTGGATTCATGTAACCAAACATGCCCCAATGTATTTTAATTCTATATTGATGAATAAGACACATGTAAAAAGGTTCTGGCAGCCAACGGTTACACAATTGAACAATAGGTACATATGCCTTAAATTTCATAAAGCCTCAAATATCATACTCCATTCTATATATGTTACATATTTAAATGCTCAACATGCAGCCAGCCGCTACACCACCACATCCTAAGCTGGGCTAGTTAATGCTTATCCATTGGATTTAATATCTCCATGTTTTCCATAAGAGCAAACCTTACCTACTTCCCCTTTTCTTATCCTCTAAGGAAGCCCTACCTATTTCATCACCCTCTTCTAGCATTAATGTCATCTAAGCCCCCTTCCACCCTTCCACACATAAGCCACCCTTCTCCTTCATCTATTTAAAGCAGCCAACCAAGAGATCTTCCTCATCCTTCTTCCAATGTCAGGCTCCAAAACCCCATCCTTCACTCATATTGCATAATTGACGCCATTCCTGATTCTTTACATTTACGCTCTCTTTTCTTCCATCCATTACCATCTTCTGTTTCTTTCTCGGCCCCAAATCATCTGCATCATCTTCATCTTATTTTCTTAACTAGAATCACAACTACTACCATCACCAACCCTGTCTTCTTCCTTTTCTTACCACCCAACAATTTCTCTTGGACATTCTTCTTTAAAAATTCTCACCTCCATTCAAAACTGAACAAGTGCTCTATCTCTCCTCTTTTCTATTATAATCTAACATCTGGAGAGAGATTCAGTACTTAAGGTTGCATTCTAGTTCTAGAACCGTAACAAGAATTACTTGAGCTCTCAAAATATTGTCTCTTTAGCCGTGCCTTCTGAGTTGGCACATTTCTTGGGTAATTTAGAAGCTATAAGGTTTGTACTTTTGCTTCCATTTTCATTTCAGAGTACACACATATACCTACTGTTCTAATGCATTTATTCGTTGTTATTGTCGCTAGCTGTCTTTATACCTTGTCACTTTTAATACAAATAACGTTTAAGCCAAAAAAAAATAAAAAAATAATAAGACTTAGTTACATTTTAAAATGTCTTTTAATTTCTTCTTACACATTTGATGATCCAAATACATCTATACACTACAAGAAAATACCATAATTGTAGCATCTTGAGCATGGTTTTAGTGTGGTAACTAGTTATCATGGCTAACTATTTTTGAGATAGGATTTAGCAACGGTAGTGAATTATCCCCTCTAAATGTTTATTACGCACTAACTTCATCAACGACTACAAATTATTACTTCTTAATTTCTACATAATGTAATGATCAACTAATAATTTTTTTTTTAATTTTTATTGTTTCCTTAAGGCCTAAGAGCAGTTTGTAAACTACTTGTGGTTAACTATTAGTGACCTAACTAACTACCATGTTCAGATTTTTCTAGACAATTTTTCGAAGGCACACTTAGAAGCTCAATTTTCGTGTGAGCTCCTCAACATTCATTCACTTAATTTAGACCGTTCATATTAACGATCTAGATTAAGTGAAGACCAACTTTGAATCCGTGCCATGGACTACTCGGAGCAGCGCTGCTCCAAAGCATTTTTCCCTAATTTTGACATCAAGATCCCTAGCCCTATCGCCTCGTTGGCAAACTTCAAAGCTACATCTCCAAGATTGGGCTATTAAAAGGCTTGTGGTTTTCCATGAGAGAATGATATCATGTTATTGATATGAAAGAATGATATCATGTTGTTGATCATGTAGATTTCTTTCTTGATTCTCATGCATATATGTATAAATTGTATATTTTATCATTCAAGCCTAGTATATAATTTGTACATGCTAGTGTTAATTTGCTGAAGAAAATATCATATCCTCTTTATTACTTATTTAATTAGTTCAAGACTGTTATTTTTCAGGGTAGGTCATTATATATTAATTAAGAATATCTTTTTTTTTTTTTATAGGAATGTGGCAAATAATGACAATTGCATTACAAGAGAAGAGATGGAAGTATTGTTTCGAAAGTGTTAAGAAGGATGAAGGAAAATACAGAAGGTTATTTAATCGCATCAACGATTTACCAGGTGTGTTACGTGAATTTAAATCTTTATATTGTATATAATTTCTAACAAAAAGTATTCGAGGATCCCAGTTTAAATCGTCTGACAGCAGTACATTGCATCCTCTTCCACTTTCCATTTCATAGCATGACTTGACCATTGACCCTCTGTATATGTGCTAGGCTACCTTTTCAACAAACATGTGTGTGGACAGACACACACAAGCACAAGCACTCTTTCACTCTCCAGAACAGTTCAGCTCTTGCATATATAAGGGCAGTGAGGTGTGTCTGTCTGTCTCTCTCTCTCTCTCTCTCTCTCCCTCGCCCCTCTCCCTCATATTGTATGTGTTTTGTTGTTACCAGTTCTAATCCTGCTTTTATGAATCTTGCAGATCTATCTCCAGGAAAATGGCACAACTCCATAGCTCTTCTTTGGCCACCTGGAGGACATTTTATTAGCTGGAGATACTTGGAATGGTGGTGGTATGAACTCGTCTAGCTTTTATGTGGGCTACAAATCAACCCACAGACTAGCAATGGGTGTTCTTACACAGACCACATAAATGTGCAAATTACGATGCCTTGTTTTCTATCACTCCGAATTAGTGCAAATTACCAAGTGTAGCTACGGAGGATAGATGATCTGTACACCATCTGCTCAATGATCAAACAATAACCGCGGGAATAGAACATGGACACTCCTCCAAAATGGTGCATCAATGTCCACAGCCCTACTTCCACCTTTCAATAGGAACCAAACCCTAATATGAGGTTGCAGGTGTCGCCTTCGTCTCAAGTTGCCACTAGAATTTGTATGTATCTAGGTTTCTTTGTGTACATGGTTCAATAAGAGAGGGCATTAAAGCTATGGAGATGGGGAATCATTGCCTAAATGCTCTGAAGTGGTGGTTGTATGAACTTTGCCAGCTTTTATATATGTTGACACTGATGTACTGGAAACGTGATGTTAGAATTTTTTCATGATTTAACTATTGAAAATATAAATTCGCTAATATCTTGTCCTACCTCTCTCTCTCTCTCCACTTTTTTTATTCTCTCCCACTCTCTATTTTTCTTTTTAACTTGAAGCATCACCTTGTGAGATGGGAGATGTAAAAACCATGAGAGACCAAGCAAAGAGATTCAACAGTGAAGGCGAGTCTAAGGAAAACTGTATTTGGATACAGGGAAAATATCATATGGTTCATAAAGTCAGTTGGGAGGGGGAGAGAGAGGCTGTAAGGAGTCTCCGTAGATTAAGGCAACTTAGAATAAACTGCTTTCTTTCTTTCTCTTTCTCTTATTATTTTTTTTTTCTCCCATCTTTATCCTTTTATGTATATAAGACTTCTGTCTTCCATGCCCATGTAGATAACAAAACTATCAGACAAGGTTTTTCCTAAACCAAACCCAGAAGCTTGAAATTTACAAATGAACAACTGATCAAAGACCAGAAAACCATCAAATTCAGGAGCTTTTACTGAAAAGAAAAGAAAAGGAAAAAAATTTCCAACAATATTCTGGACCTTAGCAACATGGAACAACAATATGTTACTGCTGAAACATGGAAGAATTGAAATCTTAGATCAAAACACTATGTATGGATGGTATGAGCCACCTAAACAAGAGTTCTTGAACGGTGAACAACTAGAGTCTATTACTAATCACATACAAAAATTTCCATCAATGAAACAGGTGAATCAATTAGAAAATAAAAAATATTCATGTCCGATGAAATGGTTGTTGCTATCTATATTATTCCAATAACGAATCATTGGTTTATTTGAATAACTAAATAAAATAGATAAACCTTTCTCTTGGTCTCATGCCGATGGATCTTCTCATTTGGAAGATCTCCTATAAGAAGAATACACATTCTAGTTGCGAGCCTAATTCTAATTGTTTTGTTCTGAAGCAAAGATATCCACGGGGGCCGGTTTGTCCTATTCAAAGATTAGAGGTATCGAATTGTCTTTCGAATAGGCCTTAAAACAAACGTTTATTATTGTATTGAATCCATTAGACCCACCATTTTGGAAATGTCTAGTGCCGAAGTCATTGAATGGATAAGTCACCAATCCCTAAAACGGACAATGCAATGTACTTTGTACGGGCGTGCATTTTACCATAGGTTTCTATTGTATCAAACTACCCTTGATTTGCTTTGAAAGGGAGGTTTGGTTTTCGAAAAACCTCCCCAGTTTTAATGGAGGTTGAGAGAGACATTGATCGAATTGAGGAGGAACAAATTGAGCGAGGTGAACCTAGATTGTCGACTTCGTTTAGTTTCATGCACTAAGCAGTATTCAAGGAGAAGGAAAAGATGTGGTTGGTGTGCAAACACTATGGGCATTCTACATCAGAATGGAAGGACAAGCCAATGGCTAGACGTGTGCAAGTATACAATCATTATAATATTGTGGAGGCAGTACACGCATCTCTTGTTGAGTATGTATCTCCAACGATTCAAGGTGAGTAGTTTGAAGTGGAGACACCTGTGAATTCACATTGTTTTTTTGGCTCAAAAACCTTCCTTTGAAGGGGAGGGTAGCATTGATTAGGTTGGGCACTTCGCTTCGGACAAGGATTCAGTTGAGAATGACCTTGAGGAGAATAGGGAGGAACCCATAATAGGTTCAGCGGACAACGAGGAACATACACTAATGGTGGATCTGTACACTTGGTCGTGGAGAGCCTAGAGGCAATATGGTTGCCCAGGTTTGTCATGCTTTGAATGATGTTGGCACTTATAGGGGATGCATCTCATCCAAAAAGGGTTGGGCTGTGTTGTGATCCCAAGGGAGTTGTGGAGGCGTCACTTCATAGGGGTAGGAAGTTTAGGAGGAAAGCGTAGAATTTTTTTTTGATATGTTGTTATTGGCACTCATAGGAAGTTGGTCAAGGGTAGGATGGTGATATCACTTGAAATTAACACAGTGGACAAAGCGATTCTAGTGAGGGAAGGAAGGTTAGCAGATGGGTTAGTTGTGGCCCGTTCAGGGGTGGCATAAAAAAAGCATATTCTTCATCAAATTCTTCTTGGAACATCTATGGGATGAGAAAGGTGGCTGTTGCCAAAACTTTGAGTATGTCGTGGAGGCCACATAACCCAGAGGTTATATGCATCGTAGACCCAATGATGGAGTTAATTCGAGTCCCTTTATAACATATTTTTTAATTATTTGGGATTAGTAATGATATTGTTGTGAATTCTCACCTAGAGGGTGCATCAAACTTCTGGGTTTTGTGGTATAGAGAAATTTCTCATGTTGTTGTTTTGGCCAGTTCTAATAAGTTTTTGGCACTTCGGGTGCACGATGGAATGATAGCACTCTGGATGTAGGATGTGTGCATGCTAAATGTTTTACATCTGATAGGCGTGTTTAATGAAATGATTTTCACTCGATTATTCCTTTGGAGAGACCTTGTAAATTGTGGGAGATTTTAATGCATCCTTATTGTCCTCATAAAAGAGGGGTTTTCCTTGTTTTAATTCTGCGTTGATAGCTGACTTCAAGCATTGGGTGGATCAGTATGACCTAGTGACTTTGCCTTAATCGGGTAGGAGTTCACTTGGACTAATAATTGTCAAAGATGGCATGTGGCTCCTATCTTAGATAGTAGTTTTTGTAATGACCTTTGGCTGGATTTGTTTGAAGATTGTCATCAAGAAGTGTCATATAAAGTGGCTTCGGACCATGCCCCTCTTTTGGTTTGGTGTCAGGAAGGGGAGAGGCCTACAATTATCCCTTTTCAATTTCAGAACTTCTTGATTGATGATATTATTTTATGTTCTTGGGTATGTTGCTTGGAGTTTAAATCAGGGGGGGTGACCCTCCTCAAAGTGTCTACAAAAAATTAAAACTGTTGAAAGGGGCTTTAAAGGAGTGGGAAAAACTCACATTTCCTAAAAATGAGGCAGTGTTGGAGGCCAAAAAGGAACTAGGTGTTGTCCATGAAGATTTCGTTGCAAGGGAAATGAGTGCTGAGCTATTTGCTAAAGAAATAAATGCAAAAACAGTATATCTCAAAGCCGTGGAGCGTCAGGAGAAATTGAAGGCTCATATATGGTGGTTGTCTGATGGTGACAGAAACTCCATGTTCTTCCACTTGAGTGTAAAATTGCAGCATGCCAAGGCAAAAATTTGTCTTATGAAAAAGGGAGATGGTTCATCAATGACAGGTTTTTTGGTTTATTTTATTGCATTTGTTGGGGGATAATAGGGAAAGATTGTTTTCAGTTGTGTTGTACTCTTTTGCCTGAGGTTACATTACAAAGGATGTTAATAAAATTTTTACCACTTTGATTCCAAAAGTGGAAGGTTGTAAATCCCTAGATAAATTTCACCGGGATCTAATCCCATAGAGATGATAAATCTTTCTCCTTTAAATTCAATGGGATGATTTGCATCCCAATTATATTGAATTGGATCAATATCATGAATAACAATATCTGAGCTATCAAATCGAATCATCATTGAGAATTGAATATTGACATAGTATAGCATAGGAAGATCTTTTATCCATACCGAATCCAAAATTGTTCGGGTTCATGCGCTAGTACTCATTACCAATGGTCGTGGTGAGAGAGTGTTGACTTAACCCCAACCATGGTTTGAGAGCCAGGTGTGGACTTACCCCTTTGCCCAGGATCCTTACATATGTAACCAGTCCTTGCCGGATGAGAGTGACTAGACCTACCCAAAGGAGGGCTGGTGTTATATTTTAAAGCATGTCAACTGTTAGAGACTTGCATAGTTAGCTCTTAGTAGCATTCATATTCTGCATACCATCCATATCATTTCATATGTGCATTCCTGGATTGTATTGACATATATATGAGAATTGTCTGTTCCTTACTGAGTTCGTTAGAACTCATTCCTTTCATTGTATATATTATATGAGTTGTACAGATGGTGGCACACTGTCGGAAGTTGGAGATGATTCGTATGAAAGAGCCTTCTCCTATGAAGAGGATGTGGCACCGGCAATGACATATTGCCAGATGTTTTGAGGAGCGTTTGGAGAAGAACTAGAGGACCCCTTTTCTTGAAATACATGAGAAACATTATCTAGCTTTAGAGAAAGAAACTGGAAAGAAAATCATTTAATTCTTTTTATTGCTTCTGCTGAACTCATATTCTTTTTGATCATTTATTTCTTTCCTTAATTATTTTATTGGAGTATTTGGACTCCTGTAATCCTTTTATTTAATTATTGAACTTATTCTTACTCATGATTGTCTTTACTTGCATTTATTATTATTGGTGGACTAAGACTGTGGATCATGTGACGGATCACTCCCACGGGTTGTCGGGCGGGTAACCGAGACCAGAGGGTGGGGTGTGACATTAGTAAACACCTTGGTATGTTTCTTCAAGGTTGGGAGAGGGTGAGAGGCAAAGCACAATTGCTTGCTTGTGATTTGAGAGCTTAAAATTACTTGGGGAGTAGTTGATCAAGTATGAGGTTCAACTCTCTCAAAAGGGGTGAATTGGGCTTAAATAGATGGCCTTTGAGTGCCTTAGCCCAATCCCCAACGGATAGAAAACGAATATAATTTTAGTCAATTTTCAGTCTAGACAGACGCCCGTCTGACGAGACGGTCGTCCGTATGCGGTAGCCGTTAAAAACTAGCCGTTGGAGGCTAAGATGAAACCACACGGACGTCCGTCTGGTTTTAGCAAGCTAGACGGAATTCCATATGACTTTCTGTGACCTAATAGAAACTAGAAGGACGTCCGTCTGGTTTAGACGGTCGTCCGTCTGCAGCAAGTCAAGTATGAGACTTGGATTTGGCTTTGGTGTTTGGTCTTTTTGGTCAACCCTAAGCCTCATACACCATCCTACTATGTCCTAGGTTAGTCTAGTGATAAGATATGCACATGATTACATACAATTACATGAGAGTGCATATGGAGGTGTCCTAAGTCCTAACTTCATCTAAGTCTTGATCATTAAAGTTCTTGAATCTTCTTATACTCCATTCTTCATGATCATCTTCATGTCCATCTTGGCATGATCTTGGCTTGGGCTTGACTTGAGCATATGGCTTTGAATTTGGAGTTGGTCCACTTGTTCTCATCTTGAACTAAAACAACACAACTCAATATAGCCATTGGTAATTCATGCTTGTTATCATCAAAACCAATGGAAGCTGATGTGGCAAATACTGACATGGCATTTTCCAACATCTACCATAATATTCTCCAACTCTATTTGATCTCACAATTTTAATATACTTTCCACATTGTTTCTCTACTTTAGATTTAAATACTTTAAAGGCGTCTAACGTCTCAAACTTCTTATGAAGCATGTAGAGATACACGTATCATGAGTACTCATCCATAAAAGAGATGAAGCAAATTTAACCATCCCTATCTAAACAACAAATGTTTGTATGTATGATTTCTAATAGTTCTATAATCCTCTTGGCACCCTTCTTTGACTTGTTGGTTTGCTTTCCCTTTATGCAATCCACACAAGTATCATGATCAGTAAAATCTAAAGTACTTAGTTATAACACCGGACCCGAAGATATCGGATCTGCCTTAACTATCCGTGGATGTGATCTATAGCCACAAGACCAGGTTATAGTCTTAGTAATAAATATAGCATAAAAAACCATAATCAAGAGCCAAAAATAAATAGTCCATTAATAAATGAGAATACTAAATGTCCGAATGTCCCAAAATTGAATCTCAAAGAATATCTGGAATGAAGTCTGTAAGTAAAAGCGAAGGAAATAGTATAACTAAGGTTTATAGTTATTCTATTCCAAGTGAATCCATAAGTCTAGCAACTTGCCTAACTTGGAAAAAAAAAATGTGTAAATAATCTCCAATTAGAGCCACCACGCTGTCATAGCTATTCTCTCGATGCTCATAACGGTTGTACTCCGTATGAGCAGTCCATACAGGTGAATGAGTCTCAATGTGCCTCATAATACTCTCTTGAGGGTTCATTGCACTAATATGCTGGTGTTGAACTCTCCAGGAAAAAGGTTCCCTTATGACCTACAAATAATCTGAAGAAAACAAGGAAATCCATAAGGATGAGTTCCACATAACTCAAGAAGACGAAAAAAATCCACATATACCATGATAACATGAATGTAAAGGATGTAATGATATTGTAAGCATGTAACTAATAAACTAGCAATGCTAGTCTTCACCTAGGTAGACACATTAAGATGAACACCAGCCTCCTCTGGGGAGTCTCATCACTCTGATCCATCACGAATTGGTTACCCTCTGTTGGGATCCTGCATAGAGGTATGTTCCACATCACACCATGGTTGGGATTATAGGACTACACTCTCTTAACACAACCATTGGTATGAGTACTGGCACATGCCAGAGTATCCTAACCCAATGCAAGAACATATAGGTAACACACAACGTGTGGTCCAAATACATTTCCTCATGCCTAGTATTCTTTTGGTCCAATATTTTCTCCACTGAGTATTTGAATCATTTCCCTCCATTATCGCAATTCAATTAAGCTTTGCAACTAGTCAGAGTTCTATGGTATTTCACTTACTTAGCCTTCTGAGGTGGTGGCTTTTCGACTGCAGAGTCAGCCCACATCTAACTTTGTTTTGCAAGCCAACTTCACGAAAACCGAGGGCTAGTAGTTTTTGGACGCATCACAATTGATTTATTTTCCAATTCTACTGATCTCTAGCGTTGATCAGCGCCATGGCAAGTTTTAACATATAACACAAGTATATCTTCATGACAAAAACCCATTTGGATTTGAACTTCCACCAAACGATAGTGTAATCATTGGATACCTCCTCTTCATCTCCAACATCCCCCAAGTTTTTCTCTGACTCGGATCGCCATGGAAAACATATATGTTGGGTGAAACTAAGTGAGACACACTCCCTATTCAATTCTACACAAGCTCAAGGAGGGGTTACTTTAGCTGAAAGACCATAACGGATCTGTTATGGTTTGAATTTGATTTTTGAATTCAAGTTTTTTAAATTTGAATTCAAATTTGAATATTGTAAACAAGTACAACAGCCATGTTTATTTATAAATACATAAAACTTACCCATCAAGGTAAGCAACCTACTTATCAAAATTAGAGTTTTTCTTTGCATTCTTTCATGGTATTATAGCTAAGGTTTTGAGATTTTTTTCTTCCCTTTCAAACTTTTCAATGGCGTCGAATGAACAAAGCTAGACAATATACTAGAGATGCAATTATGATTTCCACGGGCATCCACAACTTCAGCAGCCTCAACAGTAGGCATGCCTCCCCACAGCAACAGATCCAACCAGCTGCAATGCAGCCTCAGATCATTATAAATCAAGGTTATCCATGTCAGCCGCAGTATGAGCCACCTGGTTTAATTCTTCTTCTCGTTTATGTAATTTTAATTCTTCTTCTCGTTTAAGCTTTACAATACAACAACAACTACTATATACTCTGCAGCAACAACCACTATATACTCTGCAGCAACAACCACAACATACTCTGCAGCAACAACCACTATATACTCTGCAGCAACAACCACTACATACTCTGCAGCAACAACCACTATATACTCTGCAATCAAAACCACACCACAACTGATTCTGCAATCAAAACCACAACACCACTAGCTACAACAACAACAACTGCAATCTTCTCCGCAGCAACAACACTACCAACAACAACGTGGACTATCATTTTGTCAGAGACTTGGTTCAGAACAACACCATAAAGTGCAGTTTGTTCGATCAGATGATCAAATTGCAGATGTGTTTACTAAGGGCTTAACATCACAAGCTTTCTTCAAGCATAGAGACAAACTCTTGCACTTGCCAATGCAGAGTTTGACGGGGGATGAAAGACCATAACGGATCTGTTATGGTTTGAATTTGATTTTTGATTCAAGTTTTTGAATTCAATTTTTGAATTCAAGTTTTTTAAATTTGAATTCAAATTTGAATATTGTAAACGAGTACAACAGCCATGTTTATTTATAAATACATAAAACTTACCCATCAAGGTAAGCAAGCTACTTATCAAAATTAGAGTTTTTCTTTGCATTCTTTCATTAGCATTGTGGCATCCACCCACAGTGGGAGGTTGTGAAGTGTAACTATGATGCTTCTTTAGTCTTAAGGACCAGTGGATCGAGCATTGCAGTAATATGTTGTGATGATTCTGGTTGTTATGTATTTGCTTTATCAAGCCCGACCCCTTTCCACGAAATTTTAGAGGGTGAAGGTATGGCTGTTGGTTAGCCTTGTTGGAGCTGCTTGCCCAAGGATATGGCCAAATTAGTGTGGTGACAAATTACTAGAGTTTATACTCTTTCATTTGTGGCTTTACAGTTAGCCCACTTGGGATTTGATGCACCGTGGAGGATATAGATGTGCTCACCGGAAAATTTGAAGATTGTGTATTTACTTTTCTACCAAGAAAATTGAACTTTGTGGTTGATTCTATAGCTCAGAGTGGGGGCTGTGTTGCTAACATGCACCACATTGTGGCCTAATTCCACTTCTTGGTTATGGGATCTTCTAGATAATCCTATACCTTGTGCATAACATGTTCTACAGTTCAAACACCATATTTTGTGCTGGGATGCTCAATGTTAATCTAACTCCAAAGTTGACTCTCAGTGACATTCACACTAGCAATTTCACCAGATTTAGTGTCTCCTATCTATACGTACATGCAAGCCTTACCTACTTCCCCTTTTGTTATCCTCTAAGGAAGGCTTACCTACTCTTTCCTTATCTTTCTAGCAATAATGCCCCTCCTTTCTTTAGACACCTTAGCCCCCTTCACCCTTTCACACTTAAGGCACCCATATACTTTACCCATTTAAATTCCCAACCCCATGCTTTAAAAGAGAAAAAGCAGCCCAGCCATGAACTCCTCCCTTTGCCACTTACTAGCAAAGAGATCTTCCCACATCCCTCTTCCAAATTCCAGCTTTCCAACCCCCTCCTTCTCCCTCATTTCCTCCTTCCATCCACTACAATCTTCTGCTTCTTTATTTGTCCAGAAACCACGATGATATTTTTCTCTTTTCATTTGTAGCAGCTCACTACCTATACCATCTTCTTCTTATTCTTTTTCTTATCTGGAATTGTAACTACTATCCTCCCCACCCCAGTCTTCTTCTTTTTCTTGCCCATTAACCATCCACACAACCTCTCTTACCTAATTATCTTTAATTCTAACCCCCATCAAAAATCATAGATCTAGAATATCTCTCTTCTCTTCTATTAGAATCTAAATTCCAAAGAGAGATTGAGTACCAAAGATTCCATTTTGGCTCTAGAACCATAACAAGAATCACCTTAGCTGTCAAAATTGTCGCTTTAGCCATGCATGCACATTTGAGTTGGCACATTTCTTGGGCGATTTAGAAGCTACAAGGTATGTACTCTTTGCTTCCATTTTAATTTCAGAGTACATATATATACCTAATGTTGGAATGTATTTAAACATGTACTTTGTTTCGTTAATTGCAACTTAGTTACATTTTAAAATATGTCTTTTAATTGCTTCCTACACTTTTCACGATCCACATACATCCATACACTACAAGAAAAGAGCGTCATTCTGGCACTTTGGGCAAAGTTTTAGTGGGTTAACAAGTATCATTGCTAAATATTTTTTTGGATAAGATTTAACAGCTTTAATGAGTTCAGGTGTATTAGGGACAACAGTTGTTGCAGCGTCGAGTGAATGGTTCTTGTGCAAGTGTATGTTTTCCTCATTTCAATAAATAAATAAGGTCTAATCCTTCTATTCAAAAAATTATGCCCTGGCAATTTGCAAGCCATGTACATGCAATTTTCCTTCTTTTTTTTTTTTTTGGGGGGGGGGGGGGGGGTGGGGGGGTTGTGCATGCATTTTTCTCTTTTTACGCTAATTTTGAAAATGTGCTGTTTAAAAGTTGTTAGGGATAAGGGATGCACAACTAAGAACAGAGAAGAACACAAGCAAAGCACAAAACAGGGATTTAACGTGGTTCGGCAAAACCCTACCTACGTCCACCCGATAGAAAAGAAGTTTTACCATTTTAGAAAAGCTCACACCACTCTCACACCCACAAACCGTTAGTCTTTGCTTCCGTGTCTACTTGGTTATCCCACAGAGACTATTTATAGGGAAACCTAAAACCCTAATCCCTATGTAATTACAAGTTTAACCCAGTACTAGTAATTGACTCAAACCCTGTTTCAATTACAAATACAACCAAAACCATAATTACATGGACCTACAAATACAAGACCCCCAAACCCAACAATCTCCACCTTGGCTTGAATTCTGCAAACCACCTTGAAGAAAACCGTTGATGATGTCTCTCTGCAATCACCAGTCTTTGTGTATCCACTACACCTTACCGCATGGCTCACATCCCCTCTAAGGATGCTTTTGTTACCGCCATCACTAAACCAGCATGGCGCACACCCCCCACCTGGGGTGTCCCGTATAGCTCATTGCCACTATATGACGTGATGTGACTCCATCCCTCCTTTTGTCACAGCCGGCTCCGAGAGATCACTGCCACTCACCAAATCCAAAGTGAAAGTCACTCGCTTCTTTCCAAATTTTCCCTTGTTTGCGCTGGAACAACCTGCAAATTCTGTCTACCTGTACCCCTTGCCAAAGTGTCAACTGGAGCTCCACATGTTTCAACACTCCCTGCAAGCCTACACAACTTACTAGTCATCTTTCCCCGCATCACAACCATTGACCCCCTTGAAACCTTGAGAACTCCACCTTCAGATGACCATCTGAAACCTTTAGAATCTAGAGTACTCAATGAAATCAGATTCTTCCTTAGACCTAGTACATGTCTAACCCCAGTCAAAATTCACACAATCCCATTAAACATGCGAATCTGCATAGTCCTAACTCCGACAACCCTACTTTCCGCATTATTTGAAATCTTGACTGTACCACCTTCACATGCATGATCTATAGTAAACTGATTCCCGGCTGAACACATGTGAAAAGAACACCTAGATTCTCAAATCCAATATGAAGAATTCAAACCTGGATGATGAAGTCGAAGGAAATCATCTCCTCCATCATCGCTCAATAAGACAACAATAGATGATTCATCACTCTCCCCGTCCTTCCTTTTCCTATCCTTCTTACGCCTTAGACAATCTTTCTTTATATGGCCTTCCTCTTTGCAATAGTAACAAGTTACTTTGCGACCAGCAGACTTTGAGTGACCCCTTGACTTGCTAGACCCCTCCATTCTCCCAATTGATCTTCCTCTACTATGACCACCCCTTACAACCAAGGCACTACTTTCATCTGACTCCCTATCACTGCTATTTTTTTGCCGTGTTTCATTCATCAACGCAGTAATAACATCGTCAAGTTTCGAAGTATCCTTACCAAAAAGTAATGTGGTCACAATGTGATCAAATGACTGAGGCAATGATGCCAACAAAAGTAACGCCTTGTCTTCCTCCTTGATCTCCTCTTCAAGAGCCGACAACTCCGTCAAAATCCTGTTGAACTCATCTAGGTGTTTGTCAAAATTTGCTTCCTCTAACAACCGAATGTCATATAACTGTTCCTTTATTAACAACCGATTTGTCAACGACTTGGACTTGTACCTGCTCTCCAGCTTTGCCAGACTTCCTCTGGATCTGCCACCCCGATGACTTCACGAAGAACATTATCCGCAAGATACAACTAGATCGTACTATTTGCTAGATCCCTCAACTCTTGCCAATCGTCTTCCTTCATCGCCTCTGGCTTTTCTAATTTTTTTCCTGAGAGCCTTAACAGTGCCTTCCCGCGTAAGGATGTTTTTCATTCGTTGTTGCCACAAGGTGAAATCGTTATGACCATTAAAAAGTTCTAAGGAGAAATTAGAACTCTTCACCGTCATCTGATTTGTGCCCTTCATACCTGTTAACAACTAAAAAAATATCATGTTCGTTGATCTCCATACGAACTCATAAAATCAATACCAATGGAGTGAAATCTCCTCGATCCGTCACTTCCACTGAGTCCGGAACGCCAAAAAACCTTAGGAACACTTAACTCCGTACAAAAAACCTTCACACGAAATCCTGTGGAAACAATCTGTGCTATATGATCCGATAATACCAAAAAAAAAAAAAATCCCTTTTTTCCGTCTTTTTCCCACATAATCTTTTTCTCTTTTTTTTTTCTTCTTTTTTTTCCTCTCCCTTTATGGTTCTTCTCCCATGTTCAGCTTCTCAACTTTTCAAACTTTTTTTTTTCAAAGCAATCATTGCATTAAAAAAAACTCTTCTCTCTCTCTCTCTCTCTCTCTCTCTCTCTCTCTCTCTCTCTCTCTCTCTCTCTCTCTCTCTCTCTCTCTCTCTCTCTCTAATCCGCTTAAAGCATAAGAAATAAAAAAAAGATAAAAAACTTCACGGTACCTTCAATCACTCCGTCGAAGCTTTCTCCGTTCTCCTGGCACCTATCCTCTCCTTTCTGGATCGTCACACAGATCCACTGAACCTCGCTTTAATACCACTTGTTAGGGATAAGGGATGCACAACTACGAACAGAGAAGAACACAAGCAAAGAGTTTTACTATTCCAGAAAACCTCACACTACTCTCACACCCACAAAGCGTTAGTCTTTGCTTCCGTGTCTACTTGGTTATCCCACAGAGACTATTTATAGGGAAACCTAAAACCCTAATCCCTATGTAATTACAAGTTTAACTCAGTACTAGTAATGACCAAAACCCTGTTTCAATTACAAATACAACCAAAACCATGATTACATGGACCTACAGAATACAAGACACCCAAAACCAACATATAAAAAGCGCCTGTTTATAATAAAATAAAAAAAAAAAAAAAAAAAAAACCTTGTTTATTATGGCTGACTTGGTTCTATCCGTTTCTCAAATTTAGGAGTGCATGATGACCAAGTGAAAAACAATGCACCATTCATTGAATTGTGACATTGCATGCTCCAAAGCAAAGGCCAAATTCACGAGAAGCATCCGGAATTTTAGTAGGGTTAGTGAGAGGTGGCTAACCCCAAAGCAAAGGCCGGATCCATTAGGAGTTGATTCCCAACAACATAGATGCAACAAGTAGTTAGTCAACTTGCATTATTATATATGTAATTGTTGTGTGCTACAAGTGGGATTATGCACATTCATTCTTCACTATGTTGCCTTAGTGATCCCCTCACAAGTTTGGTGGATCTCACCCCGTGGAAATATCTCTTTTTAGATGGTGGACATGAACAAATGTCTTGTGAAGTTGGAGGCATATGCGTGGGAGCATGATTGTGGAAAGTAAGCCATTGTATTAGCAGATAGTAAGCATAATGTCTCGTGCGAGTGTTATACTTGTGCATATGTGCTATAATTGGGTGTATAGGATTTCATACTTGTTTGAGATAGGAGCTATGTGATTTTATTATGAATCATATAACTAATTAGAGAGGGTATGATTATGAACTCTTAAGCTATCAATCTATAGTTTTCCTTACATCTGAACTGCGCCGCGCCACCCCCTCCCCCGGGGAAAAAGTAACCACATATACATGCCATACTTGTTTCTTAATTGCCTATGATTAGGTGCCATGGTTTCTATGATTATGGTACTACGCGGATGGTCTAGCAGGAAGGCCATAACAATGGGGCATTGGGTCAAGTGCGAAAGCCAAGCCCGCTTAGGATGGGGTGTGACATTTGGTACTAATAAGAATCATAGTACTACGCGGATGGTCTAGCAGGAAGGCCATAACAATGGGGCATTGGGTCAAGTGCGAAAGCCAAGCCCGCTTAGGATGGGGTGTGACATTTGGTACTAATAAACTCCTTGATATATATATATATATATATATATATATATATCATTAGTGAAATAAAATGCCCAACATGTAGCCAATGGACTTCTATGCTATGATGGTCAATGCTCCACGATCCCTGTAGTCTACTAGTAAATTATATGATTTCAACATCATAAGTCCTTAGTTTATCGTAATTCTAGTTTAATTATCCCACAGTGTTTTTTGCTAGCTAGAATAGTTAATGCCTATTGGCTACACATTTGACCAATGGTTACATGAATTAAATTTCAGAACTTTTTAAGGGCCTGTTTGATTAGCTGAGTCTGGAGATTTTAAATATCTAGACATTTCATATCTATAGAGTCATAATTCATAAAATTAACTGTTTGGTTAACCTGAATTTGTGGAAATTTCATTATGAAAATCTATTTGGTCAACGTGATTTTTGTGAATGCGCAAATGTTTAGTGCTTTTATAATAGGGTGAAATCTATTTTTTAGTGCAAAAAGATGAATCTCTAGATTTCCTGAATCCAGAGATTTTCACAACTAAACGGATATAAATCTCGCATTCATGAATCTAGAGATTTGAAATCTCACATTCATGAATATAGAGATTTGAAATCTCACATTCATGAATCTAGAGATTTGAAATCTCCAGATTCATGTAACCAAACAGGCCCTAATTTATTTTAATTCTATATTTAAATGCTCAACATGCAGCCAGCCGTTACACTACCACATCCTAAGCTGGGCTAGTTAATGCTAATCCATTGAATTTGATATCTCCAGGTTTTCCATAAGAGCAAACCTTACCTACTTCCCCTTTTCTTATCCTCTAAGGAAGCCCTACCTATTTCCTCACCCTCTTCTAGCATTAATGTCATCTAAGCCCCCTTCCACCCTTCCACACATAACCCACCCTTCTCCTTCATCTATTTAAAGCAGCCAACTAAGAGATCTTCCCCATCCCTCTTCCAATGTCAGGCTCCCAAACCCCATCCTTCACCCATATTGCATATTGACGCCATTCCTGATTCTTCCATCCATTAGCATCTTCTGTTTCTTTCTCGGCCCCAAATCATCTGCATCATCTTCATCTTATTTTCTTAACTAGAATCACAACTACTACCATCACCAACCCTATCTTCTTCCTTTTCTTACCACCCAACAATTTCTCTTAGAACATTCTTCTTTAATTCTCACCCCCATTCAAAACTGAACAACTGCTCTATCTCTCCTCTTTTCTATTATAATCTAACATCCAGAGAGAGATCCAGTACTTAAGGTTGCATTCTAGTTCTAGAACCATAACAAGAATTACTTGAGCTCTCAAAATATTGTCGCTTTAGCCGTGCCTTCTGAGTTGGCACATTTCTTGGGTAATTTAGAAGCTATAAGGTTTGTACTTTTGCTTCCATTTTCATTTCAGAGTACACACATATATACCTACTGTTCTAATGCATTTAGTTGTTATTGTCACTAGCAGTCTTTGTACCTTTTCACTTTTAATACAAATAACATATTAGCCAAAAAAAAAAAAAAAAAAGAAGACTTAGTTACATTTTAAAATGTCTTTTAATTTCTTCTTACACATTTGATGATCCAAATACATCTATACACTACAAGAAAAGACCATAATTGTAGCATCTTGAGCATGGTTTTAGTGTGGTAACTAGATATCATGGCTAACTATTTTTGAGATAGGATTTAGCGGCGGTAGTGAATTATCGCCTCTAAACGTTTATTACGCACTATACTTCATCAACGACTATAAATTATTACTTCTTAATTTCTACATAATGTAATGATCAACTAATATTTTTTTTAATTTTTATTGTTTCCTTAAGGCCTAAGAGCAGTTTGTAAACTACTTGTGGTTAACTATTAGTGACCTAACTAACTACCATGTTCAGATTTTTCTAGACAATTTTTCGAAGGCACACTTAGAAGCTCAATTTTCGTGTGAGCTCCTCAACATTCATTCACTTTATTTAGACCATTCATATTAACGATCTAGATTAAGTGAAGACCAACTTTGAATCCGTGCCATGGACTACTCGGAGCAGCGCTGCTCCAAAGCATTTTCCCTAATTTTGACATCAAGATCCCTAGCCCTATTGCCTCGTTGGCAAACTTCAAAGCTACATCTCCAAGATTGGGCTATTAAAAGGCTTGTGCTTTTCCATGAGAGAATGATATCATGTTATTGATATGAAAGAATGATATCATGTTGTTGATCATGTAGATTTCTTTCTTGATTCTCATGCATATATGTATAAATTGTATATTTTATCATTCAAGCCTAGTATATAATTTGTACATGCTAGTGTTAATTTGCTGAGGAAAATATCATATCCTCTTCATTTCTTATTTAATTAGTTCAAGACTGTTATTTTTCAGGGTAGGTCATTATATATTAATTAAGAATATCTTTTTTTGGATAGGACTGTGGCAAAATATGACAATTGCATTACAAGAGAAGAGATGGAAGTATTGTTTCGAAAGTGTTAAGAAGGATGAAGCAAAATACAGAAGGTTATTTAATCGCATCAACGATTTACCAGGTGTGTTACGTGAATTTAAATCTTTATATTGTATATAATTTCTAACAAAGTATTCGATCGAGGATCCCAGTTTAAATCGTCTGACAGCAGTACATTGCATCGTCTTCCACTTTCCATTTCATAGCATGACTTGACCATTGACCCTCTGTATATGTGCTAGGCTACCTTTTCAACAAACATGTGTGTGGACAGACACACACAAGCACAAGCACTCTTTCACTCTCCAGAACAGTTCAGCTCTTGCATATATAAGGGCAGTGAGGTCTGTCTGTCTGTCTCTCTCTCTCTCTCTCTCGCCCCTCTCCCTCATATTGTATGTGTTTTGTTGTTACCAGTTCTAATCCTGCTTTTATGAATCTTGTAGATCTATCTCCAGGAAAATGGCACAACTCCATAGCACTTCTTTGGCCACCTGGAGGACATTTTATTAGCTGGAGATACTTGGAATGGTGGTGGTATGAACTCGTCTAGCTTTTATGTGGGCTACAAATCAACCCACAGACTAGCAATGGGTATTCTAACACAGACCACAAGAATGTGCTTGTCAGTACGATGCCTTGTTTTCTATCACTCTGAATTAGTGCAAATTACCGAGTATAGCTACGGAGGATAGATGATCTGTACACCATCTGCTCATTGATCAAACCAATAACCGCGGGAATAGAACATGGACACTCCTTATGTCTCCAAAATGGTGCATCAATGTCCACAGCCCTACTTCCACCCTTCAAAAGGAACCAGACCCTAAAATGAGATGGCAGGTGTCGCCTTCGTCTCAAGTTGCCACTAGAACTTGTATATATCTAGGATTGTTTGTGTACATGGTTCAATAAAAGAGGGCATTAAAGCTATGGAGATGGGGAATCATTGCCTGAATGCTCTGAAGTGGTGATTGTATGAACTTTGCCAGCTTTTATATATGTTGACACTGATGTACTAGAAACGTGATGTTAGAATTTTTTTCATGATAACTATTGAAAATATAAATTCGCTATATCTTGTCCTATATCTCTCTCCCTCCACTTTTTTGATTCTCTCCCACTCTATTTTTTCTTTTTAACTTGAAGCATCACCTTGTGAGATGGGAGATGTAAAAACCATGAGAGGCCAAGCAAAGAGATTCAACAGTGAAGGCGAGTCTAAGGAAAACTGTATATAAGACTTCTGTCTTCCATTCCCATGTAGATAACCAAACTATCAGACAAGGTATTTTCTAAACCAAACCCAGAAGCTTGAAATTTATAAAAGAACAACTGATCAAAGACCAGAAAACCATCAAATTCGGGAGCTTTTACTGAAAAACAATATATTCTCCAACAATATTCTGGACCTTAGCTCCATGGAACAACAATATGTTACTTCTGAAACATGGAAGAATTGAAATCTTAGATCAAAACACTATCTATGGATGGTATGAACCGCCCAAACAAGAGTTCTTTAACGGTGAACAACTAGAGTCTATTACTAATCACATACAAAAATTTCCATCAATGAAACAGGTGAATCCATTGGAAAATAAAAAATATTCATGTCCGATGAAATGGTTGTTGCTAGCTATCTATTCCAATAACAAATCACTGGTTTATTTGAATAACTGAATAAAATAAATAAACCTTTCTCTTGGTCTCAGGCCGATGGATCTTCTCATTTGGAAGATCTCCTATATGGAGAATACACATTATGGAGAATACACATTCTAGTTGCGAGCCTAATTATAATTGTTTTGTTCCATAGCAAAGATATCCACGGGATTGTCCTATTCAGAGATTAGAGGTACCAGATTGTCTTTCGGATAGGCCTTAAAAGGAAAAGGAAGGCTGGAATGCCAACAGACATTTATTATTGTATTCAATTAATCGGACCCACCATTTTGGAAATGTCTAGTGCCAAAGTCATTGAATGGATAAGTCACCAATCCCTAAAACGGACTATGAAATGTACTTTTGTACGCGCGTGCATTTTACCATAGGTTTCTATTGTATCAAACTACCCTTAGTTTGCCTTGATAGGAAGGTTTGGTTTTTGAAAAACCTCCCCAATTTTGATGGAGGTTGAGAGAGACATTGATCGAATTGAGAGAGGTGAACCTAGATTGTCGACTGTGTAGTTTCATGCACTAAGCAGTATTCAAGGAGCAGGATAAGATGTGTTTGGTGTGCAAACACTATGGGCA
Organism: Hakea prostrata; assembly: GCF_041222555.1. Lineage (NCBI taxonomy): Eukaryota > Viridiplantae > Streptophyta > Magnoliopsida > Proteales > Proteaceae > Hakea > Hakea prostrata. The sequence continues at coordinate 39,107,517 of NC_142606.1, read as the reverse complement.
TTCTACATCTGAATGCAAGGACAAGCCAATGGCTAGATGTGTGCAAGTAGACGATCATTATAATATTGTGGAGGCAGTACACACATCTCTTGTTGAGTATGTATCTCCAACGATTCAAGGAGAGTAGTTTGAAGTGGAGACACTTGTGCGTTCTCACTGTTTTTTTTGGCTCAAAAACCTTCCTTTGAAGGGGAGGGCAGCATTGATCAGGTTGGGCACTTTGCTTCAAACAAGGATTCAGTTGAGAATGACCTTGAGGAGAATAGGGAGGAACCCATAGTAGGTTCAGCGGACAACGAGGAACATGCACTAATGGTGGATCTTATACTTCGCCCTGGAGAGCCTAGAGACAATTTGGTTTCCCAGGTTTGTAATGCTTTGAATGATGTTGGCAATTATAGGGGCTGCTTCTCATCCAAAAAGGGTTGGGCTGTGTTGTGATCCCAAGGGAGTTGGTGGAGGCGTCAGTTCATAGGGTTGAGGTAGGAAGTTAGGAGGAAAGAGTAGAAAAAGTTTTTGACTATGTTGTTATTGACACTCTTGGGAAGTTGGTCAAGGGTAGGATGGTGATATCACTTGAAATTAACATAGTGGACAAAGTGATTCTAGTGAGGGAAGGAAGGTTAGCAGATGGGTTAGTTGTGGCCCGTTCAAGTGTGGCATAAAAAAAGTATATTCTTCATCAAATTCTTTTTGGAATATCTATGGGATGAGAAAGGTGGCTGTTGCCAAAGCTTTGAGTATGCTGTGGAGGCAACATAACCCAGAGGTTATATGCATCGTAGACCCAATGATAGAGTTAATTCAAGCGCCTTTTAAATTTTTTTTAATCATTTGGGATTAGGAATGATATTATTGTGAATTCTCACCTAGAGGGTGCACCGAACTTTTGGGTTTTGTGGCATAGAGAAATTTCTAGTGTCGTTGTTTTGACCAGTTCTAATAAGTTTTTGGCACTTTGGGTGCACGATGGAATGATAGCACTCTGGATGTAGGATGTGTGCATGCTAAATGTGTGAAAACCAGCCCTATCCTAACCCTGACCCGACCCAGATCCTTGATGTTTGTGTCCAAACCCGGTGGTGGAACTTGTGGGCCCTCGTAGTTATTTGGTGTTGACTTGGCTTGGTTTGTCTGCCCTTCTTGGTACCTTCTGTTGGTCCCTGAGGGGCTTGTTGTCTTGTACCTTCTATCTTTTTCGGTATTTCTCTTCTGCTTGTTGTTTACTTGTGGACCCTTATTTGGTCTGGCCTTCCATTTCCCTTCTGTTTTGTCATGGCTTGGTCTCCCTCGTTTTTCATCCTTTCTTTTATTTTAGCCTACTTTTGGGACCTCGTGAATAGATCCTACCCAATTTTGGACTCCGGGGTGCTTCCGCCATCTCTTGGGTTTGTGGTTCTTGGTCTCAATCATTGCATTTCATCTCCATTGCTTCCTCGGTTGATTTCTCTCTCTATCCTCTATTCTACCTATTCCTCTCCTCTTTCTTGCTATTGAGACCATGACTAAAGTGTTGCAACCTTGCAAACACTTAGTCATGTGTTTCCCCTTTCATCTCCATTAGATTTCTTCCATTCTAGCTATGTTATACTACCATTTTGATTATTAGATTTCATTTCCATGATTCCTTTCATTCCAACTTATCTTATTGATCTAAACTGATGTGTAGATGTATGCTAGGTCTGATTTATTATTGGTTTATGATTCTAATCTAGTTCTTATCACTTCCTTAGCTGATTCCCCATCATTCCTTGCCATTGCAACAAATTCCAATTCAATCCTTGATGTTTAGCATATAGAACATAGGGTTTCAATTTGGGTATTCCTAATTAGACCATTAGATTGTGTTAATACTTGTTGTATAGTGTTCTTATACTGTTACAATCAATCCCTCCAAGTTTCGGATCATCTGAGCCGGATCGGTTTGGCCATCACTATCTTGTCGTCTTTGTTCATCTTGGTCGACTAAGTGTCCCGCCGGTCGCCGCTGAGCAATGACTCTGTAATTGCTCGATTTGGTCCGTTTGAACTCCGATTTGATTGTTTCCTTCTCTAATGCTGCTTATATGTTGTCTAGAGTACAAGCACTAGTTTGGAGACTATTCTAGTGATACTTGATATTATTTTTCGATTAAGGTAAGGACGCTTATTGTCATAATTACATGATTTATGTGAATCTTGCTATGTTGGATGTGGTAGATTTACTTTCTTTGTAATATTTTAGACATCTTATGACTGTTGTATACACTTCATAACAGTAGTACCATGTTATATATCATTTTGAATTATCATGCTCACTTATTTTGATAATGACATATGTGATCAATCGTGTTACATTGTATCTATTTTTATATGATGAAATGTCAATCATGTATGCTATGATGGTTGAGCATGTGATTGCTTAAGTATGATTTGGGATTGAGATGTACTTACATTTTGTCCTTGGACATCGGAGGAATAGTATGGGATGTTCTCCGAAGGTGCCCATCAACACTTTCCCGAATTATTGGATGATATACATAGGACTTGTCTAGATGTGTTGGCTAGGATGTCCTTGTCGTATCAGACCCGAATCGGAAGGATATTGAGACCCGCCCGTGGTGTCGTTGGTTTGTGGGCGCTCGGCCGGTAACCAACCCGTGAGAGGACATAAATCATACTGCGGATACGTGAAAGGAGCCATTTATTGATAGGGTTGCAAATAGCTAGACTTGGGCTCACGGGAGCTCGAGACCGGTAACCAACCCGTGAGAGGACGTGAGAGCTTCCCATCTACTATTTGTGGATGACCAATAGGGTTGATGAGTCCATAGTCCGGGACTATGCTGACTCTAGTGTGAAGGGTACCGGAAAGGATCGCCGGGGGCGAGGAATGGTCGTATCTAGATCTGACATGATATGACTGAGTATATGACTTGCATTGGGCTAGGCTTTACCGTGACATGCGCCAATACTTAGACCAAATGGAGATGTGAGAGAGTGGTGACTTAAACACCAACCATGGATTTGTCCCGAGGGATGCAGGACCCAATTCCCACCGGCTTGAGTAATTGAGACCTACCTAAAGAAGTATGGTGCTATGACTTAAAGCATGTCTACCATAGAGACTAGCATATGTAGAGTTAGAATCATATTTGCATCATCTGTCTCATATCATTTTGCATCATGTTACATTTTGTATCATATGACTTATGTATTATGGATAACTGCATTGCTGAGTTCTTTTGAACTCATTCATTTCTGTGCAATTGTTTTGTTAGATTTCTCTGCAGGTACCGAAGAAGCTGATGGTTCATACCTTGAGGCGGACCAGGATCCTGCATACTACACTGAAGTCTTGGCCATTATGAAAGTTACGGTGAAGGTATCGAGGGTGATTACCCTTCGTACCAAGATTAGCCCGACTTTGGTGTGGGAGAGGCCCTGCTTAGTTTCCTTCATGTACACCTATGAGGACACATTGTATAAGAACGAGGAGACCTTAGCTTAGGCCTTTGCACTGCTATTTTGGAACCTGGATTTGTAATTTAAACTTTCACCGATATACTCCTTGAATTTTGGAGTTGTAACTTAACTTGAATTATATACTTTCCGCTGCCACTGAGGGAGTGACTTCCGCTCTCTCTCTTTTTGGATTATATATATTTTGGTATCATTTTGTTCCGCACTCTGATTATCTGTTTTATCTTATTCATGATTCTTTTATTATATGCTTTTACCTTGATTATTATTGTTCATGATTGTGTTATCGCATATGTGGGAGGCATGGTTGCTCGATACTTGATCCTTGGGACTGTGGATCACATACCCGGGTATGCCTGATAGAGTACCGGCTGGGTGGATGTGACAAAATGTTTTACATCTGATAGCGTGTTTAAATGATTTTCACTCGATTATTTATTTGGAGAGACCTTATGAATTGTGGGAGATTTTAGTGCAACCTTATTGTCCTCATAAAAGATGGGTTTTCTTGTTTTAATTCTACGTTGATAGCTGACTTCAAGCGTTGGGTGGATCAGTATGACCTAGTGACTTTGCCTTACTTGGGTAGGAGGTTCACTTGGACGAATAATTGTCAGAGAGGGCATGTGGCTACTATCCTAGATAGAAGTTTTTGTAATGACCTTTGGCTGGATTTGTTTGAAGATTGTCATCAAGAAGTGTTATACAAAGTGGCTTCGGACCATGCCCCTCTTTTGGTTTGGTGTCAGGAAGGGGAGAGGCCTACAATTATCACTTTTCAATTTCAGAACTTCTTGATTGATGATATTCTTTTATGTTCTTGAGTATGTTGCCTGGAGTTTAAATTAGGGGGGGGTGACCCTCCTCAAAGTGTCTACAAAAAATTAAAACTGTGGCTTTAAAGGAGTGGGAAAAACTCACTTTTCCTAAAAATGAGGCAGTGTTGGAGGCCAAAAAGGAACTAGGTGTTGTCCATGAAGAGATTTCGCGCAAAGAATGAGTGCTGAGCTATTTACTAAAGAAATAAATGCAAACACAGTATATCTTAAAGCCGTGGAGCGTCAGAAGAAATTGAAGGCTCATATATGGTGGTTGTTTGATGGTGACAGAAACTCCATGTTCTTCCACTTGAGTATGAAATTGCAGCATGCCAAGGCAAAAATTTGTCTTATGAAAAAGGGAGATGGTTCATCAATGACAAGTTTTTTGGTTTATTTTATTGCATTTGTTGGGAAATAATAGGGAAAGATTGTTTTCAGTTATGTTGTAGTCTCTTGTCTAAGGTTACATTACGAAGGATGTTAATAAATTTTTTACCACTTTGATTCCAAAAGTGGAAGGTTGTAAATCCCTACAAGGTGTGCTCCGTAGAAAGGAAAGATAATTTCAGAAAATTATTTGTATAGCATCTAAATGGACGCATTTACTGAATCACTCTATTAGGGGAGGTGGGTTGGGTTCAAAAGTAGATGTGCAAAAGGCTTTTGACACGCTTTCATGGGATATCTTCTTTATTGTTTTGGATAAATTTGGCTTTTCATTGCAATGGAGAGGTAGGATCATAACTATATGGGAGACGACTAGGGTGTCAGTCTTGTTGAATGGTGGCTCTGTGGGTTTCTTTGGGGGTGGAAAGAGGATTGCATTAGGGGGATATTGTCATCCCTTTTGTTGTTCAATTTGGCAGAAGAGGTGTCATGTCGAAACCTTATGGAGATGGTGGCAAAAGATTAAGATTAGATAAGGGCTCTGCTAGGACCAAGGGGGATTACTGTTCCTTCCTTCTTATTGTTTGTTGATGATATTTTTTATATTTTTTGCAATGCATCCTTAAAGTATGTTAAACACTTGTAGTGATTCCATGGGAGGTATCAAAATTATGCATGGTAGTACATTAATTTTGAGAAGAGCTAGCTCTTCTTTGGTAGTGTGGCTCCTTTTAGAAAGAGAAAAATAAAAGAAGTTATGCAAATTTGGGTTGTTGACCTCTTTACGGGAAGGGCAACGAAGGAAAGGTTCTTGTCAGTCATGATCCATCAAGGCTAGACTTCAATGATGGACGCAAAAATTGCTATCCTGGATTGCCAGAGTAGAACTCATGAAGTCTGCAATCTCAAGTACGCTAATTCACTTGTTCTTAGTGTATTGGTGGTCCCACTCAGTGATTTATCAGGTGGAGCAATGGATGCACAATTCCATTTAGTTGGGGAGGATGGATCAATGCAAATTGGTGATGGAGAAATGGGTCCACTTGTGTTGACCAAAGGAGGAAGAAGGGATGGGTATTAGAAGGTTTGAGAGATTTTAACCTTGCTTGTCTCTACAGAACTTCCCTGGAAGATAAAAGATGATTCATCGATGATGGGCTCTTTCTTGAGAGCTAGATTTGCCAATAAAGATGGTTCACTGAAGTGTGATATGTGTGCTTTTCTACTTATCTAGGTCTTAAAAGAGTATGAGAGTTGATTGGTAAGCAAGAATAGTGGACAATAGAGAATGGGGCTGCTATCAGTTTCTAGACAGATTAGTGGTTGGGCCCCTTTTCTATGGCGGAGTGCACTCAGCTGGATGCTGATATTTCCCAAATTTTTTTGCTGAAAGTTGCTGATCTCATTCATAATGGTGAGTGGAATTTTCCCCTGTCTGGTGGAACACCATAAGGTTAGTTGCAGAGACAGCTCATGCCATCAAATTAGGTAGTTTGAACTCTCTCTTAGAAGTTGGAATAATCTGGTATATTCTATACGAAATCAGCATGGGAGCGTTTTAGAGGAAATTTTGAATTGGTTGACTGCATAAGGCAATTGGGGGGGGGGGGGAGGGAGTGTGTGCATCCTCTCCCTCAGTAGTAGATTTTTGGGTGGAAGTTGATCATGGGAAAGCATCCATATTGACACTTTAGTTCAACGATCTTGACTCCCTTTGGTCTCTAAATGTGTTCTTTGTGGAAGGGAAAAAGATAGTGTGGATTAGACTTTTGTCTATCACAATTTTGTCAACGTGTTTTGGATAAAACTTTGTTGCCTTCTTGACATTCTTTGGGATCCTAAAACTTTAATGGTGGTGGATGTTTTTGATGGGTGGGAAATAAAGGTCTATGTTTTGCTTTTAAGTAGAATGTGGATGAAGAGCTTTATGCTGGTCCCTTATTTCACCTTGCCTCAGCATAATTGTAGAAGACATGAGAATTTTGCAAGTGGTGTGTTCAAGGTGGTTTTGAAGGAGCTATAGGAGGTCTTATATAAGGTAGAGACATGTTGAATGCTATTGATACTCAGGTGGTTCAACTCCTCGCATTGAAAGTGCAAATTAAAGCAAGGAACAAGCGAACAGAGGTGATATGGAGAACACCATTGGAGGGGAGGTTTAAACTAAATGTTTATAGATCATCTCTAGGCAACCCTAGACATGCAAGAGTGGGTGGGCTGATTCGTGATTCTAAGGCCAAGGTTATGTCCTCCTTTCGTTGGTATATGGGTGTTAAAATGAGTATGCGAGTGAGCTTTTTGTGCTCATTAAAAGGCTAGCTGCTGCCCGTGATTTAGGTGTGGGGAAACTTGGATAGAAATAGATTACCTAATGATTGTGATGGCTATGCTCTTCATGTCCCATGGTTTGTGTTGCAACTTTATGGTGTGAAGGATTTCTTGGAGGGCATAGAGTGGAGAATTTCACACTGTTTCCATGAAGCGAATCTGAATGCAGACTTTCTTGCAAAATCTACTGCACAGGATCAGACCTCTACCCCATTAGGGGAGTGGCCTGACCATATCTAGAGGGAGTTGCATTGAGATGCTATGCAATTCCCAAGGTTCAGGTTAGTTAATGTTGTATAATGTTGATCATTCTTTCTTGCTTTAACTCTAATAAAGGAACCTGTGAGTTTGGGTGTGTTTGGGACAATTGCTGTTGTAGCAATGAGTACAGTTATTGTGTGTGTAATCCTATTAATAAAGTTTGACCCTTTTATTTAAAAAAAAAAAAAAATCCCTTGTATATTCTAGCTCTTCCATTATGAGAAAAAATATGTATTGCCAAATCAAGAAGTAAATATTCACCCTAACAGAACTTGTATGATTTTCTGAACTATGTTTGTGAAAGCAAAAACACCTTTTCAATTTCAAAAAGTTGGCTTAGAACAACCCCACATAGGTTAATTAATATATGTATAAGGTAGGGAGCTCTCCACACTTTCTATTCTCCTCCTCCCTCCTTTATTTTTCTTATTTACTTGCCACCTCTCTCTATTGTGTGTGAGGGGTCTGAGTTGAGAAACCTCTCATGTTCGATGAATTTAATATACAAGGTTGCAAAAGTTCAAGTAGCCCAGGTCATGAACTATTGTTTATCGAATGTGAAGAGCTATTAACTAGAAGTAGCCCTTCACTTGTGGCACTAAGGTAAGCCCAAATCAAACTATGTAGGTGAATATACATGGAACAAGCGTGTTTTTTATTTATATATTTATTTATTTTTTTTTATTTTTTTTATGTCAAACTTATAAACTAAAAATTTATAGAAAGGGAAAATGGTCAAAGGATAAAAACCATCAAATTTAGAGCTTTAAGTTGAAGAAGTATCATCGCATCACATCCTCATAACCATTGGTTTGAGATTGGCGCATGTTAGGGAAATACCTAGCCATGTAGGAGTCATCTACTTGTCATGTTACTCATGGTCACAATGCCTTTCCTCAAGTCTGCCTCTCATTTTGGTCTGGTATCTTTCTCATTCTAGGAATGTTGATCCTCACGGCTCCCAAATGTTTATTGGATGACACCCCGCAACCCTATGGTCTGTCCACATATAATACTGCGATGACACTCCATGTGCCCTTAAGGCTCTCAACCATATGTTGGGCACCCCACAAGCCTAATCTCATACCACATGCAATCCTACCATGAATGGTACACCAATAGTACTCTTGTGACTCCTCACAACTCTCAATGTTCTTTTGGACGCCCATAAGTCACCTACCGCTTCCATGGGTCGTTCGGCTTCAATACCCTTGTTGAAAGGGTAGTAACATATCTAAGGATCTTAACCCATGCATTTAGTGACATACATTCATATATGCATATACATAAATTACATGAGATGCATAAGGTGTCAAGGGCAATGGCATAAACCACAACCCCTGATAGAATTAAATATGGATGCAATATGTCAACTTCAAGCCTGGCATGCTTCCAAACAAGTATAAATTGAAATAGGAAAATAAACAGATAAATAAACATACACCCATGATGCACCCAATGCATGCATGTCCTAAACAACATTACAAAGCATATTAGCATATGATAAGCATGCATTTGAAAGCAAATCAAAAGTTGGAACAGTACTGACCCCTAATTCCAACAATGAGTTTTGTCATCTGAATCACATTCCGAAACAGTGAATTTAAATCCAAACTTCCCGAAACAAAATATCCACAACGCACAACCTTGTTGGAACTCCTAAAAATATGTTGGTTAAGTTAGATTTGAATTTAGATTTGAATTTAGGAATCAAACTTACCAAAAATAATGACAAGTTACATGACAGCAAGCCAAAGATCGCTTGCCTGGAACAAGGCCGTTTGCTTGGCAATCAATCGCCCCAATTGCTGACAGTAACCAAAATCCAAAATTCACCCCTTTGAACCCCGAACCTTAGGGGGTCCTAGGCTGATCACATGCATGAATATCGACTCTAAGGCATGTCTAAACACCCACAAATCAGACCCAAAACAAACCATAGCCTAGATCCATAGGTCACTTCAATATTGAGGAAGATGAACCTATTGTGGAAAGTTTTGCAGTTGGGGGAGATGGAGGTCTCATCCCTCATGCTAGATCTAATTAGAGGTCATTGAGAACACAGGTTCTCCAACTAGATCCAAATTCTCCATCCTAAGTGCATCAATCAATCCCTTAAATAATCAAATAAACAGAATAGATTAGAATAAATTGATGTTATCGCCTTCAAGATAAAAAATCAGAATAAGATCCAATCCGTCCACCACAATCACCTTGCTTTCTCTCTCCAAAAACTTGCCTCTTACTCACTCCGACACTCTTGGCTATCTAACAATAAAATAATCACAGATGTTAGGGTTGAAGCATTCAAAGATAGGTTGGAGGATCTTTAAGCCATGAATTTCCCATACTCCCCCAACCAAGCGGATACCCGAGTGGCAGGTTTTCAACCAATTGCCCCCAACTGATTGGCCCTGTTGCTATCAAGCAACAGAAAGGCTAATTGGCCCAGAGCAGTTCCAAACATGAGTGAAAACTTCTGGAGAGCACCAATACTCATACTTAGACTTGTGATCATCCAACCTCATTTCCTAGAAGCCTGCAATCCACCTTCCCAATTTGTTCACGTTCGAGTCTTTTCTTGGGCCAATTTCCAACACAGCAACAAAACCTTGATCTCCACGGGTTTAGATTTCAATCCAATGGTCTCCAGTTGGATGGTCCACAACTTCCTAGCGCTAGATCTACGCGTCCTTGGTCTTGCATGCAACTAGGGTTTTGGGTTGGGATCCTAGGGGATTTCACACTTGTGGTTGTGATCTTGTAGAGTCCCAGTTACACTTGGGTTTCATGTGTTACAACTCTTGTAGAGTTTAGGTTTATATAAAATACTAGATAAGGTGGTGTCCAGTGTGAGTGTCAAACATTAGTGTCTTATGTGTTTTAGATAGAGTAGAACTCTTGTTGTTCGCATATGCCTAAGGAGAGGTGACAACTAGGGTTTTGCAAGAAATATCCTTATCACACCCCAACTCAAGGGCAATGAAGTGATCTTGAGGTTGGACAATAGACTCTTGTATTGTTGATGAGAGAGTGACAGTGAGAGAGAGAGAGAGGTTGTGTGAAGATGCCAGTGAGTTGGTCGTTGGTGGATAGGAAGCCCAACTAATGACCTGCTTTAGAAACTTTATCATGAACTAAATGAAAGTCAATTCCAACATGATCTGTACAAGAATGGAATACTAGATTCGAAGTAAAATGTGGCACTAACATTTGAAACCACAGAATCACAGCAATAGGTAGAAATATACATAAATCCTGTAAGATGGATTGTAGCCTCGTAAGTTCAACAACAGTATTGGCCAAGGCATTGTATTCTGATTCAATGCTTGAACGAGCAAAGATGGCCTATCTTCTCAAGTCTCAGGATACAAGTTTACAACCCAAAAGTATAGCATAACTCCCTTTAGATTTTCTATCATTAGGGCAGCTAGCCCAGCCAGCATTCAAAAAGGCTATTAAGGTAATCTTTGATTGGTGATTGATGATGATCCCAAGAGAAGAATTGTCCTTCAAGTAATGCAAATTTCTCTTCACAGTAGAACAATGATCAAGAGTAAGGTTCTGCATAAACTGATAAACTTTGTTAACTGTAAACTATATATCAATTCTAGTCATGGTTGCATATTGAAGAGCCCCTAAAATGCTACGATATAGAGTAGTATCAGCGAAGAGTTCGTACAAAAAATTGCTCAATTGGGAAGTGGTCGAGATTGAAGTGTCCATAGGCTTGCAATTGGCCATCATTGCCCTTAGAACACAGCCCTTGATATATTTTGGTTTGTGAGAGATGAATGCCATCATCGCATCTAGATAGGACATGCCAAGAAAGTAGTGTAGTGGGCCCAAGTCTTTTAAGGCAAACACATAATCGATCTTGTGCATAAATTGAATGAGAATGGAATCATACCTGCTAGTAAGAAACCAAAATATACATGGTTCCAGCACTCCCATGATAAATAAAAGTGATGTGGATCTAGCAAAAACCATATTCAAGAAGAGATGAGCTAAGTCGATCAAACCAAGCATGAAGAGCCTGGTTGAGCCATATAGAGACTTATGAAACATATAGACATAGTGTGGATGGTGAGAGTCAACAAACCTTGGTGGTTGTCTTATATAAACTCTTTCAGTTAGAAAACCATGAAGAAAAACATTTTAAATATCTAACTACCAAATAGGCCAACATCTAGATACAACAATAAATAACACCAATCGAATAGTAGTAGACTTTACAGCAAGACCTAAAGGTCTCATTGTAGTCTAGACCTTCCTATTGATTGAATCATTTGGCCACTAAACTGGCTTTGTTTCTTTCAAAAGAAACATTAACCTTTGTTTTGGTGTAAAAAACCCACTCACAACCAATGATATTATTTGAACAGGAGGAAGGAGAAGAAACCAAGTGCCATTCTTCAAGAGGGTCGTAAACTCAGCATCCATTGCCTTGTGCCAGTGAGGGGACTTATTTGCAATAGTAGAGGAGGTGGGGCTGCTGGTAGTTCGGAATGGGGATTGTAGGGAAGATCAACTATGAGTTGTATTGGTAGGAAAGAGGGTGTAGGAGGAGCCATGGATGGGGTGTATTTGGCGGTGGGAGATGGCAAGGATGAGGGTTTGTTGGAATGTGGAAGACTCGGCCATGGGATGAAAATGTGGTCTTGCTGTTGGAGAAGGTGTGGTTGCCCTAGAAAGGTATAAAACAAAGAAGGATCTAGTAGAGAAGGAAGGGTCTGAGGTTATGGGGATGGGAGTTCATTGGTAAGGCCTTGCATAAAGGGAAAACGCCTTTCATCAAACACAACATGGCGCGAACCAATATCTTTCTTGTGGTTGGATCAAAACACTTGTATCCATGATAATGAGAATTATCCAAAAAATACATACATCCCAGATCGAAATTCCAATTTATTCTTATTGTAAGGACGATGGCAAGGATCACATCCAAAAATTCTCTAAGTATCATAATTAGGCTGGACTTTAATAGCTTATAAAACAGAGAAACAAACACCAAAACTTTAGTTGGAATCTAATTAATTAAAAGACAGTACTTTCAAATGCATGACTGCAAAACTTCTTAGAGCAAGATGAAGGAGAGTGGTGTTTAGACAATGTGTCTATGATGGTGCTCTACAACCCCATTTTGCTTATATGTGTGAGGGCAACGGGGGCAATGTTCAATCCCAGATGAAGTAAGAAAAATCAAAACAGAAATTCACATCAAACTAAACACAGGGATCCTGTTTATGCAAGTGTTTTAGTTGTGCCTACAAGCTGTAGTTGGGGGTATAAGATTTCATACTTGTTTGATGCAAGAAATATTTCATTTTATTATCAGCAATATAATTAATTAGAGGTAGCGTGTGTGATTATAAATCCCTACCGTATCAACATATAGTTTTCTTTACTTATGAAACTATACATACTCCTACATACCCCATCCCCACCAAATAAGGTAAACAGAAAAAAAAAAAAAAAAAAAAAAAAAACTATATATGCATGGGGTTTGAGATGATAGCCAGTGCCGTGTGGCATTAGGCTTTGTTAAGGACGGATGTCAATTGGATACACCAGTTCCGAATCCGAATCCGACTTTGAATATCCGAACTATCCGAATCCGAATCCTAATCCGGCAAAAATTTAGAGAAGGCATCCGGTTTAAATCCGAATCCGGGAAATCGTTTATACACGGATATCCGATAGTAAGGTCCGATCCTGGTAATAATGCCGATCCGATAAAATATCCGATTATTGATTGATAATTGTCACTTTTTTGACATTTTTTTAAATAAAGCAATTTAATAATTAATAGAGACAAAACAAGTAAACTAAGAAGACGAAATCGAATCGATGAAACAAAAATTGAAATCCGGAATTCCGATTAAGAAAGGTCATCTATTTTATTAAATGAAAAAATGTTAAATATCTTTTACTCTAGTCCGGATAAAAATTTATCCGGATATTATCCGATCCGATAAGCAATTATCCGAATCCGAATCCGGTTGCTTAGCGGACGGATACGGATATTTTCCGGTAAGAAAATTTTCGGATACGGATACCTTTAAACGAATACGAATGCGAATTTGGAGGCGAATTTCGGTTATCCATTTACAGGTCTATGTGGCATTAGGATTTGTGCATAAGCTAGCCCGCTAAGGGTGGATGTGACATTTGGAACTAACTAACTCCTTTATATATATATATCAGTACTTCCCTATAATAGTTACAAATGCCCAATGATATTGTTGATCATAATTGGACCAAACAAATTCGGACAGATCAGGTTCGATGGGGTTCGAACCCAAACAGATGATATGTTTGATGTTGAAGAATTCAATTACCTTCCAAAGACTTCGAATAGACTCACGATCGAGTACGAATTGTATAGTCCCAATAATCAAAAGACTATGTCGATCAAGATAGGTAGTTTGTTCTCATTGAGTCCTGATTTGATTCAACAACTTCAACAAAAGCAACACATGTGACGGATAAGACTTTAAAGAAGTTTAAAAAATGCTGAGAGGGTTTAAGTCAAACTCTATCACCTCACGATCGAGGTAATCTTTCCTAGTCTATAAATAGACACATCTTCACCATCAAGAGGTAGGCATTCTTGAGTTATTCCTAATTGTCGAAAGTGTTACTCGACCACCAGTCAAACACGTTTTTGCAGGTCATTTCACTTGCATTGTTGAGTATGATTTTAGAGCAACACCTAACATGTAGCCGATGGTTACACCACCACTTCTATGCTACGATGGTCAAAGCTCCTCAATCCCTCTAGGAGACTTAGTAATTATATGATTTCAATTTCATAATTCCTTAGGGGTACTCCTATTTACTAGATTATCCCACCTTATTCTCTGGTACAATACAATAGCAGTTAATGCTCATTGACAACACATTTGACTAACAGTCAAGTGAATTAAATTTCACAGCTTCTTAATATATTTTAATTATATTTAAATATGCCTTAAATTTCATGAACCCTCAAATATCATAACTCCATTATGGATTCAAATCCTTTACCCCACTATCCCATGCTCTTAAAATTTTCTTCTCACAGTCCACTTGACATAGGTGACCCAGGGTGTTTCATGTCAGGCGGTGGGCACTGAAAGGAAATTTTGAGGCATGAGCGTTGTGCAGGTGGAGGATCTGGACTGTTCCATTCTGGCCTTAATTAATGCTCAACATGCAGCCAACCGTTACACCACCATATTCTAAGCTGGTATAGTTAATGCTTAGCTTTATTAGATTTAGTATCTCCTTGCTTTCCATACAAGCAAGCCTTTCCTACTTCCCCTTTTCTTATCCTCTAAGGAAGCCCCACCTACTCCCTCACTCTCTTCTAGCAATAAACGTCTCTCCTCTCTTTAGATGTCTTAAGCCCACTTCCAGCCTTCCACCCTTCCACCCTTCCACCCATCTTCTTCACCTATTTAAATCCCCCACCCCCATTCATGAAAGGTGAAAAAAGCAGCCAAGCCAATTCAGAACCCCCTCTCCTTGCTATGTGCTTGCTAGCCAAGAGATCTTCCACATCTTTCCTCCAGTTTCAGGCTCCCAAAGCCCATCCCTTTCCCTTATTGCATAATTGACGCCCTCCCTGATTTTTTACATTTGCTCTCTCTTTCCTTCCATCCATTACCATCTTCTGCTGCTTTTCAGTCCCAAAACATCTACCATTTTCTTCTTATTCTCTTCTCAACTATAATCCCAACTACTACCATCACCACCCGATCAACTTCTTTTTCTTACCACCCAACAGCCTCTCTTACGATGGTAGTTACTCTTTGTGTTTCATTTTCCAACCTTTGTCACCATGTAGTTGTAATTGATGTGGATTTTCTTACGGAAGAAACACGTTTGACACCTTACAAGCAAACCATTGACATGGAGGATGTGTGGAATCGGATCAATGATTTACCTGGCGATTATAAGCTTCACTGAAGCTGGAGCTTGTTTTGGTTGAAGAACCAGGAGCTTCCAAGGGCCACTGTGGGTAGAGTAGAAATTCCATTACCGAGATAACCTTGAGCACAAAGCATAAAAGCTGGTAAAGGTTGAACTTTGCAAGCGTAGCTTGAGAGGATTCCTTGAAATCTGTCTGGAATTGCTAAAGGTTAAGAATCCATCCAAGCAATTGAAGTAGCAAGTTCATCAATAATTCCTTTGTATTTGCAACTGAAGTCTTTCTGGTTTTTTTTTTTTTTTTTCCGGGATGAATGACAGCCAAGACTTCAATGCTGCAGAAATGGTACTAGGTTCTTCTCCCATGGAGGACCAGAGTTTGGGGCATTCTCTAGAATCTAACTTTGGGTGCTGGGTAGATACAAACATGGAAGCCTGAAAATCATGGGAGTTGGAGGTTGGGAGGAAATTGGTTTGTTGTCACACCTAATGCTATGTGAATTTAATCATTTAATCTGAAATGACAAGGTAACCCATCTATGGGACAGTTGACAAAGGAACATAACGGAATACAATAGTTGTAATCTTGTATTTCATGATATAGCAACATATGCCATCTTTTAAACAGACATAGAAATGTGCCCTGAAGTGTGTCATCCCATTATAAGATTCCATGTAACACCTTAAACTTATCAGAGCATGTCATATGGTTAGTTAACGAATAGCTTTTGTGGTTGCTATAAAAAAATAAATATAAATAAATAA
Source organism: Hakea prostrata (assembly GCF_041222555.1). NCBI lineage: Eukaryota > Viridiplantae > Streptophyta > Magnoliopsida > Proteales > Proteaceae > Hakea > Hakea prostrata. Next base: position 39,091,579 of record NC_142606.1, on the reverse strand, counting down.
ATCGTCTGACACGACTGCAACACACAGGTACATGAACTCACTTTTGCTCTGTGGAAGACTTCCACTTGTGTATATACAAGGGAAGGTCTCTCTCTCTCTCTCTCTTACTTGTGGATATATGTGCATGTTTTTCATTGCGAGCAGTTCTAGTCTTGCTTGTATCAATCTTGCTGATCAACCAGTAGGAAGAACACTATCTCACCGCTCATCTTAGGACACCTAGAGGATTTTTAGTACGCTGGTGGTATTTGGAGTGGTGATGGTATGAATGCATTCAGCTTCTGTGTGGAATACGGATAGTTCCACAGCTGCAATGGATATTCTTGCCAAAAGCACTTGCAGTTATTTCTCAAACCCCAAGCTCGAATACACTGCTGGTCAATGTTGGGGGTATGGCATCTTGTGTACAACAACTTTGAGTTAGTGGGCAAATTGCAGATCCTGGATGGCTGCGAAGGGTCAATAACCTATACATGATTTCACCATATATTTTTATCAAAGATCGAAAATGTCACTGACTACTCAATGATCAAAGCACTAAGCAGTGCCAACAGAAATTGTGCAACTTTCCTTATTTTCCAGTCCCATTTCCTTATTTTTCCTTAGCCAAGAACCTACTGGTACATAAGTCTGTGAGTTATTAATTCAAGATTGTAAGGAATTAGCCGCAGGCTTCTCCACTTGTTCCTTTTCTTTTATTTCTAGAGTCTCAAATGGGGTATCCCATGCTCTAGACCAGGAGGCCAGGTCCATTTATTGCTAAGACCTTTTGGCCGTTATCCTATTCTTGGATTCAAGAGTTATGTGACCATGATCCAGTGTTAGCTTCTGTTTGCATTGAATGAAAGGAAATGTTTTACATACCCTAAAAAAGAAAATGAAGCCTACTAGTACATAAATGACTAATAGCTCTTCCTCAAATTTTCCTTTCTCTACTTCAATTCTAAGGCCCAAACCACTCCATGAGCATCTTTGGAAGGAACCAAACCCTAATATGGGATCTGAGGTGATGTCTCAGGCCCAAATGCCAGTGGAACTTGTATCTGGTGTTGGGTTATGGGCTTAACTAACACTAGTCCATTATTTGAGTCCATATTCACTCACGATAATGAGTCAAGGGTATTACTGACCTTATCATTGTGGGAAGTGGTTAAGGTTAGGGTAATATGTTATAAATAACATCTTGGGTCACCGTAGCCGTCATACGTAATTTTTTTGTTTGAGTTTGTTCCACACACTCAAGCGAAGGATTTCAAAGAGTAAAAGGCTCGAGAAGATTCAAAGAAAGGAAAGTAAAATGAACCTACAGAAAGAACACTAAAGGTATTTATTCATCTACATTTTCATTGATTGTATACATTTTATATGCTTTAATTATTATAGGAATAATATAGATGATTGGATCCAACGATTGGCATCAAAGCCAGTTTTTATAATAATTAAAGTTATGAATTTTCCACATCTCTTGATTTTTATCATTTGATTAGCTATATGTTCTGTTGGTTTGATTTTGGATTGGATCTAATGGGAGGATCCAGGGTTTAATTGAAACCCTAAATCATTATGGAACTAGATTCTGTTGATTTGATTTTTTATTGAGATCCAAATGGGAGAATCGTAATAAATTGCATGAATTGTTAATCCATAAAAGTGTTTTTTATTTATTTATTATGTTTCTTGGATTTCTCATGAAGTTTTTGACATGAGATGATGAGATCATGAATCCTATCTTGTGTGGGCATTTTGGGTTCGGTTTTGTAGAAAACGGAATTTTTTCTTCTAGATAGAGCATCGTCTCATAAGAGACCGATGTTTGTCTAGTCATTGAAGACCCCACCCCGTCTAGTCAAAGCAGACCAGACGGACGTCCGTTGGAAGTCTGTCTGTGTTTTGTGCCAAAGAAATGCTTCTGTAAATGTTTTTGCTATAAAAATGTTTCTAGAATATATCTTTCGCTAGAATGAAATCCTTGATTTCTTAACTGTTATATATAATTTGAAACAGAAAATTATATGTGCATAGTTGTTTTGTCATATGAAAGAATCACACTATATATAATTGCAAATATGATTATATAATGTTATGATAGAATTATATGGAACCCACAAAGTGGTAAAATATAATTTATTATCTTGATATTTATGTGATTCAAGATATATAATTATTGCAGAAAATTGATAGTATTCACCCAAAGGTGTCATCATCAAAGTATAATAATGCACATGATTTAAGGGAATATGATGACTTAGAAGGTAATGGCACCTTCAAAGTCAAATATCCCGCGATAATTGCCAAAGGGACTAGTGCATTTTTAAACCAAAAATTAAAATATAGTAATAGTCGGTAACTCTTACTAGTTTGATGGTAATTTCCCTTCTTTGGCATTGTATATTTTTTTCACTATAACTAAATGCATGCCTAAGATCGATGTTTTGATAATCTCTATATGTCATGTTAGAACCGAAGACCCCGACGGCACGATTCTAGATTCACGAATCTAGAGATTTCAAATCTAGGAGAAACAAATATATAACGTATTCTTTATGTCAGAATCAAAAGACAATTTCATCCCAACCTTGTTCAGAAGAGGCCCTAACACCAAATTCCTCCTAATTTCTGGCACATGAAGCACGTTGTCCAACACCAAAGTCTTCCCAGATGTAAGCTTCAAAGTCACTTGGCCCTTGCCAACTACAAAAGAGGAATCCGAATTTCCCATGAAGACCTTATCTCCAGAAATAACTGGAGTGTACTTTGAGACATGTTCTGATCATTGCAAATATGTCTCATTGCCCCAGTATCGATGACCCGGTTTTTTGGTTTTTCAACTAAATTAATTTTTGTGATCATCGATGTAAAGATGTCTTCCTCAATGAGATTAATCTTGGTTTTTTCAACCTTCCTCTAAATGTGACAGTCCTTCTTGTAGTGACCCGGTTTACCACATGTAAAGCAACTCCTATTCTTCTTCTTGAAGTCTTTATCCTTCCTCACTTGAAGACCTCTCTTGAAGTTTGGCTGCTTTCCGGTTTCCACAAGATTTGCCTTGACTTTCGAACTCCCGCCCTTTTCTTTCTTGTCCCTTGCTCTATTCCTCTCTTCAATTTTTATTCGAACAACAACTGCTCAAGTCCACTCCTTCCTCTTGTGTTTCATATTCAACTTAAAAATATTCCAAGAGTTAGGAGCTTCTCAATCGAGAGTGAGTAACAAGCATCCGGCGAATCATCCTTTCCTTGGCTAACTTGCCAATCGAACTGATATTGGTCAATCCGGGAGAAATTTCCTCATCATCGTTCATTATGAAATTTAGGAAATTTGCCACCACATATTTACCACTGCCTGCATCCTCCAATGTGTATTTCTTCGAGAGAGCATCCCAAATCATATAGGCATACTCAAACGTACAATACACATTATACAGGTTCATAGAAAAAGCATTCAGAATCCGGTTCTTCCTGATAATCGGCTTGAACCCATGCCATTCTCTTTGCCTCAAGTTCTGGGTTCTCTGTTTGCGCCGGCTTTGGCTCTATCAAAGCAAAAACGGCCCTTATTTGGGTCAGAGCGAACAGCATCATCTGTTTCCACCTTTTAAAATTCTGACCAATGAATTAGTCTATCTTGTCAAATTGTGACATAATCCGCATGTGGTCTATAGAAGACCTTAATACATGCACTGGTGGGATGACATTCGTTGGAGCGAATCATTCGTTCAGGTGGATGACATCTTGTGTGTTTGGAACAACATTGTCGGGAGGATTTTTGCCGGAGGCCATTGAATCAACATGGGTGTCTCCTTGTCACTGGCCATGTCTTATACTGATTCAAATACCTTAAGATTGTTAGAACCAGAAGACCAGAGGCACAATACAGACAAACCAATTAGAGAATCAAGGAGAAACAAATATATAACGTATTCTTTATGTCAGAATCACTTACCCGAATGTAGTAGAATGAGTGAAAAGAAAACCAGCACGAACTTTCACAGGGTGAGTTGAGGTGTACGAACTATACTTTTCCTTAAGGTATTTGAACGCCCCCTTTATGCTGTTGGGTTTGACCTTGACGTTCTTACCTCCAAGATACAACAACTCCTAGATCCGAAGGCATCACTCCAATAGAGTCTACTTGCAAAGGAGATCCGAAGGTAATACACAGCACAAAATGAAGAAAACAAAAATGGGATTTTCTAACACTAGATTTTCGAATTTCTGTTTTTCACCAAAAAACTGAATAGATTCTTGTTCAGAGCTTAACATCTATTCTGGACCGTATGGACACCTTCGGAGGGCGCATATGTATGTAAGGTCACCTGAAGAGAGTTGTGAGTCTATGATCGAGTCACCTCCCTCTCAAACCCAAAGCTCGGGTTTTCTAGATCCATGACCCACGTCCCCAAGTCCAAGTCCCATCATAGACAACTTAATATTATTTATATAATATTACGGGTGCCCCATGGCTTGGTTAGACTGGGTCTACGGACCACTACCGCCCCGCCCGACTTGGTCCCTCGTTGCATGCGCGTGATCCACACTGCTCTACCAGATACCCCCAATTAGGAGCTATATATGATTATATAATCATATAATCATTAGCTCCATCCGATGTGGGACTAAACACATATGGTAATCTAAATCACCTAATATCATCCGAGGTCCTATATAAACAGGTTCTAAAACACTAGGGAGATAGAGTTTTAATGATTTTGAAACTTATCAAAATAGTATATTATATTATATTATATATTTTTAAAACAAAATCCAACATGTCATTTACAGTATCATCAGAGATGTCTTCCGTTTTCTCCGACATCCAAAAACTCACTGGAGATAATTTCAAAAGGTGGGAAGAGGATTTGGAAGTCTACTTATGTTTAAGAGAATGGGATATACGCCTCACAAACCCTAAGCCTGTTGAAACTAAAAATCCCACTATAGCACAGAAAAATGAACTAAACATTTGGAATAAGGCAAAAAAAAGGCATTAGCAGTAATGAAGTCAGCTATTCCCGAAAGTACTAGGAATAGTATAGCGCAAAAGGATAGTACTAAAGAATATTTAGAGGACATCAGGGTCCAAGTTTGACTCTTCCAAGAAAGCTCAAGATTTGATATCAACTCTCACCACCACCACCAAGTTCAATGGGGATGGTAATGTTAGAGATCATATTATAGGTTTGATATCTCTAGGCAATCAGATCAAGGGCCTAGGAATAAATTTCAATGATGAATTTTTGGTGAACATCATCTTGGATTCTCTCCCTCAACCTTCTAATCATCTAAAGTCCACCTACAATGTCTTGTCCGATCACAAACGGAGCTTAGATCAAGTGGTTACTATAGTAACTCAAGAGCAGAATAACCTTAGTAGGAACAAAGTAGAGACTGCCAATCTTGTCTACAAGAAGGATCTTTCCACTAAAACCAACAAGAATTTTTTCAAACCAAAGGGAAAGGATTTCAAGGGAGCAAACTTACAGAAAAGGGACAATGAGTTCACCAATCACTACTTTAAGGTCATTTCAAGAAGGATTGTTTCAAAACGAAGGCTTTTGGAGAAGTAAAAATATGGGATTGATAAGAAGGCGGATACCTAGCAAGGGTGAAGTGAACATGTTTGTGGGAAGTGGAGATCAAGTAGCAGTAGAAGTCATTGGAGATATTAGGACTAGGTAGCAACCACCAAGTGGACTACCTCAATAAAAGACCCCTAGTGGGTCATAGGGGCTAGATCTGGTCCGTGAGGGTGTATCAATGGAAACCCCTCGAACTTAATGCAAAGGAAAGACCACTCCTTTACAACAGCATGGCAAAGGAGCACGATATAGTGGGCCCTTTTCTATAGCAGAGTGCACTCAACTGAAGGCTGATATTTTCGAGAATTTTTCACCAGAAAGTTGTTGACTTCATTCATAATGTTGAGTGGAAATTTCCCCTTGTCTTTTCGAACACTTTAAGGTTCACCAGAGACAACTCAACCCATCGATTAGGTGGTTTAAACTCCCCCAATCGTTGCCATTGAAAGTTGGAAACAACTGGTATTTTCTTTATGAAACCGGCATGGGAGTGTATTAGATGATAATTTGGAGCAATTGGCTGGCATAAGGTAGTGAAGGGGTGCATATTCTTCCTCGACAGTGTAGTGGAAGTTGATGATGGGGAAGCTTCCTACCAACTCCTTTAGTGTAGCAATGTGGAGCTCTCTTCGGTCTCTAAATATGTATTTTATGGAAGGGCAGAAGATAGTGTGGATCACACTTTTGTCTATTGCATTTTTGTAGAGGTGCTTTGGAAAAAAATTGGTGGCCTTTTTGACATTCGTTGGGATTCTAAAACTTCAATGGTGGGTGCTTGGGATTGGCCGAAATGAAAAGTTTTATGTTTTACACATTGTGAATGAAGGGCTTTGTGGTTGGTCCCTTATTTCACTTGGCATGAGCATAATAGTAGAAAACATGAAAGTGTTGCAAGAGGGGTGTATTGGGTCTTCAAGTCAATTCTCTTGGAGATACAAATGGAGACAAATACAATGGAAGGAGGTTTGGGGTTTTTTGATTTGGATGAGGTCAAACGAGCATCAATTAAAATGTAAGTGAAGTCTTCCAAAGCTCCTATAGAGGTGTAAGTTTAATATAGATGGCTTTGCACTAGGTAGTCCTAGTCAAGCTAGAGTGGGTGGTTTTATATGTTACTACAAGGCTAAGGTGTAGTCTTCATTTCGATGGAACTTGGGCATAGAGACTTGCATTGAAGCGGAGTACTTTAGTTTGATGAAAGGCATAGCAGCAACTCGCACATGTTTCGGCCCTAAGGTTATAGGGTGTTGCTTTGTTGATACATCTTTCTTGCTTTATATAGATAAAAGAACTAGTGAGATTGGGTGTACTGGGAGAAACTATTGTTGCAAGGTTGAGAGTGTGGTTTCTCTATGTGTAATTTCGTCTCAAAATATTAATAAAATCTGATCATTTTATTCCCCAAAAAAAAAAGTCTTAAAAAGGTTCAACATGGACAAAGGAAAACCGATTTCTGCTCCACTTGCAAGCTAATACTTCAAAATTTTAGAAGATCGACGTCCTTCTGCAGAGGAGGAAATGGAATTCATAGCAAGTGTGACATATTGTTCAACAGTTGGAAGTTTGATGTATGTGATGGTGAGTACAAGACTTGACATGGTACATCCAGTAGGTGTTGTCAATAGATTTGTGCACAATCTAGGAAAAGTATATTGGAGAGCTTTTCAATGGATTCTAAGGTTTCTTAGAGGTATTTCCAACTACGGTTTTTGTTTTGGAGATTCTAAAACTAATGTGCAAGGTTAGACTAAGACCATTCGGGAGGCAGAGAGTGGAAAAAACACCACTATATATGTTTTTACTATAGGTGGAATTACAATTAGTTGGGTTTCAAACTTGCAGAAGGTGGTAGCACTTTCAACCATGGAGGCAAAATATGTGACAATTACTAAGGCAAGTAAAGAGATGATTTGGCTTTTATGTTTACAAAAGAGTTGGAAAGAGAGTAAGAATAAAGCAAATTATGGAGGAACAACCAAAGTGCAGTTCATCTTGCAAAGAATTCAACACTTCGTTGAAGGACAAAACATATTTTGCTAAGATATCATTTCATACAATTAGTTTTGGTGGATGATCTATTGAAACTTGATAAAATTGAGGGTAACAAGAATTCCATAGATGTGTTGGAAAAGGTAGTTAATAGGGAGAACTTAAGCTTTTGCTCAACAGTGATCAGTCTTCAATGTCAGTTTGGTTGCCTAAGTGATGTTGATCTTCGAGGTGTGAAGAGTCAAAAATTATCTTCAAGTTGGAGATGTTGTAGTGAAGACCAATTTCACCATGTGAAATGTTCCAAGATCATTTTGAGGGCCTAAACACATCAATTGTGTTGACTTGGAGATTCCATGTATAGATGGTGCACACAAGGAGGTTGATTGCAATAGGCAAGAATGTGTTGACTTTGAAATTTGAAAATTCTTCTATTATTTTTGGGCATTTCTTTTTTGGGTGGGGGGCATTTCTATCATTACCCATTTGAAGTAGAGTTTTCACTTGTAACTATTTTTAGTCACTTAACAAGGATTGAGAGGGAGGGGAAAGAGAGGGGGAAAACTAGGTTATAATCTTCTTCTTCTTCCTCATAATGAAACATCATATCTGCCTTCAAGTGAACCATGTAAATCTTTTATTGTATGCTTGTGTCATGCTTTATTTTTATTAGCTATGATATGGATGATTTTTCATCATTTCCCTAATTGTCTCTAATTTGAATTCTTTCTATATTATTTTCTCCTCTCATTTGAATTCTTTCCATTCATCATTTCTTCCATTTAAATTCTTTCCATACCATCTCATCCTTCCATTTTATTAGTATCCTAATTTGGCTTGATTGGTTTCTTTATTGAATCCTTTCCATACATTGTATTTCCATATATTGTATTTCCATGTTTTATATCTTTCTTTTATTGTTCATAGTTACCTAACAGCATGGGATGTATGTTGCTTATATATTTGAGGTTCTCTCATATGAATTTATTAAACCATTTTTCCTATTGAGGTTGTGTCTTAGCATGATATCAACCTAAAACACGATTCTGCATCTTAATTAGCCACGTCTTCTTCTTCCTCATCTTCTACCTCCTCTTGAATGGCTACCAATACTAAGTCTATTGATTTGGATTCCTCTCTTACGGTTCACTCTCTTGTTGCCATTGTGGTCCCTTTTGCTGTTGTGCCATCTTTCTCTACAAATCAGTACCATAAACTTCTATCTTTGTTGGAATCTAGTAACATTCCACCACTGGCAAATGTTGTAGGTAAAGTATCTTCTCTATGGGTTATTGATTCTAGTGTCAGTCTTCATATGGTTTCAAATATGTCTTTATTTCGTTCGGATAGTCTTGTTCCCCCCACCCAATCCATTCGCTTTCCAAATGGTGGTTTTGCTCCTATTACACGTATTGGGAATTGCTGCCCCATACTCACTTTACCTCTCACGGACGTATTACATGTTCCTTCCTTTGGTTTTAATCAAGATACGAAATCTTGCTGAGAATTTGTGTTTTGCAACTTGCCGAAACTAGCAAATCGGCGAAATCTCCCCGAGATTTTGCCGATATTTCCTCAAATATGTTTCCCAAATCCCAATAATTAAATATTTAAATCCTAATTCCTATTATTACATGCACCCACCTACTTTCAAAATTCAAACTTCAAAAATTTCCTTTAATTCCCCATCTTGTCAGGGCTGTCAGTCACACAACCCAATTCCTGTTTATCACACACACCCACCCACTTTTGAAATTCAAACTTCAAAATTTCCCATTAAATCCCCATCTTATCAAGCTATTAGTCATGCAACTCAAGAGAAGCTTCTCTCTTAAAGCTTATCCCACACACACAACCCTTTCTTCTCTCTTCAAACTTCACTGAGATTTTAAACTGATAAAAGAAAAGAAACATTGAGAGACCACCGGCAATTTAGGGTTTCAATCTAGCGTCGATGTTCAACAGAATTTCCAGAGCAACTCAAGAAGGCGAAGAAGGTCCCTGCACGGAAATAGAAAAAATAATTTGTATCAAGGCATACTATTGTGTTGAAAGTTGAAACTCTCACTTTGTCTCTGTTCTTGCTTGACGGTTGGAATTTTTTTTTTTTTGAATTGCAGGGTTTTAAACGGAAGAGTATCTAGAATGTTAGTGAAGATATCATGTTTCGCCGAGAAAATCACCAATTTTTCGGTGATATTTTTGAAATTTCGCCAGTTCGGCGATAAAATAGGCGATATCTCACATCTCAAGTTTCAGCTGCTATTTCGGTTCACCATCTACCGAACCAGCCAAAATTCGGTGAAATTTCACAAAATTTTGCCGATAAGTTGCACCTTGGTTTTAATTTTTTAATCTTCTACCCAACAACTTCGTTGTTTCCTAACTTTCTATCCTGATCATTGTGTGATATAGGACCTGTGATACAGAACCTACGCATGAAGGAGAGGATCGGGCTGGGTAAGGCATACAATGGACTTTATTATTTGGAGTTGGATTATGCCGTTGCTGCTGCTGTTTTACCGGCCAAAGACCTTTGGCATTCTCATTTAGGCCATCCATCTTTAAAAGTTTCTTGTTACATTGCACATTTGGATTCGAATATTTCTTTTCATAAAAATTGTGTTTGCTCCATTTGTCCTTTGGTTTCCTTTTTTTCTAATTTTTTTTCTTTTACGTATGATTTGCTATCATGTGTTATTATGTTATTATGGAATGAACTGCCTTGCTGAGTTCTTTTGAATTCACTCATTTTTGCAACATCTTTGTTAGACTTATATGCAGGAACTGATGATTATGATGGTCAATACTATGAAGACCAAGCTGATGAATCTTACGATACTTAAGGTACTGACTACAATGACTACGACGGTGAAGACTACCAATACGAGACTGGAGCTTATAAGGATTAGTCTGACTTTAGCACTTGTGTGCCAGCGATGAAACATCATCTCTTTTTCTTTTTGATATTTTACTTTATAGATTCGATGAGACCTTAGTTTAGTCTTGTTTTCCCTTTCATTTTGGGAACCGGTTGTCATATTTATTTTTAATCTACTTTTCCGCTGCTACTGTAGAGTATATTTTCCGCTACACTTTATATTTGATTTATTCTACTGGTATCATTTTTCTGCACTCTGATTGTATTCTTGAACAATATCTTGATCTCTTGATTAATATAGTTAACTTTGATTTAATCTTGTTCTCGATTATATTATTGTAAATGTGGGAGGTTGATTTCTCGAATATGGATCTTCGGGGCTATAAATCACACACTCGAGTATGTCAGATAGGGTATCGGCTGGGTGGATGTGACAACTGAAGCCTATAACTCATTTAACACTCATTGGGAAATTTCCTCTAAAGAGAGGAGCATAGAATTAGGTTAGGTTTAGGGTATAAAAGTAATTTTACATTGCTTTTGATTTTTATATTTTAATTGAGCATAAAATGGTAATCTCCCCTTGGCCTTTAAGAGCCAAAGAATGATGTTGAGTTTTGTGGACCTCTTTGTAAGGTTTGCATGGTGAGGGAGGTTGTCGCAAGTTTGGATGAAAATAAGGCTTCAACAGGGATAGGTGGCTGAGCTTTTCAAATCCCAAACCCAACCCTATATGTTCTTAGCTAAAACCATTCCCACCTTGACCCTTATTCAAGGCATATAATTATTGTTCTTGATCCTTGAGTCTTGTGGGCCAATCCAAGCCAATCCCCTCCCTAATTGTCCTTGATTGGGTTGGGTCAGCACAAGTTGGCCCTATCCCTACCCCTAATGTCCCTGACCTTGTCCCTAATTGGCCCTGTTTGTGTTCGTGGTCCTAATTGGATCTATCCCTATCCCTATCCCTATCCTTGGCTCTATCCTTGTCCTTGATGGCCTTGACCCTAACTCTGTCACTGTGCCTGATTGGCCCTAATTTTGGCTCCATCCCTAATAAAATTCATATCATATATAATCATCTATATAATCTATAAAATGCATAATCTAACCTGTTGTTAATTTTGAATTTAACATGTTATTCAATTTGAACAACCTAGTATATAAAAATACTAGTCCAATATAAACATATTATATGGTTAAGTAAGTAACAAACACAATTTGGTGTTAATGTTTAGAATTTTTTTACTTTTTTCATCATTCTAATTTTAATATATGTCTAATCAATGTATGACACATTAAATGAAGTATTTGGAAAGTGAAACTTATAACCTTTAAAATACACCTCGGTTAAAGTAGAATTTTGATTCTAAAACACCCTAATTAAATTGGATTAGAACTCCTATTCTAGATAGTCAATAATTATTGACATAAACATTTTTAATAAAAATGTAGGATGTAACAAAGGCCTTTAGTCTGTTTTTATGGTATTTACTAAATGACAACCGGAAAAGAAATTACAAATAATATAATACGAAGTGGACTCATCAGATAAGAATGACTTAGGGTCAAAATCAAGGCTTAGATCAAGTTTAATATGAAGGTCAATACTACGATAAAATTTTTAGTTAAAGTCAGGATTAGGATCACGGCCAAAACCAATGTCAGGATTTAGGAAAAAAACTAGACCATAATCGAAGTCAAAATCAAGTCTAAAATTAAAGCCAAAATCTTACACGAATTGGGTAGGATTGGATCGGGCCAAGCTGGGCAGGGCATGCCAAAGAGTAATCCCCAACCTTAGCCTGACTTAGAGCCACAATATTTTGGCTAGGGCCAAATTCTTGATTCCTTTCCCTATTCGGACAGTAGGCCACTATGACCAAACTTGCATACCCGAGATGAAAAGTCGGGTTGCATACTTGCATGTGAAAAATATATATTTTTTATTATTTTTATATAATGAACAATAAGTATACTATTAATTCCTTACAGTGATGAGTGATGACAAGCGTGAGCATTGAGGAGGATTAACTGTTCTGAGAATAGAAATCCAGGAAGCAGGTAAACGCAAGAGGAGTATTTCAAATCGGTTCGTAAGCTTCACTCCACTTTAGAAAGCTTTTTACACCATTCTTTTCTTGAGATCTTAATCTGCGGATTCTTCCTGTTGTTATTGCTCGGAATTCTGAGTTCTTGACGCTTAGAATAATTAAATTTAAGTTCTTTGTTTAATCTGTGCGTTTCTTCGATGAGTTTAATGCTAATTTTCTTTCCTTCTCTGATTTCTTCAGTTGTCTTGGTTTGTTTTGAAGAAAAAATTGGAGCTTGTTTTGTTTACTCACTTATATGCCCCATTCTCGGTTAGCATCTAAGCTTTCCGGTTCTTCGGTTTCGTGCTTAGGTCTGATCTAGGTCTGATCTAGGTCGTTGGGTCGAATTCTTCATTTCAGTGAGTGGTTATGATCTTTGAGTTTTTTTTCTATATTTGAAAGGTTTATAGATCTATTGGATGCTTGCATTATCCCTGTAATTGCATGATTTGCTTTAAGGCATTGTTAACAAATTATTAGTACATTAGTCCCGGGGATTTGATTTATAAGTCCTTATAAATTGCTCATGCCTCTACCTCGATAATTAGAGTCTCCGTTGCAGAGACACTGTAGTCCTTTGAAGCATGAGTCCTTTGTCCTAACACTGTTATCAAGCAATGGCGCTAATCTACACTTGTCGCTCAGTGTATGAACAGGAGTATGTTGATGTTATTGGTTAAAGACCTGAGTATTTTTGGGTCGTCCTACTTCTTTTCTCTCATTCTAAACTGGGGGATTGGGCTTATGGCGTGGGTTGGGGTGCTGTACAGTAACGATTTACCTTCATTAGGATGACTTTCATTTACCTTTCTGCATCTAATGGCTTTTTCTGAGAGATATCTTGCTTGCAACTGTGGTTTGATACCTCGTGAAATATTTTGGTTCTGAGGAAGGTCTAAATGAAACTGGATGTGACTTAGTAGGAGTACAGGGCGTTGAATGGAAGTCTTGTTTCGACTTAGTTGTGGTTCAATATAGAATATGCAAAAGCACTTCTTTGATCTAAATGTCTGTTTCCAATCACAAGTGATTTCCCTTTATATGAGTTGGAAAACTCCCAAAAGAAATGTTCCAATTTAGTATTTTGGTCGATTCGCCTAGTTGCCTTGATGGAACATAATGTCGAGGACTATTACAACACATCTGCAATAATGATCTTGTGCTATTGAGAAGAATAGTTACACCCTTTTTCTCAAAGGTTTTGATCCTAACCAAAAACTGTATGAGGTACTACATAGAGTTAAAGAGTTGGTTTCGCAGCGGTTATTTTGACCTTGTTCATGTACTTGTAGTTGACTATGATATTTGTATGTACCTACACATATTACACTTTGAGATTGTGTAACACTAAATGGTTTCTCTTCTGGTTAATGCATATTTACATTCTTCATTGAATTTTGGCTGTTCTAATGGTAAAGTTATGTATAAAGTAGGTTATATTTGAGAAGTATGCTGTAGTTTCCAAGGTGCATTACCAACTTAGTGCATACAGCCAAACTCCCATTTTTCTTTTGTATACATGAATATATAATCTAAAGGTTCCAGTATTTTTAAAAGTCATTAATCAGGGTTTGATTAAAGTTTTGGGGTCCAAATATGACTATTTGACCTCTTGAAATACCCAAACCAAATAGCTAACTAAAACCACAATATTTTGTTTTGGTCTAAAACCACACTATTTCAGTTTTGACTAGGGTCGAAACTAAGGTAGGAACCTACATTTCAAACCTTTCTTTCAGGCTACAGTGTGGACAAGTACTGCAAGGAAAATACTTGTAATGCTTTGCTTTTGCATTTTTCTGAGAGGAAGATGTTACATAACAACTGAAACTCATATTTGAAATTGGTAATGTGATGTACCATATACAAGAGGAAAATGTAAAACAGTACGTTACATAATTTTTGGTTCGTCTTTAACCAAGCTATTCCCATGAAGAGGTTGTTTCATGTGACTGATGGATTTGCATGCCAATTAAATCTTGTCATTTTAAAAGGCAACATGGAGAAGGCTACAGACCTAGTTTTTAGCAATTTATTCTTACTCATCATGGTGCTTATAGATCAAGGGAATAGGCTGATATTAGTGGCATCAGATGGTGTTGATGATGTGCAAAGGTGCTTGGTACAGATGACAGTCATTATTTTGTTAAGGATTGGAGACTAAGTATTTCTGTAAGGTCCTAATGGTTGTAAGATGTTTACTTATCAAGCCCTTAGGCAGTGGAATTACACTGAATTTATTTCATAGCAAACAACAGCAACAACTCAGCCTTATCCTAACTAAATGGGTTGAGCTTCATGGATCCTTTCAAAACATGGCGGGGAATATCCTCGCAAAAGGAGAAAAAAACAAGAGGAATGAAACAATGAAAGAAGAAAGTTAGAAACGGAAAATTAAAAATGAAAGAAAGAGATATTGCTTAGGAAATCAGGAAAATCTCAGATACATGGTGTGGACAACGTGGATCCTTGCCCTCCAATAAGCTCTATCCGATTTCTGACTTGGTACAAGACCAAGACCGTGCATGTTATTTTGTTCTTGGTTATGTAATGCAAAGAGTGTTCAGAAATAATAGAACCCTGATCACCAAAATGGAGAAAGTTAATAACCCAAAGAATGTTCTGATTTTACTGAAGCTGAGTTATCAGAACGGTCTGGTTTCTGGCCTGGTGATCTTCTCTATCGGATAGTATATATTTGCAAAATATCTCTTAAAACAGAGAAGTAGAATGGATGGCTCAGACAACTTCTATTGCTACAAGGAAATAGAGCTGTTTCTGATATTTCAGCAGTTTAACCTTGGCAGATTTGAAAAAAAGAAAAAAAAAGAAAAGAAAAAAAGAATAAAAAAAAGGGCCAACAGAATAGATGAGCAAACTTAAGTCTTTAGAGCTGTCTCTGATATTCCAGCAGTTTTAACCTTGGCAGATTTATTAAACAATAAGAATAATAAAAAAAATAAAATTTGGGCAAGTTTGAGCACAATTCTGGTAGCCATCACCAAAGTAAGCTGGTAGGGAACCTGATTGCAAATAGGGTTGCCAATTCATGCTAACCCCCTGGATACTGGTTCTGTATAACCTTAGGATCTACTCAATTTTGCGCCTATACTTGTAGAAAGCTGAAGTTTATTATCTCAGAAATTTGTAGGTAAGGCCATAGGCTCCTGCATCTACGGATAGGTTTGTCAAGCAGATTTTTATATTCTATAACAATTTAGATTTCTAGCTGCTGCATGGAAAAAACGTAAAACAGACTACTAACTAGCATTTGGCACTCCTACTTAGACTAGGACTCTAAATACAGAACATAAACCTAGAATGGAATTTGGACTCAACTTCCTCTTAATTCTAGAGCTTGACCTACCTCTTAACATAAAGAAGTACTCAATAACCCCACAAATTTAGACTAACTAGTCATACTTGAGAATTCGTTTGTTTGCTAGGGAAACACAAATATTTTGATACAAAGTGAAAACGTAAAAAAATTGAGATGTTTGGTTGTAAAGGTAATGTTTTTCCCTGGTGAAGTAATTTTCACATGTCAAATAAAAATTTAAACTTAATTTACTGATTAAAAACTCTAGTAAATTAAAAACCCTGGAATTGTCACAATTTCTACCTCTTCATCTTCCTCACCCTAGATCATCAGCTTTGCCCCTCTCATGATCAGGTTCTTCCCCCTCTCTCTATCCGGAGTAGGCTCTCATTCACGGTTGCAACCGAACATACTCTTAGGTTCTCCGGCCCTCTCGATCTTCATGGTTGCTGTTGAGTTCCATTTATATAGTCCTCCTCACCTGTATCCGTTCTTATATTTTCCCCCTCCCTATCTCTGCTTTGAGATTTGCAGGTGCGTCTGTTTCCACTGATCCAACAGTGGGGTTTTTCAACCGAATCAGTAATTTCAATTCAAGGTATTCAATGTAAATTTTAATTCTTCTAAAACTTAAGTTTTGGGTTCTGTTTTCTTCTCTGTCTTTTTTGTTTGTTGATTTTGGTTGTTCATGCTAATTGTGCTTGGTTGAACTAAATACATATCTAACTCCGACCATGGGCGGAGCTGCCCTTGGCCCCCCTGCCCCCATTTTTTTCAAAATTTTTTAAAATATGCTCATTTTGGGCCTTTTTCCCCCCCTCCTATTTTGGGCTTCCGGCCCTCTTCCAGTGTGATATATCAGCAGAGTCACCCCCCCCCCCCCAATGTTGAATCCTGGCTCTGCCTCTGACTCTGTCACCCACCAGTTGCTTGATGCAAAGTCCAAATGGGCTCCAGCAATTATAGGATTTTAGCTTAAAAGCTAAACCATTTTTGCCCAACATTGGTGACTCCAGAGGATCCTTCTTTCTCTGTGGCTTTTTTAAATGCAGTTTCTCCATATCTGTTGCTTGTAGAAAACAAAATTTTTGCTTTTGTTAGTAGATTCTTGTTATTCTGGCAACTGAAATCCTACTTCAATTTGAACTTCTACCATCCCAAAAATTTCCTGACTGGGGATTAGAGAGTATATGCTGCTCAGATTTTTGATTAGGCTGATGGGTAAATATACATTGATTGCTGAGACTATCCTGTGAAATTATCTATTAAGTCAAATTTTATTGATTGCTAGTTGATGGAAGAAAGTCATAACTGAAATCTCTCAATAACATCTAGACAGTGCTGCAACCTCTCATTCAATAACCTTTGTAAAATTGGATGATATCACACCCATCAGCCCAATATCTCTTTTAATCTTACTCATTCAAGGTCTGCTCATGGCATGTTGGAGTTCTGACAGTAGCCATCACCAGAGACTCATTTTGTCCAAGATTCAAATTAGCAGGTCATATTAAAGTGGTCTAGTCTTATTGCAAGTATTTATAAGGTAGTAAACTGCAACATTGTTCAAGATTAAAGCAGGTCGTTAGGTTGGCTGTTGTCATTTCACCGAAGGATGACATATTCTTCAGGGGTTTCTTATTGCATGAGAGTTCTTGGAGTTGATTGTTAGGATGGGAGATGGGAATCATTTATAAGATTGATTTAGAAAATCTGATCATGCAGGGCAGGACGTACTTATTCAAGGTCATGCAGTTTATAGCTTGGTAAATGTGGAGGGTGGAATGTGTTTTTTGTGGAGGAGGACCTGTCTGACCCTTCCCTGTAAAGGGGATGTTTATAGGGATGCTGCTATGACTGCTGCTCTGACATTTACCCTTTTCTTTTGTGTGTGTGGAAGAAAACAACTTTCTGTGAATTCTCTTATTTTTATTGATATCGTAGGCTTTCTGGGATCCATGTAGCAGACCCCATTTATTTGGGATAAGGTTTTTTATGGTTGTTGTTTAGCATAGATGCATGTTGGAACTGCATAATGGCTATCTTCTAAGAATGCATTTGCTTTAAGAATACCTTGGCTGCTTGTTTATTGTTTGGACTGGATAATTGATGCTTCGGTCTTATAGTCTCTGTGAAGGATCTATAACTTGCTCTTTGGATTGTTGAATCTTCCATGGTTGACTTTTTTTCCTCTTTGACGCAATTTCTATATGTTGTGGCTACATTAATTTGGGGTCAGTTGATTCTAATGGTCAGCTTATTGTATATCTCAACTATATACAATTGGACAAACTGCTGAATAATCTCTGAAACTAACTCCTAGATATCTTTACCTTGTCTTCAAGTTGAGTTGATTCTAGGTTTTCCATCCTTGTTGTTTTCAATCCATCTTGCTGTCCTTTCTTTATGTTTAACTTTCACCCCCTCCTATAGCAGTTGATTCTTTACTTATTTAAGTTCTTCTTCATTATGTTCCTGACGGCAACATAATGCAACACTTTAATAGAGTGGGAGAAGCAAGAGAAGGAGCAAGATTAGGATGGCAATTTGATGTAAACCTGAATCTAGGTAGGGGTAGTTTGGGAAATTCCCTGGATTTTAGTGTTGGGAAATTCCAGCAAAAGGAATGGGTGTTTCAGGGGTTTTAGGATCTTCTAGGGCTTCAGATAACCCTACTGTAACTGAGAATCAGGTCTGAAAGTTACTGTTGTTTGAATTTCCAGATTTGAAATTCAAATTTAAAGTCAAATTAGGGTTAGGGTAGGTTTTGGCCATGGTGGGTTTTGGATCTGTCTCTGATGGTTTGTAACTCAAACAGAGGGTTGATGAATCAGGGGTTCAAAGAAGGGCTGAATGTCTAATTTAGGGTTTCAGAAGTTGTTAGGTACCTGAATGAGGCTACTTAACAAGGTGGAATAACTCAAGAAGAAAAAATGGACTTTGAATAAAAGTTGAATAAGAAACAATACATTCTACCAGCAGTAGGTGATTCCTACGGCTACTCAAGAGCAATGGCTCTCACATAAATTTCTCTATATCTCAAAACATGTCTCTTCTACTCTTCCTTCCCCCTATTTATAGCAATTACGTTCCTACAATATTAATTAACAGAATCATCCCAATTCGAATAGGACTCTTCAAAAATAACCTGAATGTAATATAACTATAACCTGAATGTAATATGACTCTTCAATCTAATCCTAAAAAGTAACCTGAATACAATAGGACTCTTCAAATCTGCCAATCGTTTCCTTCCCTGGAATTTAGGGATTTACTTTCCCTGTCGAGTGTAGACTTGTGTTACTAGGGACCTATCAATACTCCCCTCCAACAGGTTCACCTTGTCCTCAAGGTGAAAATCTGAAAATCTCTTCTGCTGGGGTTTAATGGAGTGGGCTTGACCCAAGGGGGTTTCTTTGGGGGTCTAGCGGCCCAGTCTTTGTGTTGGGTTTGTTTGGGCCTTAAGTTTGAGACGAAACATAACTGATTGAGGCCCAAATAACACAATCTTTGGCTCATAGGGATTGGACCAAACCCATGAACCGGTTTGAGGTGAACCGAACCAACCCCAAAAACCCTAATACTCCATCGTCTTCTTCTTCCTTTCCTGCGACGATTTGCTGCAACCCTAGCTGCCGCCTGAGGTTTTCTGTCGGCAGCGATTGAGCTCTTCTTCTTCGATTCAGTGGCAAGAGTCCTCGCAGCCCCGACGTTAATCCGGTAGGCATCGACACCCGAAACTCTCATTCGAATCGACTTGGATTTTTCAACGTGTACTTTCAAATCGACTTCGGCTACGTTTGTCTCAACCACCATACTGTGGTTGTCCAAAGCTGAGATGGATTTCTTATCGCTCTCATCTCTGAACTCCATTCTTAAGGCCTCTGTGAAGTTCGCCCAATCCAGTTTCGGCTAGCGTCTCCGGTAGACCCAATCTAACGCATCATCTTCCAGATGTTCGAGTGCTACTCCAAGCCAGTGTTCTTGCTGAATCTGATGTTGCCAGCAGAAGAGCTTGACTTCAATCAACCATTCCTCCGCTCGTTCTTCGCCTGGAAAGATCGACAATGTCATCTCACTTCCCTGGGATCGTGAATGCTCTGATACCATTTGTTAGGTACCTGAATGAGGCTACTTAACAAGGTGGAATAACTCAAGAAGAAAAAATGGACTTTGAATAAAAGTTGAATAAGAAACAATACATTCTACCAGCAGTAGGTGATTCCTACGGCTACTCAAGAGCAATGGCTCTCACATAAATTTCTCTATATCTCAAAACATGTCTCTTCTACTCTTCCTTCCCCCTATTTATAGCAATTACGTTCCTACAATATTAATTAACAGAATCATCCCAATTCGAATAGGACTCTTCAAAAATAACCTGAATGTAATATAACTATAACCTGAATGTAATATGACTCTTCAATCTAATCCTAAAAAGTAACCTGAATACAATAGGACTCTTCAAATCTGCCAATCGTTTCCTTCCCTGGAATTTAGGGATTTACTTTCCCTGTCGAGTGTAGACTTGTGTTACTAGGGACCTATCAGAAGTCCTTAGAAATCAGCAGAATTTCTTCTTAAGGAAGAAGATGAAGTGCAGGAATTTCTAGGTCGAGGGAATATAGGCTGAATGGGGAAGATGACTGTATTAGGATGTTCTGAGGTTTGGTGCGATCCAAGGGGAAGGGAATAGGGGACTAAAGGAGCCTGGGGAGGTGGGTCTAACAGAGGGGGAGGGGCTGCTGCTAATGCAGGAAGAAGGGAAAGGGAGGGTGTGGCTACGGTTGGATAGGGGAAGGGGTAGGGGCTGCACTTACTTGGAGGGAAGGCTCTAGTAGGTTACTGCTGAAGCTTGAAGATGAAGAAAAACTTCAAAATTTCAATACACAGCACAATTCCAGCCGCAGGCCTCCCACATTGGGACCCCACGACTTTTCTCAAGTCTTTCTTCAATTCAAATTTTTGTTAACTCAAAAACTGAAATTTACTTTGCATGAATAGGCTATTGTTAGCCTTAAAAGAAGACTTTGATTGGGGTTGGGAATCCCTAATGGATAAGGATCCCACCTCTTGGCCAAAACGCTCAAAATGGAATCAAATCATTACAAGACCTCAACCTTAGATTTGGAATCTATTAATGAAAGACAACTCTAAATAAACTCCTAAAGATAAGAATCCTCTTGGATAAGGAATCTTATCTTATCCACAACTAACTTACTTATACTGGACTTGGACTCTTCATAACTCAAAATTTACTAACCAAAATAAAAATAAAATAAAATAAAATTAGATCCATGGGGTATTCGATCAGCTTTAAGAGGCTTCTTTGGGTCTGGTTTTTGGGTTCCAACCCTGGTTGCATCACAATTTTGAGACTGTGGCTTGATTATGGGAGGAGACGTTAACATTCGTTAGAGCATTGGTCTGTTTTTTTTCCTTGGGTTTTGTAATAGCTAAAAAGGTGGATTATGTTCTATTGATTTGTAAAAGACAATTGAAATCAGCAGGTTCAGTCTTTAATTTTATGGGCTTTTCTGATGTTTTATGGTTCCTGAAACATTGTGTTTAATCTCATTCAAATAAATGTTTTTAGTACGTTAAAACTTTGTTCTATAGATTATTTTCATATTTCTCCCAGTGAAAAACCCATTGTACTCAGGGAAAGCTAACCTGAATGGCAAATAAGCATAACATTTAAATAGGTAGCAGCTTCCATATTGGTTCCAGCTTTCAATTAGGATTTGTTTGATAATATACTAATTTTCATAGTTATAAAGAGGAGATGAAATTCATAAAATAGGTTGATTCATAAATTTTGAAAAAAAAATTGCATTAATTTTACATCGATTTGACAGTCAACCAAACAACTTGGTAAAATTAATTTCAGTTCACTTGTAACCAAATGACATAAAAGGAGAGTAATTCCCTTCATTTCCCCTTCCTAACCTTCCTTCCCTTCCCTTCCCTTCCCTTCCCTTACCTTTTTCATTCCCCTTGCTGCCAAACATAGTCTGAGTAACTCGTATTCTTAATTCCTACTTTAGTTAGCCCATTAGAGTGGCTGTTTAGAACAAAACCCCTAGGTTAACAGGCCCAAAACATGTGAAGCCTATCCCGAGGATTATTTACTTTTAAATGTGCCCACTTTTATTATTATTATTATTATTATTATTATTATTATTATTATTATTATTATTATTATTATTATTATTATTATTATTATTATCTACATCATAATGTTTTAGTTTCCTGTGAGTCAACACATACAAATTTGTTTGCTGGACTGTCTCATACTGTTGTTGTGGTCTCTAAACATGTAAATGTTCCAGCATCTAAGCAGAACTGCGGAGCAAAGTGAGGATAAGTGGTTTTGTTATTTAAAATCTTGTAGTTCTGGTAAAAGCTTTAGTCAAATATGTTAATTTGGTGGTTCAATAAGCCTTTTATGGATCTCATTTATATTTTTGATGTTATTGCCAATTTTTGTACAGTGAGACTGAAAATTCTTTTGCAATTGTTTATTTTCCTTGAATTAACTGTCAGATAAGCCTGCACTTTAATAATTTCCTATCATTTTGTAGGATAATTTTTGAACTTTTCTATGTAAACACTATAGAATAAGTTGCATTGCTTTTTTTCCAATAAGGTTTTACGTCATATTACCTAACTTAGTTTTGTTTTTCCAGGTTTTTGGCTTAGTACTCTCCTTGTCATACAAGTCTATAGGAAATTCATTTGCAAGAACTGGTTCAATTGGTGGGTTGGATGTAATTCAGGATTTAGATGGTTGGATAATAGTGTGATGGAGCACGTACTGAATCCCAGTACGTATTGTCTCAAGTGGACATCTCATTTTTCATAGGATTGGCAAGTTAAGCATTCATAGAAGAGAATCATCACTTGAAATAAAAAGCAGGCAACATGATTGGGAAGTCACTTTTGTTAACCTACCTCTATTTGCTGATATACATAATACTCTCATCGGGAGTTATTTTGTACAACAAGGTAATGTTCTTTGACATATTTGTTTTTGTGGCTGTATTTGTAATGTCAGTTCCTAGAGGTTTCTTGTGTTTTCTAATTGTGGTGCATGGCATACTGAGTTAATCAGCCACAAATTGGACTTGTATTGGTTAAGATCTATCAAGAAAAGGGATTCTGACTTGTATGCATCTTCATAAGAGAGTGTTGTTGATAGCTTTATGCTGGTTTTTTTGCTACCGTATAATTGCTTATCATTGTGCTGTTGTAACATTCTTCCTATTGAACTGATTGCTTTTAATTTGTAATGCATTTAAGATTTGTAGCACAATGGAAGCTTAGATTTTGTTTCGGGAAAAGCCTTATTAGGGAAAGTAGCAGTTGGAAGTTCGAAAAGTGGATGCATTTGGTCTGCATTCTTAACGATTTAATAAAGTTGAAATGCTTCTAACAGAAGCATTTCAGAGTTAGTTGGATTGAACTTTGAAATATAAATGGCGTGTTACTAGCAGTAACTTGAAACTTCAGGATTAACCTTAAACTCATGATTTCATAGCAAACTAATTTCCAGCTTTTTGTATTCGTACTCGTAACCATAGAAAAAAATTCGAGGGAAACTCAAGTTTTGACCAGGTGAAAATGGGAAAGCTAGGTGGGAAATTGGGAAATTTCGAGGAAACTTTAAGACTTATCCGTGCAAGTTTCGACAGGTTTTAAGGAGTATTTTAGGGTGGGACTTTGTATTTAAGCTAATTAGAGTATAAAAAACACATTGGTTGTATTTTGTTAAAAAAATCAATGTAGATATGTCATTCAATGTACATAACATCAATGTAGAGTTGTTTGAAAAGTACACTATAAACTTAACTACTTAAGCACATAACATTTAATGTATAATTTCTAACTTCAAAATAACTAACAATAAAAGGAAAGTACAACTTAGTGTCAAGAGGAGTGCCAAGAGTGGATCCATCATGTGAGCTGAATAGTACTCTACCTGTAACATCCTTTCCTCCAACCAACGAACATAGACATCCCGTGACATTTTATGCCTATGGTTGTCAAGGTAATCGGCAATTGTAACCTTATGAGTCTGGTCATCAACATGCTTCAGATAACCAGTTTGAGGGAATACGCAATTTAGATAGGGAAGTCTTGATGGAGGGGGTATTTGTCGTGGTATTTGGGGAAACATGAAATAAACAAAAAAAAAATTGAAAATTTGGGAAAGCTACAAAATTTACAGGAAAAAGTCCCAGGTTTCCGCAAAATTTTCCATGTTTCCCAAGAAATTTGGGAATTTTTTTTTTCCTCATGAACTAGCTGGTCCAGCTTAGTTGAACAAGGTTTCGAGGTTTCGACAAGTTTCGACGAAATTTCGATAGTTTCGATCGAAATTGAGGATTTTTTTTCGGTCCTCATGAGTTTCGTTTCAACTTTTCAAAAATGCGAGACCGAAATTTCGCATGTTTCGACCCAAATTTGTACCATGCTCATAACTTAGAAAGAAATAAGACACTGAATTCCCCGAAAATGGATGATAATTAATTCTATGCATTAGGCCTGGATATTGCAAAAACTTGGGTTTTCTTTGGTAGCCTTTCTCTGAAATCATTTGCTTCCTCAGAATGTGTTCATCGTATTTAAAAGGGAAAAAGAAAAAGAAAAAACCCAATAATTCAAAGGTCAATGAAAGAATACACTAGAGAAGTGGAGTGTAGGAAACATTAGACAAAGAGAGGGAAAGGGAGGGGAAAGGGGCAGTAGATTGATTCACACAGAGTATTTCTAGAAAAATATAATATTTTGCCTTTTTATCCTTACTCAGATGTCATTGCCACACGTGCTTATTAAAATTTCATGCTGACTCTGAGAATTGGTTGCTTGGATATTTGGTATGAGAAATCTCGCTCTTAAAAAGAGAAATAGGAATCCAGAAATGATACAAATTGCTAGTTTTTGGGCTTAGAGCATATTTTAGGTTAGAAATGGTTTCTCATACCGAAGGCCATTGGTCCCGTGGATGCAAATCTGTATTGCTTGATGACCTAGCTAGATTGTTTGCAGGAGCCATGTAGATTAAACTACCAATCAGAACCTAAAAATTCATTCAGAAATTTAAGATATGTAGGTGCTAAAGGTACAAACCTACTGATACCATTCTATGCCAATCTAAAGGTTACATGGTAATTTGCAAACCTACTCTATGGCACCTTTTTTACAGGTTATAAAGTTATAATATATGGGTAACAATTGAGCAACCTCATTATCGCTCCATGGTCCACCCACTTTTGTGTTGTGCCAAAAGATTGCTCTTAATTTCTGTTGTTTAGTCACTGAATCTTTTCTTAACTTACTGAGAGCCTTTGTTATTGTCAAAGATATAATTTACTTTTCTGTGTTTCATCAGCTCGCTATTTCTACTAATTAGGTATTTTGTGTCAATAAGCAGTATTCTAATTTGTTAGCGTTAGTGAAGTAAAAGGACTATTTACAATCTGAATAAATCCAATAGAAATAAGGATGTTAGTCTAAGTGTATGCATGATTTCCTTGTCACATTTATCAATTTTTTAAGATAGCTTTGAACTATTCTTTATCTGTTGATGATATAAATAATTTCGAAACTTGCCTGTCAAATTATTCATGCAGTGGGTTCTCTCTCCAAAGTACTTCAATTTTCCTTTTCCAATAACACTCACCATGATACATATGGGCTTTTCTGGCTTGGTTGCCTTTTCTCTTGTTCGTGTCTTTAAGGTATGGTTTCCCTTCTACTTTTGTTAGCTATGCTGCAGACTTGTGGTCTTCGGTTTTCTGCCTGACTCATGTTTCCAACATTAAGTTAAATTAAGCTAGTTTGACAGTACATTTTATGTATTCGATCTGCTCACACTTTTTTCTGGTCTCCCTCGTATCTATTGCAAAGTATCTTTCTTTTACCACTTCAATATAACATTTGTTGATGCCCAACTTGTAAATGATGCAAGAACTTGATATTATCTTGACAGGATTCAGAAACATCAGGTTCAGTGTCTTTAACACATAAAACCAGCTGCAGCTGAAAATTTGATTGATCCCTTTGTTTATTTATTCTCGTCTCTCTGCCATTGTTCCACCACAGTGAAAACATTTACTTGATTTTTCTTTTGAGATCTCCCTTGCATTTTGTTATGGGGGGGGGGGGGGGGGGTGCACATGTAATGAAAGGCACTTCTTGATCAAACATTTATATGCTACCTTAAGTGATAGTCCTGTAATTTATGCATTATTATCTTCCGTTTTCAAATACAATTAATGAAGGCTGGAATTCTTTAGAAAACGAGTAGCTCTTACTTCTTATAGAATGCTTGGATAGGTTTCCTGGAATTGTGGACGTGGGTGGCTAACCTGTAATTCAGTTGAGTTTCAAGCATAATATATTGAATGAGCTAATTTTTATTTTTCAAAAAGGGAAAAAACAGAGAGATCGGAGGTGTGGGATGGCTACATATGATGCTTCATTTTGAATGATGACATGAGACATCTATTATAATCATTGGTTATCTGAAGGGTATGGTGACCAATGCTGGAAAATGTGCTAAGGTGGTTTGATAACCCTGAAGCATTGAGTGTAATCAATTTCACCAATTCGTTCTTTTTTCTTGGTAAAGTTTTCAATAAATAATTAGGTACTTGCATAAGTGTACAACAACAACAAGCCTTTTCCCAACTAAATGGGGTCAACTACATAGATCCTTGCCTTCCAAACAGTTCCATTACAAGCCATGCTAGATACAAGCCCTTAGCTATGCATATTATTTTTAACCACTTCTCTTAAGGTTGTCTTAGGTTTGCTCCTAGTTTGTCTAATTCCTTCAATCTAGATTAGATCGCTACTCAACACAAGGGTGTTTAAAGGCCTCCATTGAACGTTGCTGTGCCACCTCAATCGACTTCCTCGTAGCTAATCATTTATTGATGCTACTCCTGTCCTACCTCTAATATGATCATTCCTTATCTTATCCTTCTTAGTTGTGCCACTCATCTATCTTAGAATCTGCATTTTTGCTACACTGAATTCATTTATATGATGCTTCTTAATTGCCCAACACTTTGCAGCATACATCATAGTTGGTTCTATGACAATCCTATAAAATTCTCCTTTGAGCTTTAAAGGACCATGTGGATCACACAAGATCCTAGACGCACCTCTCCACTTCATCCACCATGTTAGAAATCGAGCTCTTGAGAACCTAAACAGTGGCTGAATCAATTAAGAGAAGAGAGAAGAAGACGAAGAAGTAGACAGGAGAACCAACAGCAAGAGCTTGTGAGTCTCGATAGAAATCCTAGAATTGCAGGTTGTCTGTATTTATAGATTTCAAGGATCATCATACATCTTGGGAGACAAGAATTCTTGTTCTCTAAAAAGGAAACAAAAATACAACTCACGGACAGAATGTACAACTCATGAATCTGCCCAAAATAGAAAGAACCAAAAAAGGAAAGTCTATGAAATTAGAAAGAAACTAGAAAATAGAAACTATGCAATCCAACTTTCCTAAAAACCTTGTGCACCAAGGGATCTTCTCCAATAAAGAAACAATGTAACTCATGAACACACCAAGCCAGCTGTCCAAGGCTTGCGCACCAAGGCAGTGGCTTGAACCATGCGCACTAAGCCTGCACTACTCTCAACACACCATATTTTAATTTTTTGGGAAACATCATTCTCTATAATACCCTTTTTTATTTGTGATTGAGCCACGATACCTAAAATAATCGCTTTGTGGAATCTCCTTCTCATCAAGTCTTGCTGCTTTATCATCCGTCCGATCACGACCAAAGTTACACACTAGACATTTCTCTTTGTTCTACTTAGTTTAAAGCAATTTGATTCCAAAGTTTCTCTCTATGATTTTAACTTGGTATTAATCCTCCTTGCCTCTCATCTACTAAAACAATATTATCAGCAAAAAGCATTCAAGGAACCTCATCATGAATGTCTTTGGTTAAATCATTCATTATAAGTGTTCAAATAAATATTTACTTAAAGCTAACACAAGCTCTATTCCTTGGCATTTTCCTATTGTGCCACAACCATAATTGTCAAGGCAGCAAGGCTACCAAAGCGGTTGGGGCTCCGCCTAGGCAATTAGGCGATAAAGTGGTGCCTAGGTGGTAATAAGGCGACCAAAGCGGTTGGGCCAATTTTTTTTCCCAGTACAACTACTTTTAAACTGATAAATTTATGTTATACGCAAAACAAACATTCAAAAATCACATTCAACCCCCCCCCCCCCAAAAAAAAAAAAAAAAAAAAGCATTCAAGAATTATAATTATGAAAGATTATCCAAAAAAGAACATGAACAGAAGTTCATCTCATCAAGCATCATAATAGATGACTATGAACTATATAAAATTATAAGTATGAAAATGAAAGTAGTACTTTTACATTTTTCCTTACCTCTATGATAGTGTGATGCCAAATAAGTGCCTTGTCCATCTAATGATTTATTGATTCCTGATTTCGAAATGACTAACTATTAAATTTGTATATGACTTTGTAGAATAAAAGTGGATTGAAAAAAAAATGTTATGTACAAAATGTCAAAAAAGCGACTACTTTGGCATCTAGGCAGCAAAAAGGCACATAAGGCGACAAAGCGATAGCGATTAAGCTGAAAAATTGCATGTCAATAAAGTGGTGGCAAATAAGGATGTTGAAAAACCGCCTTACCGCCTAGGTGGACGCTTTGAAAACCATGGCCACAACCCAATATAACTTATACTTCTAGTCCCTCTAGTTTATACTAATACTAGAGAATGACTGTTTTTACCCTAAAGGTATATGGTGGGTGTACTATATATCACCTAAAGGGTTACTGAATGTTGAGTACACATTAGGTGATATACAATACACCCACTGTACACCATTAGGGTAAAAACAGTCGTTCTCCTTGATGTAGCCCAACTGTAATTAGGAATTTACTACCGTGTCGTCCCATTGTTCTAACGCTTGTAAGTGAACCATCATAGATATCTTCAATTATGTTCACGTATTTACTTGCATCATTTATTTTCTTTAGTTCTTGTTAAATTAACGCTTTAAGGACTCTATCATAAGCTTTTTCTTAGTCAATAAAGACAATATGTAGACCTTCGTACACTCTTGACGTTTCTACTAGCCTCCTAATAAGGTACATAGCTTTCATTGTATATCTTCTTGTCATAAAACCAAATTGGTTCTCCATAGTAGTGGTTTCTTGTCTCAAATTGGTTTCTATCGCTCTCTCCTATAATATATTGTATGATTGATTAGTTTGATGCCTGTATTATAGCTTTGAATATCACCTTTAGTTTTGCAAATTGGGACCATGATGCTTCTCCTCTATTCACCTGGCTTTTTCCTTGTTCGCATAATCTTATTAGACAACTTGGTTAGCCAAGTTAGCCCATAGGTTCCTAAGCCTTCCGTACTTCTATTGAGATTTCATCAGGACCTTTTGCCTTGCCTACTTTCATCCTCCTTGGAACTTCTTTTACTTCAGACATTATAATTCTTCGTATATATGCTCAAAAATTGGTGCCATGACGAATGGTGTAATCATCAAAGTAACAAATACCCGATGAATGTTCAGTTAGTAGGTTAGAGACTAGAGAAATAAACTACCCAAGTCTTCTTGATGTCCTTATCACGTACTAGTACCTTACCGTCTTCACTTTTAATACATATAACATGCTTTAGATCTTTATTCTTTATGTCCCTTAATTTAACTATCCTATAGATAGTTTTCCCCCTTCCTTTTTGCTTGGCTTATTACATAAATCTTCATACTTTACCCACAATTAAATAGCTTCATTTTTGGCCAACTTGTACCTTTGTAGATTCTCTATATCTTTAGTCCTTTGCCATGTCTTAGAGATAACTTTCTTATTCTTAATGGCTGCTTAAACCTCACCATCTCACCACCAAACCTCAATATGGGTTTTGCTTTCCTTTGCTTCACATACGACATCTTTAGCCACCTTCCTGATGTACATAGGTATCTCATTTCATATCGTATCAGTGTCCCCCTTAAATTCCCACTTTATTTGTTGACTACTTCATTAGTAAAAGATTTCAAAGGAATCTCCTTTAAAGTTCCATCACTTTATCCTAGAATAGTTAACCTCACATCTTTTATGAGTTTCTGTAGTAGGCACACATCTAAAACCACTAGTCTTTGTTGTGCAGTTAAGTTTTGCCCTAGTATCACCTTGTAATCCTTCCTCAACAATATATAAGACTTTCTAATTTGGAAGAAGTCTTTTTGGCTTCTATAAGATACACTTTTGAAGATAATCAAATGCTTCTCTCTCTTTTAAAAGCAAATATATACATGGATAAATTAAAAGCGGCAACAAAATCTAAAATTGAAAACCATTCCTCATTCCTCTCTCCCAACCTATATCCTCCATGCACTAGGGGTGCAAGTTTGGCCCTGACGGCCCTGACCCGCCCTAAGCGGGAGCCCGAATAGGGCTTGTGCCAAGATTTTGGCCCTGAGGGTGGGTTAGGCCCTAACTAGGGCCAAAATATTCTGGCTCTAACTAGGGCCAAGGGCGGCTTGTCCTGACCAGTCCCGATTTTTGGCCCTGACCCTAGCCTTGATTTTGGCCCTGATCCTGGCCCTAGTTTTGACCCTGATGTTTGATCTCAGTGAATTAGGAATAGGGACAAGGATAGGGCCAATCAGGGCCAAGGCTAGGGTCAAGGCCAATCAGGGCCAATCAGGGCTAGAGACAAGGCGAGAATGGGCTTGGCTTGGCCTGCCGGGGCTTAGGGTTAGGGACAATAATCCTTGGCTCTGAATTAGGGTCAGGGCTGGAATGGGCTTAGATTAGAATACATAGGGCTGGGCTTGGGATTGCAAAAGCCCGGCTTAGCTCGACCCTGTTGCAGCCCTACCATGCACACTTCTATAGCTTCTTTGATCTTTCCCAATATGTCCATTTGGATCACCTTTTATGATAATCTTTTTTCCTTAGCAAATTCCTTACATTAATCGATCCATGTTTTTCCCAAAACTGTAACTTTAGAGTTTCACCTAGTCCTACTTGGAATATCAACATGATATTAAAGTCAGGTTCAACCTTGGGACCTGGTGTGATAGTATTCTTTTTGTTTCTAATTAATAATTATTATGGCCACTGAGACCACTGCTACTTCAAAGAATCCTACTCTTTCTTCTTAACATTTGAATATTCAAGATTACCTCCATTAAGCTTTAGAGTAGTTCTAATTACCCAAGCTATCCTAGTGTATAAAACCCAATGTAATGAGTTTTTTGTCTCGTAAGTTTTTTGCTGGATTGGAACCCTTGTTTAAGCAAATTAAAGGACATTCTCGTCTCCAACGCATTGTTTTTTCTGGTAATTCCACTCCATCAACTCCATCTCAAGGTAGTATTTTAGCTTTTATTCTTCCTATGGTCGCGGCATTGGTTGTGGTTCAAGGGAGGCCATACATTTGGTGGCCTTGATAGTAGCATATGGATCGTGTTGCTTGTCAGCGTACTTTCTATGGTAAATCTGGGCATTTGCTTGATACTTGTCGGGCCAAACATGGTAAACTGGAATGGGCTCAATAATTAGCCAATCATATGGTGTCTGATGGTGGTTCTGATATAGCTTACCCTCTCGATACTGCGGCTCCTGACTCTCCAGGAGATAAATCCAAAAGTCTACATGATGATGTGAGTTAGGTTATGCATTGCTTACGGAACCTTGAGGCATCTACTTCCACTTTCCATGGGGCTTCTACATTGCCATCACATTCTCTCATGCAAGTACTCGTGCCTTATTAACCTCTACATCCTAACCTTGGATCATTGATTTTGGGGCTTCTGCACACTTGACGGTATGACATCATCTACATTTTTTGCTTCTTACCAATGATCATCTGTCGTTATTTCTAATGGCTCATTTACATCTATTCTGGGAATTGGTGAAGTTTTACCTACTCACTTTCTACTGTTGTCATTTGTTTTGCAAATTAATCAGTTTCCATTTCATCTTTTATTTGTTAGTCGACTTAATAAATCCTTAAACTACGTTGTAACCTACTTTTCAGGACCTTCAAGCAAAGAAGATGATTGGTAGATGGTATGAGAAGGAGGGTCTATACTACCTTGATTACACTCCCTTGCTCGCTCTGCTATAGCTATCTATAGTGGAGGAGGCCCTGGTTCTTAGTGGCACAGCACTCGCATGGTTGTCAAGGTGAAAAGGCGAGGTGAGGTGATAGAGGGCAACAAAAACCAAGGCGACTAGGCGTTGCCTAGGCGGCAATAGGTCACCTTGACCCAAAAATGGTTTTAGGTGACAAGGCGGCCACCTAGGCACACCTAAGCAGACACTTTGACAACCTTGCACTATAGACTAGGGCACTTATTCTTTACTTGTTTATAACTTTTATTTCCTACTTTTAAATCTTTGTCTAGGCTGAATTGTGAGGTTTGTGAGTTAGGAACACACCACTAGGTATCCTACCTTGCTCGGTCTGATAACCGTAGTAGTTCTTTGTTTGCTTTAGTACATTGTGATATGTAGGGTCCTTGTCGTGTTTCTAATGGACATGGCTTTCAATATTTTGTTAACTTTGTTGATGGTTATTCATAGTTGACATGGCTGTACTTATTAGAAGATTGAAATATTGACCTTTCGTATATGTCAATGAAATTAAGACTCAATACACGTTAGCCATTAAGATTTTCAAACGTCTGATAATGCTTTAGAATATGTTCAACGTGATATTTCTATTTTTGGGGAGCACAATGGAATTATTTACCAAACTTTTTGTTCCCATATCTCACAAAAAATGGCATTGTTGAAAGAAAAAACCATCACCTTCTAAGGTAACCTGTGCCTTGGTGTTCCATATGCATTTCCTGAAGCAATGTTGGTGTGATGGGGAATTGACTGCTTGTCATCTCATTAATAGAATTCCCTTTTCTTGCTTTTTAAATAAATCCCCATTTTTTGTTGTGCTTCCCACCTTATCTCCATTTGCTTTGTCAGTTATCATCTGGTCACCGATAAACTTTCCCCTCGGTTGACCAAGTGTTTGTTCTTAAATCATAGGATATTCTTGCACTCAAAAGGTTTACCAGTGTTATGGCCTTGTCACTTGCAGTCAATTTGTCAGTGATGGTGTGACTTTCTTTGAAGACATCTCTTACTTTCTTCCATCCAATGGCGGTCAGGATGATCCCTTTTCCCACACTTCTCCCCCTATCCCCTCCCCCCTCCTCTACTAGTATATTAGCAACAACAGGCGTTCGGCACCGCTGGTCCAACAACTACAGCTACTCCTCCACCTTCCTTTGCATTGCCATCCTACTCAGTTGAAGCTCCTACAAGCTCAGATGACTTACTTGTTGCCCTTTATAAAGGTAAACATTCTTGCGCACCTGTTTCTATCTCTCATTTACGACCTAAAGTACATAACCTGGGTGTTTCTCTTTCCACTATTATTGTCGCTCATCATCATTTTGTGGCTCTCCAAAACCCTGCACAAAAAGCTACTGTGGATGTGGAAATGGATGCCCTTGACTTCCTGGATGATGTGAACTTTAGTAGATTTACCTCCTGATAATGATGTGGTTAAATGTTGCTGGGTGTTCACTATCAAGCACCATTCTGACAGCACCGTTGAGTGGCTTGAAGCCCAATTGTCGCCAAAGGTTACATTAGACTTATGGGGGTTGATTACTTTGAGACTCTTTCTCTTGTAGCCAGATGGGACTCAATTCGTCTCATTATATCACTCATAGTCAAGTTTTATTAGCCATTACTGCAATTGGATTTAAAAAAATGCCTTTCTACATGGTAATCTTCATGAAGATGTGTACATGGAGCAACCTCCGAGATATGGTACTTAGGGGGATAAGGCTAAACTACAAACTCATTTCCAAACCAAGGACCTAAGGGGCCTTCACCACTTTCTTGGGATTGAGGTGGTTCGCCGCAAGAAAGGGATTAGCCTATCCCACCGTAAGTATGTATTGGACCTTCTAACTGACATTGCAATGCTTGCTTCAAAACTAGTGGATATCTCGTTTGATCCTCACTCGAAGTTTGGAACTGATTATGGGGAGTTATTGGATGATGTTCATCATTATAGGAGTCCGATTGGGAAGTTGATTTATCTTACTGTCACAAGACTTGGTATCACTTTTTCTGTTCAGGTTTTGAGTCACTTTTTGCAGTCTCGTGAGAAAGCTCGTTGGGATGTTGCAGTTTGTGTGTTTCAATATCTTAAGGGTTCTTGTGGGAAGGGATTCATTTATCATCCCAATAGGCATATGGATTTGTTGGCCTTTTTTGACATTGATTGGGCAGGATCTGCAAGTGTTCGACAACCTAGTATAGGATATTGCACTTTTGTTAGAGGTAACTTGGTTATTTGGCGAAGTAAAAAGTAGAGTTCCGGTGCAAGATCTGGTTCCGAAGCTGAGTATGAAGCAATATTGAAGCCATGGTTCATACTACTGAACTCGAGTCATGTGGCTCAAATCATTACGTTTTGTGCTAGGATCCTCCATCGATTCTCCAATGAAGATTTTCTGTGATAAACAGAAAATCAAGCTGCCACATATATGCGAGTAATCTGGTTTTCCGTGAGTGAACCAAACGTATAGAGGTGGAAAGCCTTTTTGTCAGATATGCATTGATGAAGAAGTTGATCATTACTCCCTTTGTGTCCTCTTCTGATCAGTTGGCAAATATGTTTGCCAAGGGGCTGTTTGCTCCTGGTGTTCATACTAATCATACCAAGCTGAGCATGGGTGACTTGTATGCTCCAACTTGAGGAGTGTTGAAGTCCAGCTCCAATAGTTAGACTTCTAGCTATTGGCGACTGGTAAAGCTGTAAAGGTAGTCTGGTCCTTTGTTATTTTTTGGTTGTAGAGCTTATTTTTTCTTTTATGACTTGTAAGTTCTAACTCTGCTTTGAGTTGATTAAGGTCAGATCTGGAAATTACTGAGTTTTATAACATTATAAATAAAAGCCTGGAATTAGGAATAATACAACTCTAATTGCAGTTTCTTCTCTAAATTGTGGTATCCTTTTCTTCTCTCTTGTTCTCAAGTGAGGCTGGTTCAGAGATCTAGGATTGTAACATGCGCATATTATATTTACCATCTCTTTCCCCAATACAAGCTTGATAGCTAGAATCCTATTGCCTAATTTTTTAACATCCACCACATAGTGCTTTAAATCTTTATCTACTATATATTATGTCTCCACTTTTATTATCTCTTGTATCCCAGTGTACCAGAGTTTAATTCAACTCGTTCGCTTTTTTACCATTCCGTCTAGTCTCTGGGATACTAGCTATTTTAATCCTTCTTTTCCTCATAACATCTATTAAGTCTGAGCTGCTACCTGTTAAAGATCCTATGTTTCAATACCTAACGTGGATCAGCTGTCGCTTGTAGATAAACTGTCCCCATACTCCCATAATCATCTGGTTATGGGTTAGTTTTATTTCCAGTGACCATCATCATGTCTCAGAATATTGCTTCAAAATTGTTTTGCTCGTGTGAAGGACAGGTACAATTCAAGGAAAAGGAAAGGGCCCATAGATGATGGGTTATACGGTTGAAGTAAGCCACTAAATTTGACATGTGCCATATCCAGTGGCTTCTGCTTCAATTCAACTGTTGGAATGGCCAATTGATTATGCAATGTGATCGGAATAGGTTGCACAGCTGGAAAGGGTTCCACAGGTGCTTGAGTGATGAGTCAGTGACCTTTTCCAAATTATTGGGGAATTTTGATGGTGCAATGAATATATCAGGATTTCAGTCCAAAAGGAATACCTATTGATTTTGTATTTACTTAAGGTTATTTTTGTACTTTACACTTTGATTGTGTGTGAGAGTCTGCTAGCATTGGTGGAGTAGGATGTTTAGTACAGTGTGCTTCTTATGTGTGTAAAGTGGTTCTGTTAGTCTCTGTATCTACATTACTAATTGGGTCATGACAGATTGATTGAAAATTTTTAGATGACTTTGACTTCTGGTGTGGAGTTGTGACCAGGTCGTTCAACTGACTTCCTTTTTTTTTTTTCTGTTCTATCCAGTCCTCCCTTCGTAGGTAATTTCTTCCTACTCTTCTTCCTGTTTCTCCATATTCTGTCCTCCTCTTCTTATTCCCTTGTTCTGTTTAAGTGTATTGCAGTACCTCAAAGACTGGTCCTGTTATCTCTTCCATCCTTTACTTTCAGGCACAAATTTTGGGGATTGACTTGTCACCCTAGGGTTTCGTGAACCGTGGTTACCTGTCCTCCAATTTCTTCTCTGCTGTCAGATTGAAGACGGCAACCTAATCTGAGTTCTGCTTCACTGCCCCCCACTCGGCTGGACTCTGCTTGTGCAGAAGCCTTTGGCATTGGGTTCGACCTTTTTTACCTCCCAAACCTTTTGTCTGTTGTATGTTGCACTCTTATGTTGTCCTGGTTTTTCAAGATTCTGACTTGCAATATGGAAAACATATGTGTAATTTTTGCTGCTTTGGCATTTATGTGGCAGTAATTCATTGTTGCTCAACATGATTAAATGTATCTAGTGATGGCTGTCTTTCATAGAGGTACTCCTGCCTTAGCAAATTTTATGTTTCACCATTCACATATTGGTTGACATTATTTAATGGTTCAATCATACAGGTTGTTGCGCCGGTGAAGATGACATTTGAGATGTAAGGCTTCAGGAATGCATCATGTTTCTTTATTTCTCCTCTTTCTCAATTGTTTTTCTCTTGAATATTTTGCTTTGTACAGATACGCGACGTGTGTGATTCCCATTAGTGCATTCTTTGCATCAAGCCTCTGGTAAGCCCTTAATTTGGCAGGATTGGACTAGTACTGTGGTCTTCTTTTCTTAATCTTGCATGAGTCCCTGTGTATCAATGTATTTCTTGATGGTATCAGGTTCCATTTTGGGTTGCATTCTTGTTAATTTGAATACAACCTCTTTAACACTTCTTCTTAGGGTTTCGGTTAGACAGTCTTGAGTATCTACTTTCAAGTTAGTAAAAACCAAAGTTGAATAAATCAGTTTCATTTACGAAGTCTTAGTTTTGTGTTTTTCTTTCCTTTGATGACACTACTTTGTTTTTCCTGTGTTAATCGGTTACACCCATGAAGCAACAGACAAACATTAAATAATAGGTATTGTAGGTCTTCCCTTTTTCATTCTAGACTTCCATAGGAGGCAGTGCTTTAAATTGTCACTGCCTCTAAGTTCCCCCCCTCCCCCCAGGATTCTTTTAAAAATTGAATTTTTGAATTATGTTTCCTGTGGATAGATATTATAATGGTATTATACTTCAAATTTTTATGGCGGTGTTACATTTTCTTCTCAGGCTGGTCTATAAGGACTTGGTACATTTCTACTTAGTACGTAATGGAAGCATGCAACATCTCTTTCACCCTATTATATCTTTTCCTCTTTTGTTTATGTATTATTATTTTCTGATTTGTGGCTCATTTTGGAGCTCTTTATATATTTGGAATGTCGGCTTTTGTCTCTCTCCATTTTTTGTCTCGTCAACCATTGCCTTTTTTTGTTTAGACACTGAAAAGAACCACCGTTTCCATCACAGGTTTGGCAACACTGCTTACTTGCACATTTCTGTAGCCTTCATCCAGATGCTCAAAGCCCTGAGTAAGTTAATATCATTGCATGTGTCCTTAATTCATGTTTCTGTTCTGTGACTCACTGAGAAGAATGCTTATTCTTAAAATGTTACAGTGCCAGTGGCTACTTTTCTCATGGCTGTTGTATGTGGCACTGACAAATTAAGGTGTGATGTATTCTTGAACATGGTGCTGGTCAGCATTGGAGTCGTCGTTTCCTCGTATGGGGAAATTCATTTTAATGTGGTGGGTACAGCATACCAGGTGACCGGTATATTTGCTGAAGCTCTTAGACTAGTCTTAACTCAAGTCCTCCTCCAAAAGAAAGGCTTGACTCTGAATCCAATCACCAGCTTATATTACATAGCTCCATGCAGGTAACAATTGGTCATAATTTATTTTCTGCTTGTTTGAATTTATAAAATCTGGTTGTTTATGTAATATATGTGTGTAATATGTATGCTTGAATATGATATTGTTACTTCAGTATAAAAGTATAGTACAGTGGAGAAAGTTATCCTTTTTGTTGTTTATATCTAGTTTTCACTCTGAAAAGAAGGGGTGGGTATATTTGTAGGTTAACAGTGATTAACTTTTTGACAAGAATTTGAGGAAGTTCCTGTCTACCAGATCAAATCCTTTCCTTGATAACTATTACTAAATAGCCAGGGATAAATTGAAGAAGAAGAAGAAGATGATGATGATGTGAATAAGAGATGGGAGAGAGCTGCATGAGAATACCAGTGTTGTGAGAGCAAACCTCCCTCACAATTTCAATTATATAATAGAGGAGTACAATATATCAGTAAAGTACCCTGGCCTAATGACATATGGAAGGGGAGACTAAATAATAACGACATTAGAAACACCTAAAAATAAGAGTTTAGCATAAATAATAAAACTACTGTTCATGTGAACAGTGCTGTGAACCACTTGATCAATAACTTCCAACAATAACCTTTTCATGAGCAGATTCAACATAGAAGTTGCTGTTTTGAACTTTTGATAAACAATTACTGTGAAATTTTGGTTTTGAAATTTGAAATGAACTGGCATGGAACCTAGTGCAACTCACTAGAAGTTGCAACCAGAACATTCAGGTTTTGGTTGAAATATTGTAGGTATTGTGGTGCCATTTTGTTTCACCAAAATCTGTTTTGATGTGATTTAGGTTTCAACCGAAACCTGCTTTTATCCCAGAAATTCATTTTTACTTTGTTTTTTGTCATTCCACTTTCAACTATTGGTGGAACAAATTACTAGATGCTTTTACAAGTCATCCACTGGTAACCATTGGTATTTGAGGGTGATTGGTGGAACAAGTTGTTAGAAGTTGGTCTGTAAATTCTTAAGTATATGAACAATGCAATTAGTCTCACTAGCAAACTGATGTTGATTTACCAATGTTCACAAGGGAAATGGATGTTAGGGATACAGTAAGGACTTTCGGCCATCGTGCTGCCTGCTGCATAGACCTTCAGTAAGATGAATGATAGGTGCTGTGTCCGATACACATGTAACCTGAGGACCGCAATAGAGTGCTATCCCAGAAATTTTTTACATTTGAATGCAAGTTCAACTGAGGTGGCTAGTCACTCATCCAATAATAGAGGTGGAACTGACTGGGTCATAAACATCTAGAGCAGCAGGGGCATGTCCAATACAATATGAGATTGCAATCAGGCACACAGCACATACACTGAGGATGGACAATGACAACGACCCAATTGAACTCTTATGGCATTGATGTACACCTAGATTTGTATTTGGTAGGAGACTGACTCGAAGCCAGTACCCAGGATCTAAGATGAACTAGTAAGCTTGGAATAGGTCAAAACAGGGTGTGGGCTCCACTTGAGGGCTAGAATTCATGGTTAGGGTTTAATTATTAGGTTGCATCTAGTAAATGATGAGGAAACTACCAGTGTAGGTTTAAGATTTTGCATAAGTGTTTTCAATGCTGAATTTTAAGCTTTCGGCAACTTATGGTTAAAGATTTGGGTTTGAAAAACGGATTCTTTGGGTGACACTAGGGTTTAGGGTTTGAATTTTGGAATGGGCTTTAGGTTTAGGGATGAGGGGCTTTACTATATTTGATCGAAAATTTGGAGAATTTGG
This sequence comes from Hakea prostrata, assembly GCF_041222555.1. NCBI lineage: Eukaryota > Viridiplantae > Streptophyta > Magnoliopsida > Proteales > Proteaceae > Hakea > Hakea prostrata. The sequence goes on along the minus strand of NC_142606.1, from coordinate 39,051,954 downwards.
ACTTCTGGTAAAGGTCAGCACAGAATTAGTGTTTTCACTTAAGGTTAGGGTGGATGAAATTTGAGGTCTTGATAGAGGGAATGGGCAGCAAGGTGGATCGATTTTAGGGCTTGATGTGGCACACTGTCAGATGAATTTTAATGTTTTCTAATGGTGAATCTGTGGAGGGTTTTCAGTGGCTTGGGTTTGTAGAAAACGAAAATCCAGAAAAAGGGGAGTCAAGGTTTAGGAAATTAGAGGATTAGGAGAAGAGTATGGGGCTAGAGATGTTGTAAACTTGCTGAGGCAGGTCAGCAACTTGAATGTTTGAAAACATTTTTGGGAAGAACAAAAGAAAAGCAGAGAATAAAGAAGTGATATCCTGTATGCATTGCTCTACAGTACCAGAACTCAATATCTATTCCAATCATGTCTAATCGATGGGGGATGTATTTTCTTAAAATAATTTAACTCATAAATCACTTACAGAATTAAAAGCGAGTCTTGACTAAGACTTTTAACTAAAGTAGGATCCGCTATCAAATCCCAACATTACCCCACTTTATGGGCTTATCAATTAGGCCTATTGCATCAATAAAACAAAATAATAAAGCTTAAGGCCTATTAAACACACCATGGGCCAAAATAATGTCTTCTGAGATCTGATTGAGATTTGGACAATCTTAACTGCGTCAAGCATCTTCTAGTTGAAGCTAGATCTAACGTGGTTGAGAAATATGTGATAATTTATTCCTTCCTAATTTATGGTCTGTGTGCTTGCATGGGTTCTAAACCTAAGAGGAACCAATGAGTTTTGATGTACGGGGGGCAACTGACGTTGCAGGGTTGAGTGTGTTGTTCCCTCGAATCTGTGTATTTTTATTGATGTTGTATAATTTTTTCACTCTTAATACAAATGACCTTTTAGCGAAAGAGATCCCTACTCTTCCTGTTCCTTATTTTAGCTATCTTTTAAGTAGCTTTTCCCCCTTTGTGCTTAGCTTAATATATAGGTGGACAAACCTTTTTAAGTCCTAGTCTGTAAGGGATGATGAAGATATTGACATGTCGTGTTTCAGTGATCACTCCCACCCTATCACTCTTTGCCAATGGAGATGATGGTGATGTGATTGTAATGGAGATAGAGACGTGGGCCTTTGAGATGACTAGTACCAGGAGGAGTTGGAGCAATGTCTATCTGATACACAAGAGAGACCCAGGTTGGTCATGCTAACCAAAATGCCAACTATGGTGCACGGCCGCTGCATGTACAAATCGTACCATCACCTTGTGTCATTGGGTTTCCCTGTGCTAGGCTAAAATTGATTAGACCTTAATCATATGTATCATACAGTGTATGATCATAAAGGTTTTCAGAGATTATCATATGTGATTCAAAGTGTGCTTCCATTTGTGAAGTTCTCAATCTTGAAAGAAAAAGACATTGTTTCTGTGTCTGAGCTTGAAGGAGCCCTGTTATACCTTCTGAACTTGTCTGGAGGGAATTTTAGGACCTATCAATAGTGTTCTAGGTGGAAATCCTTGGGCTGACATACTATGTTTAGGGTGCTCAATCCAACAGTGTGTGATTAAGAGGTGTAATTTTATTCCTACCAGTTTAAAGGGATTGTGGATAGTGCAAATCCTTGGTAAGGGAGATCAAGGTTGTGGATGTAGGATCTAGGAGGATCTGAGCGACTCTATATTATTTGGTGAAACTATATGCTCTCATTTTTGTTTTACTTCATTATTGTTCATTTATCTGTCTTGATCTGATATTGTGTTAAAGTTCTTCAACCAAAAGAAGAATTTATTATCACCCAATTCACTCCCTTTGTCAGGTATGCTATATGATCCTAAAGTGCAAATTAGAGATAATTTAGGAGTAGTTTTGAATTCCAATTCATGATGCATTGCAAGAAAATTTGGTAGCAGGGGCATATACTAGCAGCCTTTGAATAATCTAGTGTTTGGTGAATGTTTTATACAGATTAAAGGAGCTAAAAGAGCGGAGAGAAAGGACATGTATAGCTTAGGACTACCAAGTAGTAACTAGTATGGTTTATAGTAGAGATAATTAAAGAGGAAGGATCCATGTATCTGACCCCATGTAGTTGGGATAAGGATGAGTTGAGCTGTATTCTTATATGTTTTTGACCTGTTAATTTGTCTCTTTTGGCATATATCCAAGGTCAGTTATCAAGATGTCAAGGTTCCATTGGCCTATATTTGTTTGTTATTGTTTTGGATAGAAAATCTAAGAGTTTAGTATGCCATGGAGATGGAATGGCTTGGACCTTTTATTGTATATGGTGAGACCACTTCTTGCATTTGGTAAATATGTTAATCGTTTTCTCTATGGTTTTCAGTTTTTTCTTTGTCTGATAATCTGATCTTTCCTTTTCTCCTGGAGGTTATCTACTTTCAATCCTTGATTACCTTTTGTACTATGATAAGTTGCTTTCTCTTTTAGTCTTGTCCTTGCTTGATGGTATTGTTCATGCAGTACTGTTTGATTGGTAGTGATTAAATATTATGCTATTTATTGGAGATCTTATTTCCTCCTATTTTGTCGTTTGCAGTTTTCTGTTTTTGTTTGTTCCTTGGTATCTTCTGGAACAGCCAGGCATGGAGGTTTCACAGATTCAGTTCAATTTCTGGATATTCTTTTCCAATGCTCTATGTGCTCTAGCATTAAATTTCTCGATATTTTTAGTAATTGGTAGAACTGGAGCTGTCACTATCCGGGTTGCGGGTGTTTTAAAAGACTGGATTCTGATTGCTCTTTCAACGGTTATATTTCCTGAATCAGCAATTACTGGACTCAATATCATTGGCTATGCAATTGGTACTTCTCCTGCCATACCAACCATTGGGATTCATGGAATTATCACTTCATTCTGCTTTTAAAGAAAAATAAAGAATTCTAGTTTAATTTTACTATCAAGAAAAAGGGAGAAGGTATATATACTAAAATGTTGTGTATTTGCTGCAGCATTATGTGGTGTTATCATGTACAATTACTTGAAGGTCAAGGATGTCCGTGCATCTCAATCCCTTGCTGAAAGTATCCCTGAAAGAGCTTCTAAGGTTAGTGAAGTAAATACATTAACATATTTATTTTCATGATGATGTGTTTTTCTCTTTTTATGAGAAACATGTGATGATTCCTCACTCCTCCCCCCCCCCCCCCAAAAAAAAAAAAAAAAAAAAAAAACTATTATAGAGCTTCTATCAATTTCTTCTGAATGGGGTTTGCTAGCGTCAGTCTTAGGATATGAAAGATTTCAGCTGCACTTAGTTTCTCATGTAATGAAGATCATTATCCATCACTGAATGGAGTCCTACCTGATCCTGAAATAGCAGCCTTAGCCCTTAAGAAGTTTCTGAAAATGAAACCTAAGATACATAGTGTTTATCACGTAAGGTTATAGAATCCATGTAAAAAAATGGTCTGGCTAGGTTTCTCCAATGCTCCCTGCCAACCTGATGCGCGAACTCTCCTTTAACCAGGTTTGGTTACTTTCATTCAGAGCTGAAATTGTTCCAACAAAAATGTGGCCATGCATGCACTCAATGCTATTGGCTTATTGGGTTTTGTATTCTATGTGAATCTTTTCTTCGAGGAAGACCATATTTCTGAATGGAGATGTAACGATATGGTCTTTTACCCTTTTCTACGTGCTAGTGAAAGCTGCACGCCATTTTGTAACAAACTCTGTTATGGTCCTCATAATAATGTGGAAGGATTGCAGTTTGTGATTAGCAGTAATGATAGTGAAGGAATTATGTTTGCATAATGAAAGCCCTTAATTTTCATCAGGTTCTGAATCTGGTACTCTGTTAACTGCAGGACTGGAAACTGGAAAAGAAGTCGTCTGATGTGTATGTACCTAGCAACAGTAATTACAGTAACAATGTAGGAAGCAATGAAGGGAACACCACTGCCTCCGACTCCAAAGCGGATGAAGAAGCACCTCTGATACCATCTTCTAGGCTGTCTCATATTGGACGAACTCAGATTAACAGGTAGTAGTCACAGTGCCTGAATTTGGTAATTTTGCCTAAATATAGATCAATTTTCCTGTAACAACTCACTCCGAGAGCAGAAAATTCAAGAAGAGCCAGAGAGGAAATGTGGTATAGTGGAAATATATTTCTTCTGTGAAGAGTCATTCTTTGATACTCAAAATTGGAAGGTGATTTGTTGTAGAAACTTCATACCTTAGCTGGGGACTCAAGGGAGTTCTGATATTCAACTGGCCTTCTCTTCTTGGTTAAAAATGGATATATAATAGTTGAAATTTGATTTGTCCAGCTTTAAACTTCATACCTTAGATGCTGACTGAAAGGGGACTTGGAAGGGTTGGTTTTTTTTTATTTTTTTATTTTTTTGCATGAGATAGGAACAATATCTACAAAATCATGGGAAATTGACATTAGGATACATATCAAGTACTGGGATTCATATACATTACCTTCTGATCTTGTACTTCTTAGGGTTGTAGTTTTGTCAGATCGTAATGTTGCTGCACAATCCTGTTCGTCCCTTCAGCTGGTTAAACCTGCACAGATGAGCTCGACCGTGGAGGTCAAGTTTTCACCTCCGACGATCTAGTTAGAAATCCGACTAAGAAAGGCAAGAAAGTAATGAACAATAATAATATGAATAGTGATAATTCTATTCAGCGTACCTTTCTCTTGTGCTCCTTTATCTTTTTATAGATTTTCTATGTACGAGTTTGAATGAGACTCAAGAATGAGACTCAAACCCTAGGTAGGTTGTGATCAGGATCTTAGTCCTTGAGCCCTACTTGAAAATGAGTAGTAGAGTCCTGGTTGAATACTGTTTCTTTGGCTAGAATCTTATTCAGATTTACCTTATTATTCAACTTTGTATGTATCCAACCGACCTTGACTTGGTCGGTCTAACTTGGTCCGAGCTGGTCGGACTAAGTTTAAACCGAACTGGTCTAGTCGTTCTGGTCGAACTGGGTTTAAACCGAACTGATTCTGGTTTATTTATTCTTTCCTTATCAGGTAAAATACCCATCTAATGGTTGGCAGCCGACCTTGAACTTAAAAATTGAGATCAATTGTCAACATGTTTGCTAATGTGAGGCTTAATGCACAGCCCTAGAAAGCACGAGGAAGTAAAGGATAATGAGGATGCACTTGACTAAAGTGTCCACTCTTGCTTATCTCGCAAGGAGTATGCATATTAGGGCTCGTTTGATAACTCATTGGGTGAAACACATATAAGCATTTGATAAGAGTTGCTTCTGAAAGCAAAATCAGTATTTGTAAGTAATAATCAGATAGAAAAGATGAAGAGCAGAATTCCTTTCATAATGGGACGAATAAGGGTTTTATCAGACATGAAAATGAACTTTGGTCATTGGAGATGGAGAAGATGAGAAACTCAAAAATCCATCAATATTAAAGTTTTAAAAGTAACAAATGGAAGAGTTTATGACAAGAATGCTAAATTTCATGTTCTCCTCTCTCTCTCAAAAATGTTGTACATAAAATCATCTTGTTCTCAGTTTATACAAAGCAAACACAAGAACTTGCCGTTGCATCAAAAGTGGAATTTTAACCAGAAGTTTTTATAAATTTCAACTCATGTTGTAAAACTCACCATAAATGAAATAGTTTTATTAAATAATTTTTGGCCAATTTTTTTTCTCAAAACAAGAAAAATTAGAAATTGTTTTTGTATAAAATTTTCAAACGGTTCTTTACTGTATTTCGAACATAAAACTTAATTCCAATCCATCTTTTCTTCAAAATGGTACAACTCGTTAGAACCCTCTCCATGATTTCTAATTAATTAAAAAAAGAATTTGCATGTAGAAAAATCTTTCTGGCTCCAAAACACCCTATACACCAAGGGTTTAATAAAAGAAAAAAAAAGAAGAAAAAAAGGAACCAAACACCACCAAGGAATTTTATCCAGAATGTCTTTGATTAATTCATTTATTATAAATAGTTATAAATATGTGTTTGAAATTGATTTTTGATGTAGCCCAACAGTAATTGGAAAATCACTCAATTGTAATTGGGAATTCATATATTGTTCACCCACTATTTTTATACTTATCATTTAACTGTCATACGTATCCTTAATATGCTTGCCTCCCATCCCAAATAGGCGGATAGCCTAGGCGGGTGTCAATTCAGTTTGGAGTCGTATTTGGTACAATATCAGTATGGTGCCAAATAAATTTGCCTCATATTATTACTGTATCAAATATAACATGGTACTTGTATGTCATACCATTACCATTACCATATTTATTTGGTACAAAATGATTTTGATATGCAATATTGTTGGGGTAATTGTATTACAAGTTTTTCAAACACACAAAAATGAAATTGCAATACAATTGAGAGATGAAAATCTTTAGCAAATCCGGAGAGCTTGAAGTTGCAACCGAACGAACCACCGATGGATGAGGTTGAGTCACACCTTGAGTGCTGTCTTTAAGGTAATTGATGCACCCTACTACCAAGGGTTATTCGCACCACCACCTCCAAGATAAAGTAACCCTCCAACTATAAGATAAGGTAGTTCTTCTAGTCCCTTCAAGGAGCCAAAAGCTATAGCACAACACTTAGACAACTCAAGAAAGAAATGAACTTTGTAAAACAAATAATGTGAGTGATGAGTGTTTAAATTGCACACCACATGCAAGGAAAAGTCGGGTTTATATAGGCCCAAACCTCACCTTACACCCCTTAGGATTCTTAAGGCAATGAATTGGATTTAATCCATTCAATAACCTTAAGCCCACTCATGGTAATGGCCATGAATGGTCATGAAGTTGAAATGAGAATTGATGGTCAAGAGTTAGAATTGAAGTAAATTACACCCTTCAAGTAACCCCACCACACCACCATGATCAAGACCATTAAGACCCATGACCAATATCATGAAGAGCCTCATAACCAAGGTCATGAAGGGCCTCCTTTACTCATAATGCCTCATTACCACCCTTACCTCATTGGTCCCACACACTAACAAAATAATTAAATAAAAGAAATGCAAAAGCTAATTTTGAAACTTAATATAGATTTTAATAAAAAACCTAACAATCCCCCACAAATTTCAAAATTGCAAAAAAGAACTCGTGTTGTGACTCTATTAGACACTAAAGGATACATCGTTGTAGGTGTCTTTCGGACTTGAATCTACACTAGGTCTAATGAGTCGCGCTCGAGTACGGGTAGAGTCGACTCCTTGAACCTTTCCTCATTAGTGTAGCTGACCGCCCCATCATCCATGTCCTAAAGGTCGACTTTTGGAGCTGCCTTTTACACTACACATTGGACTTTTGAACCGGCCATGTCCCTTATCCTAGATTCATGAATGCTTAAAGAACTCGCCTATAAGTTCTCATTGGCAGCGGTCAAACAACCTACATCCACTTAGATTAGTCTCTGATGTGCACCACAACTAACACACCCCCACATTCCTTGGGATTAGACTAATTAAGAGCTTCGCTCAACCTTACCCTTGTGGTAGTACTATTACCTTCATCTACACCCTAGAATGGAATAATTATAAATAGTAGTACTGAACCGGTCTTCCCATGACTTTGTTTGTACCCCTTGAACCTAATTCAGGTATTTAGCCTCTTCACATAGGTAGGGTATCCATCATGTGACCCGAGGATTAGGCATTAACCCCAATCCTATAGATGCAATACACAAGTTTTTGCCAGACATAGCCTTTGTAAACATGTCAGCTTGATTCCTTTATGACTTTACATAATCGATAGCTATCATTCCTTCATCTATGTATTGTCGCACAAGATTGTGTCTAAGGCGTATATGCCTCCTTTTACCATTGTACACCTTATTCTTGTTTTGCTTATTGGTTTCCACCAAATTCGCTTTTAGGCGATTCTCTCCAAGGTCTTTTCACCTTTGTTTTTGAACCGGTTCCTTTCTTCAATCTTGATCCTTACAACCAACTGGTCTAAGGTCAATCCTATCTTCTTATGTTTCATAGACAGCTTGAAAGCATTCCATGAAGGTGGAAGTTTCTCAATCAAGGCACCGATTACAAATTCTTCAGGTAAGACCATTTTCTCTTTTGTTAGCTTCCCAACCACAATTTGAAATAAATCAATTTGGGTTGATATTGTGTCACTATCTTTCATAGTAAAATTTAGAAAGCTAGCCACCAAGTACTTCTTTGAACCAGCATCTTCAAGAGAATACTTTTTAACCAAAGCATTCCAAATCGAATAAGCATATTCTAATGAACTATACACATGGTATAAGTCATTAGATAATGCATTCATAATTCGATTCTTGCATTGGTAGTCCGCTTGAATCCAAGCCACCCTTTTGCCCTCCTTAACGGATCATTACTTTTTTCGGCATGGGTTCGGTCAAGGCAAATGCCACCCCAATTTGGGCTAAGGCAAATAGCAACTTTGCCTCCACCGTTGAAGTTTTGACCTCCAACTGTTCAATTTTGTCAAACTCGGTGACAATCCTCATCTTATCCAAATCCGGGATAAGATCTCCATCGTTGGATTACATTAGTGGGGATTGAATCATGAGTAGCAAGGAATGGATATCTCATACCATCTATGGCAACAAATGTGTCGTCACCTTGTTTGTTGACGTTACCTTCAACGGTGTTGTTTGAAGGATCTCCTCCGGTGTTAATTCCATCAACAACCTCAATGTTGTTGTCTCCGTTTTGTTGAAGTCGCCATCTCCAAGACTTGCCATTGGATCTTCCAAATCAATTACCTTAAACTTGTAACACAAATTATGCAAGTGTGAGGAGTGTCTCAATTCCAAGAGATCACTCTTTCTACCCATAGTCTTATGAGGCATTTTAGTTAACTTAGCCTCCACACAAGTTATACACTTGTCCTTGGGAGATTCCACCTTATCAGTGATCATCCCTAACTTGCATAATTTTGCATAGTTTGGTGATATATTTCACACTACTATGATCTAACTTACCATGCCAACGAATGTGTCGTCTCCTTGTTTGTTGATTTTGCCTTCAACGGTATTGTTTGAAGGATCTCCTCCGGTGTTAACTCCATTAACAACCTCAATATTGTTGTCTCCGTCTTTGTTGAAGTCGCCATCTCCAAGACTTGCCATTGGATCTTCCAGATCAATTACCTTAAACTTGTTGGGGGTAATTGTATTACAAGTTCTTCAAACACACAAAAATGAAATTGCAATACAATTGAGAGATGAAGATCTTTAGCAAATCCGGAGAGCTTGAGTTGCAACCGACGAACCACCGATGGTGAGGTGGTCACACCTTGGTGTTGTCTTTAGGTAATTTATGCACCCTACTACCAAGGGTTATTCGCACCACCACCTCCAAGATAAGTAACCTCCAACTATAAGATAAGGTGTTCTTCTAGTCCCTTCAAGGAGCCAAGCTATGCACAACACTTAGCAACTCAGAAAGAATGACTTTGTAAAACAAATAATGTGGTGATGGTGTCTAAATTGCACACCACATGCAGGAAAGTCGGGTTTATATGGCCCAAACCTCACCTTACACCCCTTGGGATTCTTAGGCAATGATTGGATTTAATCCATTCAATAACCTTAACCCCACTCATGGTAATGGCCTGAATGGTCATGGTTGAATGAGATTGTGGTCAAGGTTAGAATTGAAGTAAATTACACCCTTCAAGTAACCCCACCACACCACCATGATCAAGACCATTAAGACCCATGACCAATATCATGAAGAGCCTCATAACCAAGGTCATGAAGGGCCTCCTTTACTCATGATGCCTCATTACCACCCTTACCTCATGGGTCCCACACACTAACAAAATAATTAAATAAAAAAAATGCAAAAGCTAATTTTGAAACTTAATATAGATTTTAATAAAAAAAAGCCCTAACTAATACGGTATTAGAGTGGCATTGTTCATTTGTATCATTTTGCCCACACCATTATTGTACCATTTTATCAAATGGTATAGCTATGTCATTCTGATATTGTACCAAATTTATCTGGTACAAGTATGAATTGACATATTTATGATACCTTACCCTACCTTAAGTAAACAAAATATCATGGAGTAAACCCCAAGGGGTCTATACCATGGAAGAGTTTTGGGATAATCAGAAAATGGCCAAAACCAACTTCAGTTAGAGGGGTTGTATGTGAAGAAAGTGATCGGCTACCTTGGGAACCTCCTCCAAATGGTTTTGTGAAAGTAAATCTTGACGCATCATGGGTTGAGAAAATAAAGAAAGGTGGTGTTGGCATTATTATTAGAGATGTCGTAAACCCTTGGGTGCTTCATCGTTACTTGGGCATTATAATTCTACTGAAAAAGGGGAAATTATTGCTTTTAGTGCAGGACTATTGGAGGCGCTTGCATGTGAAATATGAGTCAATTCTAATTGAATCGGATTGTAAGCAGATAATCAAATATCTTGAAGGTGAGATTCAACCCCCGATGATTGTGGAGCCCTTGATTCAAGATATCTATTATTTAATGGATAACTTTATGCATTGTATCCCTACCTTTATCCCTAGGAGTTCTAATGTAATTGTAGATCTCTTAGCTAGAAAGGCCCTTTTGGGTTTCTAACCCGAAAGAATGGTCGATTTCTATTGAGTGGTTAGTGGAATTATATTCACCCCACACCTGCTTTGAATAAGATTGTTGTTTACAAAAAAAAAAAAAAAAAAACTCCAAGGTGTTGGCTCAATTGGCAAACCAGTGCCAAAGGCTTTCACACAAGCAAAGTCCAAGGGAACAATTTTGGGTAATTTTCATTTGGACCTCTTTTGACCCAAGTCATTTTTAATCTTTAAAAAAAGAGAAAAGAAAAAGAAAAATAAAAATGTGCTATTTTGTATTTGTCTCCCTTATGGTAAAAAAATAAATTAAAAAAAAAACCAATTAAAAACACACTCTTAATAACCAAATGGCTTTCGATAGTTTAGTCATTTAATGACCAAAATAAACTTGTAGCCATCCTAATGGATGGATTTCTTGTCAAACTAGTCCAGGCTTAGGATCAGTTTTCATTATAGATAAAGAAAAATATGAGTAATTTTCATCTGGACCCCCTAAGGTTTGGTCAATGTCATTTTTAGTCCAAAAAAACTGAGACTTTGCATCTGCCTCCCCTGTACTATAGAAAAAATCAATTTAAGGACAAATCATCACTTATATGACGAATTTGCCCTTATTTCATTTTTTTTAAATCTTTTTATTTTTACATTTTAAGGGGTTAAACTTTATTAATTTACAAAATCAAACCCTCCTTCATTACCCGATTCCCAAATCCGTGTTTCTACCAATTCTAAATCTTGAACCCTAGATTGTATTAAAATCGATACAGTATTATTCTCGCTTGCAATTGATCTTTATCTATACAGCTGAGAAAATCAAGAAAGAAAAGCCTTAGTTGAGAGGAGTTTTGTACGATTGTCTTTTGTGATTTCCGCTAAACTTCCTGTTTGAGACTGCGCTCGGATTTTTGCCTTTTGGAAGATTGCTTGCTTTTAGCTTTGCTCTTCTTGAGAAATTCAACGACCAACAACGCTAAAGATCTAGCAAATAGCTAAGATCTTTTTCTTCAATCAAGCTTGATTACATTGGATATTATACAACCTGTAGACCTTTTCGTTTTCCGGAAAGTAAATTTCCTCTTCATCGAGGTAGCTTCTCTTCGCCAATTCCCCCCCTTTAATCTGTTAATTGATGACATGCAAGCATGGTTTCCATCCTAATCATTTTGTTGCATGCATTTAAATTTCATTTTGTTACTTGCGTTGCAATCCATCCTCCCTGGAACCCTTGGACATGCTCCTCGCCTTCCTCATCCGTTCATTTCTTCTGATGGATATTTGGGTGCTTGGACATGGCTCACTTGGATTATTTTCCAAATCATAGTTGAAGATTTTGATACACTAGGGTTCAAGATTTAGATTGGTAGAATCAGGGATTTGGGAATCGGTAATGAATGAGGGTCTGATTTGTAAATTAATAAAGTTCAACCCTTAAAATGTAAAAATTAAAAAATTTAAATTAAAAAAAAAGAAAACAATAAGGGCAAATTCGTCATAGAAGTGATAATTTGTCCTTAAATTGACTTTTTCTATAGTACAGGGGAGGCAGATGCAAAATTTCAATTTTTTTGGACTAAAAATGACATAGACCAAACCTCAGGGGTTCAGATGAATATTAACGTTATATGCCAAAAAATTCAAATATTACATGACCTTTCTAATATGCATGATAGAAAGCAATTCATTAAATGCATGCATGTGATGTGAATAATTTATATATGATTTTACAAATTAAAATACTTGTCTACAGGAATTCACTCCTCTATGGTGGTGGACATGTAAAATTAAGTGAGATGTTAGCATTTTGAATTGTGACTAGATCAAATAGTTATGGCGATGCAAATTTACGTATCAAAGGTTAAAACATTGAAGGAAACCAATTTTAGCGATTTATTTGGTAAGCATAAAAAACTATTATGGTCTTCCAAATATTTTTTACATTCAAACAAAATTATTTATTTATTTTTTTTTTTTGAAGACAAACATGACAAAATATCAAAACTATTTTAAAATCCTCAGATATCAAAATTTCAAGATAAATATTTATAATCTTTTCTCTACCAGGTGAATTCTAAGTCATCAAGCAAAGAGATCAACAAAGGGAGGACAAAGTATATTTTCCCTCACATGCACGAGCAAATCAGTTTTTGAGAATGTTTAGAGAAACTTTCTTCAATTTGCATTTCTCTTTGTTTAAAGAATTTGTAAATACAGGGTGAGGATTGAGAGGAGATTCTAAGTAGACTAAGGCATCCTCAGCACACTATTGTAAGACCACGAACGGGTTCAATACACATCTATCTTTCCTTGTGTGCTCCAAAGAGGCTTGATTGCCTGACTTTGTTTCTTTTGCAATTCTTTGAATTTCACATTTATCACTTTCATTAGTTTAATGACACCTATAAACCAAGATTCACTCTGTTAGTTCATCTGCTAGAAAGTCCAATTATTACCAAACTGTTTTAGGCAACTCATGTAGAACAATAAACTGTCATAATAAAATGATATTTGGTGGAAATATTGTTAGAAGTATTATGGTGTGAGTCATGTGATTATAATTATCATAGGTATCTGGGTCTATATTTTTGCACTTTCGTTTGCCCTGACGATCCCTTCTTTGGATCCTATGTCTACGTCTTGATTTAGTGGTGCTCATCCAACATGGCACCACACAGGCACCATTTTTTTTTTGGGTTTGGTAACCTAACATAGGGTCACTTAAGGTGGCATTTGGTTCCGCAATTCTGTGGAATCGGGTTCAGAATCATGTTTCTAGGGAATCATAAGCTTGTAGAATTAGATACTGTAGAATCATATTCAAAAAAAAAAAACTGTTTGGTTACCATGATTCTGGAAAGTGAATTTGTCAGAATCATCATTTGGTTACCCTAATTCTAAAAGTGAATCTATTTGAAAAACTATTTGGTTACCCTGATTCTGAAGGTGAATCTGTCTGAAAACTATTTGGTTACCTTGATTTTGAAAGTGAATCTGCTTTGTTATTTTATTTGATTAAACAAAGAGCACAATAATAATTTACAAAATTCAATACATCAACCATGAAATTATTGAGACACATTTATTGGTCAAGATTAAATATCACTAATTAAACATGAAATTATTAGAACCCAGTTATAGGTTCCAACTTCCAACTCGTTACAGTTGTTAACAAGTTCATCCTAAGCTTTTTGAACCCATGGTTGTTAGTAAGTTTTGGTGAAAGTGATGTCACTAGGTTTTAAGGTATTTGATCCTCTGGCATTAAAATGGTTTTTTTTTTTCTTGGATTTTAATTATCAATCACTTATTAAATAAATCAAAGCTTTGGTAATGGTGGAGTAGGAAGCTTCGTATCACAGACGAGAAGCAGGGTTCGAACAATCACGAAGTTAGGTTGTGTTTTGTGTGGTTTTGTGGAACAAACGATGGAACGGAAGACTCGTAGAGACAAGTTGAGCCCTAGAGTAGCCAAATCAAAGTTGGAGCTCAACGAACCAGCAGTGCTTGACGACGACCAAACGGAAGACTCACAGACAAGTTGAGCCCTTGAGAAAATTTCACGATATGGGTGATTCCGTGTAGAATCACCCATATATATACCCATGTTCATTTTGATGAGTCTGTTTGGAAACCACCTCAAGTGGTGGTTTCCAGTGGATTCGGTTATTTAGGCTAAAATGTGGATTCCAGGTGATTCTTGAAATCACTTGGATTCCGACTAAATTTTTAACCAAACGACTTTTTTTGGTTGGAGTCATGATTCCCTGGACCCATGAAGACTCAAATCAATAAACTATGTATTTCAAAATGCGATAACGAAAATCCCTATTTCAAACTACCCAACCGTGCACATCTTTCTTTGTTTCAATAGGAAAAAAATCATCTATTGTGTACAACAGTGCATTTTTGAACCAAATGACTGGCTGAGATTAAAAGCTTAATTTTAAAAATCCTCAGTAGTCTTGTATTTACTTTGTTTTCTCAGCTAATCATTTAGTATATACGTGCTTTCTATGCACAACAAAGACTTTTGTGCAAAGTAGATGATGTTTTCCCATTTCAATAGCTCTCTTAGTCTCTTTATTGTTCAAAACGAAGTTTTTGCCTGCATTGGATAACATCAATTAGTTTTGGATTCTAGGGTTAGTAGTTTCTTCTATGCCTGTAGAAATCTGAGATCTAAAATCTGCAATCTATCAATTTTCTTTCTTCAATTCTTTCAATGGGATCAAAGAAGAAGAAAAGAGGGGATGGATGGAAGAATAAATGTCCTTACTGAGGAGCTCATGGCTTTGTAAGTTGTTCTTAAATAAGCTTAAAAACCATTTGTGCTTTTAAACTGTTGTTATATTTGCTTGTTTTGGATAAACCATCAGTCAGTGGTCTATGTCAGGCCAACCAACGGTCCGAACATGATATGAGGCTGAACCATGAACCCTGTGGAAATCTAATCATAACCATCAATTTTGAAACACTCAACCAATGTCCAGATAAGGCCTGGTTAGTAAGGAAAGTCTATAATAGGGAGAGAAGAAGAAGCTATGACCCTTCACTCTCTCACAACCTACAATTTCCCACTCTTACACATTTGAAAACCTAGAGTTCTCTTGAGCTCTAGAACCATCACATCCAGTCCTTACTAACTTGATCGTTGTAGACTGATCGCCAATCATTTTGATCGGCTCCATTTCTAACAGTTTCTTCCAATGATCTTGTAGGTGAACAAAACTTGGACTAGATCAAAACAGATCTGAATTGTTCAATGTAAACCGCGGTTTGCAACCTCAACAAATTTGACACCAACACTTGGCGCCATCTGTAAGAATGAGAGCAAGAAACCATGGCTCAATCACCTGAACAACATGAAGAAGTACCTGTGATCGAAGTTGCTGAAGCGAGTCAGAGAGACCCCTGAGGAAAAAAAACAAAGAAGAAGACAAAGGAGGTGACATTACCGCCACCAACACCAGTGATGCTGACTGGCCAAAAGCAGAGAATTCTCGGGGAGCGGTCGCCTCATCTTTTAGATATCCAAAACCTACTGGAGGTGCAACCATTAGAAGCTCTGGCAGGCACATCACAACCAAGATTTGATCCACATTAGATCCTTCTTCAAGCCGGCCGCCAGCGCCCGCCCCCCGCCGCCCCCCCCAAGTAGAAGTGTAAACCGGCCTCAAACAGGAGGCCTAGAAGGCTCCAGATAGAGGCGGGCCCCCCTTTGCTTGTGACGGAAACCGAGGAAACAAAGAGACAAAGAGCAGAAGTGTGCGAAGTGGGGGGAGAAAACAGAAGTCAGTCTGTAGCTACTAGAAGTTCATGGATCTGAGATCAACAAGAGGCTTTGGATTCTTGACAATCAGATCCAAAGATTAACAAACAAAGAAAATGAAGAAAATATTGAAGAGTCGATGAGTCGGAATCCATTCTCTAAGGAGATCATGAAAACTCCACTACCTCATAATTTCAAATTCCTTGTATTCACAATGTATGACGGGAACACTGGTCCACTAGAACATCTAGCTCAATTCAATTCAGTCATGATGCTGATAGGAGAGTTAGAAGCTCTAAAGAGCATATCATTCCCTTCGGGCACTAAAAGGACCATCTACAACTTGGTTCTTTAGCCTCAAACTAAACTCGATTAGAAATTTCAAGGAGTTAACGAAGATTTTTCTGTCACGATTCCAAAGTAGTATGAAGAGCAACAAAACAGTAGACAACTTAGTGGCAATTCTCCAAAGGCCAAGAGAGTCAATCCGCAGTTATATAAAGAGGTTCAATCAAGAATCAATTCAGATCAAAGACTTGAACAAACTGGTGGCCTACAACACAATGTTCAGAGGACTAACTAATGACCACTTGCTTGAGTTCTTGATCATGAATAAGCCAACAAATATTGCATAGCTGATGTCGCATTGCAACCAATACGTAAACATGAAGGAAATTCTGCAACCGAGAAAAGAGACTGATGAGGTATGGAGGAAAAAGAAAGAGAGTGGAACATTACACTTTGATCAGAAGGACCAAAGGAGTAACAAGAATTACTCAAGGAGTGATTAGAAACAGGGAGAGTGATTAGAGTCTAGATCCGGATTAGTGTACTCCGTTGAACACAAAGAGATTAGACATATTAATGCAAACTCAACATCAAAAGTTTTTGAGGTGGTCAGCTCTAATGGTGGCAAGAGTAGAAGACTGGAACTCTAACAAGTTTTTCCATTTTCATAGAGATCACGGTCATGATCTGGATGAGCGCAGAGTTTTAAAGAATGAGATTGAAAGGCTGATTAGTCAAGGATGCTTGGAGCGATATGTCCAGCGAAGGAACGGTGGTCAGTAGCGGGATGGAATAATCAAGAGTTTGAAAAAGAAGAAGAAGAAAAGAAGGATTATCAGGTCGACTCTCCAGCAGAAGATCATGAAGGTTCGAGACCTTAACGGAAACAATCACTAGTCATGACCATATTGGGGAGTATAGATCTAACCCCTATGGCGAAATCAAAAGTTCATGCAAGGTTTGTTCACTCAGTGGAATCTCAGTCAATTCCAAAAAGAATAAAAAAGATGAAGGAGATAGTTTTCACAGAAGATGAGATGGCTAGAATCTAAGAACCACATGATGATGCAATTGTGGTCGTAGCTGAGGTTGTGAATCTTGATGTTTATAGAGTGCTAGTTGATACAGGCTCCTCAGTGGATATCATGTCAAAGAAAGCATTTCTGAAGCTGAAACTTGATTCTGTAAAACTAAAGCCATGTTGGACTAGACTGTTTGGTTTCTCTATAGAATCAACCCTTATTGAAGGAATGGTTGAATTGACAATAACACTTGGAACTCATTCAAAGATGGTGACAATAGTGACAAATTTTTTTGGTGATCAGAAGCTTATAAGCGTACAATATGATCTTGGGTAGACCGACTCTAAATGCAATAGGAGCAATCGTCTCCAAGGCATTTGAAAATAAAATTCCCAACTGAGCAAGGAGTTGAAGAATGCAAATCATGTCACAAGTTCTCTAGACAATGCTATTCAACATTCCTAAAGGATTCGAAGGCTCAAGTTAAAGCTCTTGCTCTAACTATTGAAATTATGGATAATATAGATGAAGATAAAATTCAAAGAGGAGAACCAGTGGAGAAACTAGTGTTCTTTAGGCTAGATGATTCGGAGAAAGGAACAATGATAGGAGCAAAGCAAACTAAAAAGGATAAGAGGTTGTTGACATATTTTTTGCAGCAAAATTCTGACGTATTTGCCTGGTTAGCACAAGACATGTCAAGCATAAGTAGGGAAGTTGTGGAACACAATCTATAGATAGACGATACAGTGAAACCTAGAAAGCAGAAGAGAAGACAATTTTTAGTAGAAAAGCTTGAAGCAATAAAAGTAGAAGTTAAAAAGCTAAAAATATCAAAGTTCTTTGAGCAAATTGAATGTCCAATATGGCTGGCAAACATGGTAATGGTGAAGAAGCACAACAGAAAATGGAGGATGTGTAGATTATACTAATCTGAACAAGGCATACCCTAAATATTTCTATCCACTACCGCAAATTGATCAGCTGATAGATGCAACTTCTGGTCAGCAGATGTTAAGCTTCATGGATGCATACTCTGGCTATAATCAAATACTCATGAAGAAAGAGGATCAGCCCCATACGACATTCATAACCAATCTTGAAAGCTCTTGTTATAAGATAATGTCTTTCGGTCTAAAGAATGTTGGTGCAACATATCAAAGGGCCATGAACTAGTTATTTGCTAATTGATCAATTGAAACATGGAGGTATATGTAGATGATCTTCTTGTGAAAAGGAAGTTTAAAGCTAATCACTTGGAAGATTTA
Source organism: Hakea prostrata (assembly GCF_041222555.1). Lineage (NCBI taxonomy): Eukaryota > Viridiplantae > Streptophyta > Magnoliopsida > Proteales > Proteaceae > Hakea > Hakea prostrata. The sequence goes on along the minus strand of NC_142606.1, from coordinate 39,033,534 downwards.
AGGGAATGCTTCGATGCTCTAAGAAAACATATGATGAGCCTCAATCCCGAAAAATGTGCATTTGGTGTCTCATCAGGGAAATTTTTGGGCTATATGGTCACACGGTGAGGAATTGAGGCAAACCTTGAGAAGATCAAAGCTATATTGGATACGGAGCCACCAAATAGTGTAAAGGGAATTCAAAGTTTGACGGGAAAAGTGGCAGCTCTGAACAAATTCATGTCCAGATCAAGGGATAAATGTGCACCCTTCTTTAAGGCACTTAAGAGCTTGAATGCTCATAATGAATTCAGATGGACGAAGGAGTGCCAGGCATCATTCGAGGAATTGAAGAAGCGACTAACTAGACCTCAAATCTTGTTACGACCGATTCCAGGAGAGACCCTGCAAATCCACTTAGCTTCATGTATAGAAGTAGTGAGTGTTTTACTAATCTGAGAAGAAGATACACATCAACATCCGATCTATTTTGTAAGTCATACATTACTCGATGCTAAGTCAAGATACCCCAAAATCGAGAAACAAGCTTTAGCTCTAGTAACAGTAGTTAGAAAGCTGAACCATATTTTCAGGGCCCACACTGTAATTGTCCTAACCAATTGGCCATTGAAGAAAATTCTTCACAAGCCTGATCTTGCTAGAAGGTTAGTATCCTGAGTAGTTGAGTTAACATAACATGATATAGATTAGAAGCCCAGGACAACAATTAAGGCCCAAGTTCTAGCTGATTTCATCGCTGAGAGTGTATCGCCACCTATGGATCGAGAAAATCCTAGTGAAATTCTTGGTAGATGGATTTTCCATGTTGATGGCTCGAGCCACTCTCAGGGATCAGAAGCAGGATTGATCCTTCAAAGCTCAACATGTTTTACTATCCAGAGTGCACTCCGTTTTGAGTTTCATGCTTCAAACAATGAAGAAGAGTATGAAGCCTTGATTGCAGGACTTCGCTTGGCCAAGTCGTTATGTGTCCAAAATATTGAAATCAAGAGTGATTTTGAACTAGTGGTCAACCAAGTTATGGGAATTTATGGGGCAAATGATGATTGCATGATCAGATACTCGCGGAAGGTACTTGAGTGCAAGGTGTAGTTTATATAGTTTCACATACAGAGGATACCAAGAAAGCAATTGGCAGACTCTCTGGCTTGGCTAGTTTCAGCAAAATTAGCATGCTTACCGCCGGCAGTGTATGTCAAAAAGCTGAGTTCACCAGCTTACTCAAAACCAAAAATAATGGAGATTGATAACGAACCATTTGTGAACAGGTATAATCCACGTATGTTATTCCAAAATTCAGCATGATGAAAGAGTTTGTAATTGTGAGTTGAATGCTATAGGTGTTCGTGGACATTCATGGGGATGCTATCAATACATGAGAGGGTACTTGATTATTTGGCTACTTTGATCAGGCTATCTAAATGAGCATTCAAATGAGTTTTGGCTGTAATGTTAGATTGGTAGGAGACCAGCCAAGAGCCCTTATACTAGGTTTAGGGTTTGTTGGAACTTAAGTTTTGATCGTAGGGTTATGTTATGCTGATGTAGGGAATTTATGGGTGAATGTTTGGTGTTATATTGATGGTGGGTTATTGCTGAAATTGGGTTATCATTAAACTAGGGTTTGGTTTCTAGGTTTTGAGGAAGAGATGACGAGACTGTGTTTTCTAATTTAGATAAGGCTGCAAATCAAATTTGATTTCCTAGGGCAGAGAGCATAATTTAATTTTAATCCAAATATGGTAGCAAAGTAATGGATGGTTTGGCCTATCTAAGATATAGGTTTTCCAAGGAAGTATTTGAAATGGAGTTTTTAATGTTTGAATGGAGTGATCGGGTTGTAGGTTAGATTGAACGTCAAGGGGATTTCAACTTGTTTTGTGGCTGTTAGATGGTGGAGTTGGTCTATGGAAAATTCAGACATATTGTAAGACCATAAACTAGAGGAGGAAAACTAGAGCAGGGGCTGTAGATGTTTCAAAGGAGAAGAATAAAGGGTTGGGGATAACTTACTGTCTATCGAGAAGCAGTATATTGAACAACTATGAAGATCTTGACGTTAAAGAATTTCCAGCAACACGAAAGTTGCTCATGAGGATCAAATTCAGAAGAGCGGAATAGGGAGTTAGAATCACTACTTTAGGAGACAAACTGTGCAAAACCAAAAATATTATTTGTCGAGTCATTGACTCAATTTTAGGAAGTTTGTGTCCAGACAGTGCTTTCTCGTATCTAGATTGAATAGAAACTTTGGAGGTAGACCTCCATTTCTTTATTTGTGGACTTGTTTGATGCAATCCGAGGATTTCCAAGATCGATATGGAGGATAAACAAAACTGAAAGTAACGGATTAAGAAAGGAGTGTCATTCTTCAAGATGACAAATAGCTCTTTGAGGCTATAAAGAAAGACTCTTTGACGTCCTGCATCAACTCATACATGAAAGAAATTGATTCTTTCATTAGCTCCCCTTGGTAAGTGGCTACAAGAGTTTACTTATAAAGGCATTGAAAAGTCACTTGTTAGCCAACAAAATTAAACAATGATGTAACCACTACTTTCGGGTTAAGGGAAGTGTAATAATTTTTTTAAATTAGGGTTGGCCCAGAATCCTTTCCTTTTTGAAACCAGCAAATACAAAGCCAATTTCAATAAACCTAGATGGGATGGGTCTGATGGTGAAAATTTGGGATAAGATTGGAATTGACAAAACCTAAATGGGTTGTAGAATTTGAGAAGGAAATAAGTTTAGGGTTTAAGGAAGATACTAGGGACAAAGTTAGGATTAATATGGGTTGGTATGGGATGAGTAGGGTGTTAACAAAATCTCTATGGGTTGTAACAAAGAAGCATGGGGTGTGTCTAGTGATACCCAACTTACCCTAGAATGACCAGGGAAGCCTGCGGTAGGGTATAAGAAGGTTTAGGGATTTTATGGGTTGGTTCCTTGATCTTGCCTCTCTTCCTGATCTTTCTTTCTTTCTTTTCTTTTCTATTCTATTGCTGCCACATGATCCAAGAAGAGGGAAAGAAGTGGGCCACATAGGTGCAAGAGGGGTAGGGGAGGGGTTAGGGGTGCTGCAAGAGTTTGGATGGGTTTCTAAGGTTGTCACAGGGGTGGGGGAGGGTTTCATGGTGGGTGCACAAGATGGGAGGAGGGTAGGTGTGGGGCCGTGAGTTGAGAGATAGAGATAGAGAGAGAGAGAGAGGGAGAGAGAGAGAGAGAGAGAGAGAGAGAGAGGGGCTGGACTGGGGACGGGAGGGGCTGTACTTACTAGTTTAATGATGTTGTTGATCTTGAACTGCTGTAGTAGATGCACGAAACGTAAAGAAGATCCATACATATTCCCAAATGCAATATGGAATGGGTAATGGCTACAACAAACCTACTAGTTTCATGGAATCATGTTTACTTCTTTAGCATGTGACACACCTAGCTATACACCCCTTAACAGGCTTCCTTGTGCCTACCCGATAGACCACACTTGCTAGCCTCTTGTAGGAGCAAAAGTGCCTTGAATGACCACCAAATGGTATAGAATGAAACTCAGCTAACAGCCTAGGAATCAACTACTATCCGTCGCAAATCACTAATTTGCCTCTATAAAAGAGGGTTCATTCTTCAATTGATAATTAGGAAATTCAGGAGTGCCACTAAGCAAAGCTTGCACCATAGTGTTGAAACAAGTGGATGCTCAAATTTCATCATCCAAACCTTCATGTCCTTCCCATACTGCTGCTGATAGAATGGCAAGCTGATTCTTCCCTTCCATCCTTCTAGAGAGAGCATCCGCAGCCTTGCTCTCACTGCCTAGTGTATAAGTGATCTCAACAAGATAGTGGCGTCATTGTTGGATTGCTAACACAATTGCCACAAGATAGTTTGGGCACAAGGAGAGAGTGTTTGACTCTAGTAAGCAATGGATGGCCTTGCATAGCACCTAGGCCCAACCCTGATGCGTCAGTTTCCACTATGGAGTCCTTAGAGAAATCAGGCATGGCCAACACATGGTGGTGACAAGCTAAAGTTAAGGTTGCTGCTTGATCTCCTTATGCCACTTGTCCCTCCCAACTGAGTGTGTATTTTAAGTGTTCAGCTAAGATGATCCCCTATAGTAGTTGATGATCCTTTGTTGCTCCCTTTCTTCTTGTGCTTATACATTAGATTCATTAGGTGCTTATTAGTGATGTGCAAGGGGAGCAAAGACCTCTGAAGACTTATCAAAGGCAATCCATGCAAGAAGATCCCCCTTCTATGCCGAGCCAGTTGGAAGTTTTGCTCCTAGTCCTAAAGGCTAAAATTATAAATCCTCTAGGTGAGTCTACTTCTAAACCATATCTTGATCCCACTTTGGACTTACATATTGCATTAGGAAAGCAATCATGGACATGCACCAAACATCCTATCTCCAATTTTGTTTCATATCAGTCCATATCCCCAGAATTTCAAGGCTTTGTTTCCTCTTTGTCCTCTACTTCTGTTCCTAACACATGGAGGAAAGTGTTCTCTCACTCACACTGGAAGGAAGCAATAGATGAGGAAATGAGAGCTTTGGAAAAAAGCAAGACGTGGGAACTGGTTTCTTTTCCTATAGGAAAACTTATTGTTGGGTCCAAATGGGTATTTGTCATGAAACACAGGGTAGATGGGACAATAGAGTGATATAAGGCAAGATTGGTGGCAGGGGCTTCACTCAGACATACGTGATAGATTATTATAAAATATTTTCCCCGTGGCCAGGATGAATTTAGTTCGGATTGTTCATTCATGTGTAATGAATAAAGGGTGGAGTCTGCGACAACTGGATATGAAGAATGCTTTCCTTCATGAAGAGATTCAAGGGGAAGTATACATTGATGACCACCTGGTTATGCTATAACTATCAACTGAGACCTATGGGAAAGTGTGCAAGTTGAAGACATTATATGGGTTGAAGCAATCTCTAAGAGCTTGGTTTAGAAGGTTTCATAAAGCCATGATTTCCATTGGCTACAAACAGAGCAATGCAAACAAATCCCTATTTATCAAAATAAATAATTCCCAAACTCCTGTGCTTTTAGTGTATGTGGATGAGATTGTGATCAAAGGTAGTAGTGATGGGGAGATTTTAACCTTGAAGACTTCTTTGGGGACTAAATTTGAGATTAAAGATATAAGGAAGCTCAAATACTTCCTAGGATTAGAGTTGGCAAATTCAACCAGTGTCTTTTCTCTCTCTCAAAGGAAGTATGCTCTAGATCTGTTGAAGGACACTTGAATGTTAGGTTGTAAGCCAACAATACTCCTATTGACCCCAATCTACACTTGAATGCTAAAGAAGAGGAACTGGTTGATAAGACAAGATATCTGAAGTTGGTTGTGAAGTTGATCATTTGCCTCACACGAGACCAGATATCGCATCTATTGTTAGTCTTGTTCGCCGTTAACGCATCATCCTTACTCCTCATACCTAGATGCAATGTACCAGATTTTGAGATACTTATAGGAAAAAGGTAGTATTATTTTAGCCCACAAACACTTTAAAATTGAGGCATACATAGATACGGACTGGGTAGGGTGTCCTAATGATTGGAGATCTATTGTTGATTACTATGTAAATGTAGGAGGCAACGGTTACAAGGTCCAGTGCTAAAGCCAAGTTAGAGCATGATCTAAGGGTATTTGTGAAGTATTGTGGTTGAATGGACTGCTTCAAGAGCTTGGGTCAGGGTAAGGCAGCAGTAGTAGTTTTAGATCTTTCTTTTAAGTGTAGATTTGTCTTGTTGGGATCTCTTATTATTTTCTTCGTAATATTCTCACATTGGGAAGATCTGTTTTATTTTCGGTAAATTACTACTTACTAGTATAATAAAAAAATGACTTGTTGTGTCTCTCTGACACAATTTAGGATTTTCTCAAGTCTTACAATATGAAGGAAGAGGGGTCGGGCCAAATGGGTGGGGAGGGGAATTATAGGAATGTGATGGAAGGGAATGGAGAAAGAAGGGTAGGTATGTTGGCTTGAAGATAGGATGGAGCAATGCGAATAGCCTTGCTGCCACAGGAGATTCCTGCACTTGAGAACCCAAGAGTCCTATTCAATTCCCCTTGATATCTGCTGTAACTCTCCTTCAATTATTTTATTCATCAAAAACCGGTTTTGTTACAAGCAATAGGTTGTATTCGTAGCCTTTAGATCCTACTATGACTCAATTTTGAAAGCAAGACTGATTGGAGCTCTTATTTTAAGAAGGAATCATATTTAAATAAGACTCCAAGTTAACTACTCCTAGGCTTACCTAATCAACAAAATAAAATGAGGACTATGACTCCTAATGAAGTAAGAGAGTAACTAAAGGAATTATGTTTTATAAAAAAAAACTCCTAACTTGACAAGGACTGCTAATTAACTTGATATAGATAAGAAACCTAGTTGGACTCCAAATAAAATTATACTTAACCATGGAAAAAAAAAATTGAGGGAAACTCAAGTTTTGACCAAGTGAAAATGAGAAACTTAGGTGAAAACCTAGGAAATTTTGAGGAAATTGAAGATTTTTTCATGCAAGTTTCGACAGATTTTAGGGAGTGTTTTAGGGGTGGGATTCTGCATTTAAATGAAACCAATGCAAACTTAATTTCAATGTAAATAAATAATTCTAAACAACAATAAAACCCAACAATTGTGCTTATTAGAGTTTTTCAAAGCAAACCAAGCATCAAAATCTACATATATTGTGAAAAATTAAAATAGAGAAAATGTTATTCACCTTCCATTATCTAGGCCTTCTGTGAACATTGTATTAAGCTTGAGAGCAAGATAGATATCAGGAAAAAAAGAAGAAGCTGAGAAGTTGCATTTGATATCACCCAAAATAACCCATGAACTCATGGCGGTCCTATTTTTTCAGCAATGCATTTGTCACCCATGAAAGCATGATCCAAGAGAAGAATTCTTGATAGGGGCGGGTTTGAGTCTTTTTTTTTTGATAAAAAAACAGATATAGATCAATAATTACATTATTTGCCCTTCCCATGGTTCTTCCTCTCTTATGCTATTTCTGCTATCAACCTAGCACTCTAAAAAATCTCTTGGTAATTATTTGTGCCTTCTTGCTCCTCTTGTTGGAGCTTGTCTTGGTTGTGGGCTGGTTTTTTGGTTTTGGTGTCTTTCGTTCCCGTCCTCTTTGTTTGCTTCCCGATTCTCTGCTCCCGCTGTCCTTGGCTTGTGCCCGTTGTTTCCTTGTTTTTCCCCCCCGGCCATTGTAGAATAGAAAGAAAGAGTTTCTTGCTTGCCATGGGGGTTGCAAGGGTTCAAATTCCTTGTAGATCATCAAGCAAAGAATAGAACATGGAATCAAGCAAACTAAATTAGTTTAAAAGCTCACATGTGAAATTTTAATGGAAACAATTATCACCCTCTCTCCCCTCACATACAGGGGAAAATTTCCATAGACAACACAATCAGACAATCTAACATGCAGAAAAACATTAAAGGGAGGATCCCATAATTGCTTATCTTCATCCCCAAATAAATATTAAGAATACCTCAAGTTTGTATGGCCCAAAATCATATAACTGTCTCTATAATTTATCATAATAGAGCTCTAATTTTGTAATATATCATAAAAATTTTAAGCTCACCTTCTAAAACTCTTCATTTCATTTGCTTTCTTACTCTACAATCGTCTATCAACGCTGCCAATTAATGCTCTTGGCACACTTATGAATTGAATACCATTTGAGTGATCCATGTTTGTAGAAAACCATATCATAAAATTTCAAATGTTTAATGCCAAATAAACATTAAAAATACTTCAAGATTGTTTTTCAAAGGACCCAACATAATATACTTTTTTTTTTGAGAAAGGGAGACTGGCCAAAAAACAAAATAATATATTTGCCTCTATATATAATTGTGTACTTTTGTAATATTATAAAATCTTTAGCTTACATTTTAATATATTTCGAGCTGAAATGTAACAAATGAAATTGCGTTATGAGGCTTCTTTGATCGTTCCCCCCCCCCTCCCCCACTAAATGGTCCTTTGTATTGAGAGCGAAAAACATTTACAACTTTACACTCAAACACAAGTTTAGAGGATCCCTCTCAAGCCACATCCTGCACGCCTTGCCCCCATTCCCCCTCTTCCTGGAATCTCAGGGTCCTTGGCACCGATGTTGTCGCGGGATGCTGGGCTCCCATCTCTCTTCCCGTCTGGTGCCCGGGTTTCTTTAGTCTTGGCTTTGCTGCCTTCGTGGTCGTTCACTTTGTCTCCCTTCGTGTGTTTTCCACTTTTGGTTTGGAGGACTCACCCCCTCTTTGAGAGCTACCGGGTTGTTTCTGTTGTCCGGAAACTCCCACCGTCCACTTATCCGTCCGTCATCCCGCGTGCGTGCCCTTCTCTCCATTTGTTCTTCTTTGTCTCTTAGACTTCCCCCGCCTCTTTCCTGCTATCCTGGTTCCTCTGTCACCGCCCAGCCCTTCCTGGGTTGCCCAGGACTTCCATCTTTTGGGAGGAGGATTCTGGAAAACCTCTTGAGGGTCTTCAACTCTGTTGGTTTTATAGTAAAACAAAAGGAACAAGATTTTAGAAATAAACTTCAAGTAAGACATCTACCAAGATGGGTGGTTGTTGCCCGTCCTGCACTTGGACTCCCACTCTGCGCTGCAGTCTTTGTTTTTTAGATTTTGCACCAACTAGATATAATAAGGCACTAGTACACAATCATTCAGCCAAGCATGTCCAAAGTCACACATTTTATATTGTTGCTGCCACTAAGTTAGTGCCTTGTGCATCGATTCTTTGTACTCTGGGTGTGTCAAGATTGCCTTACTCTAGAGTGTATGGGCAAGGGGGTGGGAGTCCTTATTTACCTTCCCACATAGATTACATCTAGAAGCCAAAAATGTGGGCATTATTGGTTTGAAAAGATATAATACAATCGTCTTCTTTGATATTTAAAACTAAACTTCCTTCTGGAAGAAAAAACACTAGACTTCCAGATGAAGGCCACAGGCTCACAGCATCATCCCCACTACAGTGCCGCAGCATCAAGACACCTCCTACCGTGATGGGGTTTTCAACACCTTCAAAACGGATGGTTGAGATCAACATTTCGGTCAAGATTTGATCTCGACCGTCGGCAGCACATGCTGTGCATTAAATGCGCAACATTCAAGGCCACTCCCCTACCATGAACTCAACAAATAGTGCCTACCAGCAGAAAGGGTTTGAATTAAGATTTTTCTTCATCATTATTTTTGTCTTGTTCTACTTCTGAATTTATTTTCAAACAATAATTTATTTTTTCTTTTTATATTGTATAGATGTGACAAGTTTTTTTACTTGTCATGTCGTGGTTTAGTGGTTTAGTGGTTTAGTGCTATGCAATTAATGCACAGTACATGAGCATCGTCGGGCAATGATAGAAACAAGTGGTTGATATCAAAATCTCGACCATTTGTTTCGCATATATACATGTATGGTATTGTTTTGGAGGGACCATGTAGCTCCATTTCCTAAGTTGCATTTTATAGTATTTCAGGCCACCTACCCACCTACGAAAGCTTCTTTCACATGCAAAAGTATAACTATATAACCATCATTAGCAAAAATTTTTTAAATTTACATCACTCTTGTAAAAAAGATTAAAGAGGTAATGATGAACACAACAACGACTCCTCTGGCCAGCGACAACCACAATGACGTTTTGGGACTAAAAGGCTCCTTTTCATTAATTATAAGTTTAATTTATTCACATTAATCTTGTTGACGTACTTTCCATGCCTAAAGTTTCGAAGAATTTAGCCATACCGACAAGGAATCTAATGCATGGGAACTACTTTTTTTGACATATATGCATGTTAAACATTGAAGATACATTGAAGAGAAGGGTGGTAAGTGTTCCTACTAATGACCCAAATTTTTCTCTTCTGCCTCCATCTCCACCAAGCTTTTCACCACGCTGTTTGAAACTTTATCTAGTAGACCCGGCCAATCCCTTGAGATTGATTCATTGAAAAACAATTAGAATGTCATTAAGAATGTTGCCGTAAAACTTTAAAATGTTTAGTGGGAATTAACATTTATATTTACTCCCAGATATATGTATCTCAAACCAAAGTGGGAAAAAAAACCAGACAAGAAAAGAAGAAAAAAAAAACCTATAGTTTGCTGATTCTCACCCATTGCGTGAATCAAAAGGGAGACCCACCCTACGTTTGGCCAGCTCAAGAGCCCATCTGTATCTGTCCAAGTCGTTGGCAGGGTAAGTGCCATCTTCGGGAATCACAAGATCAGAGGGATTGACATCATAGAAGATGGGAATGATCTTCTTCTGGTGTTCTGTCAAGAGAGCCAATTCATGCAGACAGTAGTAAGATTGACAATAAGTTGGAGAGAAAATTAACACCCCAACCTTACACTCTCGTATGCCACTTTCGATGTTCTTGATGAGCTCATCTCCAGGCTTCATGCTCTTGGAATCTAAGAATGGCTTGAATTTTAAATGGGTCAAGCGATCGTAAAGCAACCCAGCTATAGTATGCTTGGTATCCACCCCACGATGGTTTATAAAAATTATGGGAGGACGGGCCATAAGAAATTTCTCATAGTTGCTAAGAGCCATGAAACACTTTGCAAAGTAATGCTTCATATATCTCTTCTGCAGTTAACTAGCAGAAAAGGAAAACTCGCATACTGAGGACATAGAGCTGTCGTCCTCCCTTTTATAAGCATCGTCTCTGGAGTTTGTTTGGACATGATTTTGATGGAGATATGAAACGCATTATTTTAAAATTAAGTCAACGTGGGTGGAAGTGGAACCAACTTTCTTGCATGTTATCGAAATTTGTCTAAGGTTACTCCAACTGGTGTGCTGACTTATTGACAGCGCCAACGCTGGTTTTTTTTTGAGATTGTAATTTATTTATACCAAAAAAAAAAAAAATTTTAATTGTGTAATTTATATAGTCAAGCAACTCAGGTGCCGTATAATCCAACAAAAGAAAAGTCAAATATGCATATATAATTTTTTTCCATATTGGCGGCTGTCATACCCGTCGCATTCCATACCCCATGAAAATGACGTCCAAAGACCGGCTCTTAACATGCGGTCGTCATGCATTCGAAACTAAAATACCTACTTCTACGTCTTCGTCGTCTTTGTTAATTATTTTTTTATTTTTTTATTTTGTTTTCCGGAGGGAGAGGAGAGATCGATAGTGATGCAAGTCATGCAACAGAATCAAGTTGGAGATTGTTTAATTGAAATTCTTTAATAAAGACAACTCAAACGGAACCCATCGATCATGAAACAAGCAAAGCATTACATAAAATCATAAAATCATAAATTCATGTCGGAGGATTAGAAGACTTTCTTCAGTAAGTGAAGGTGATTGTTACATTTAAAAGTAACTGCAAGCGCACAGTATCATGTAGCTACCGGGTCGATCTCAGGGAGATATGCCACTTTAAATTCAACTTTTTAATAGTAATGCGAGAATGGAGTGATTCAATACTTGTTAAACTAATTAACTAAACTAAACGATCATAATCCATACATCTAATGCAATCGAATTGAAACGAAAAATAAAGCAAAAATGCAATCAATGCATAAATAAAAGACAGAAGAAAAAAATGCAAACAATAAAAATAAAAGGAAAAGGGAAGTGATCCGAATGTCAGCTCTGGATTGAGGGAGAGGAAGTATAATAATAATGACTTTAACCGTGGACCCTTTGCCGTAGTTTCCAGTCCACCGATCGGGGGAATGGATATTGGAGAAAAGGAAATTGCAGAAAAGAAATAATCAAAGCAATAAAAAGAAAATGAAACCTTAACCAAAAAAAGGCACGACTGTAGGCATCTCTGATTAAAGACCCAGGGAAAGGGAGAACAATAAATAAATGTTGAAAGTAAATTACAGAAAGTAAAATGGAAACTTTAACCAAAGAAAGGTACAACTGTAGGCATCTCTGATCAAGGATCCAGGGGAAGGGAGAACAATAAATAAATGCTGAAAGTAAATCATAAATTAAGAATATGGAAGGATAGATAGAAGTGGGAATGGAGGGAGGAGAGAAGATTAATAAAGAATGTTACTTACTTGCGAATTGAACAAACGATTCGAATCTCAACCAACCCTAACAACCAGATCTAGATCTAAAATGATATAAATCTGCAATTGCTAGACCCAAAGAAAAACGAATCTAAAAACTTGAAACTTGAACTTGAATTGCATTACATTGACAAATTAAACCTAAACCTTCAATCTAGAAATTTAAATCTACAAATGCAAGCAAATAAAACTAGAGAAAACCTAAATAAACCGAAGAGAGAAGAAAGAATGCTTCTACTAAGCTATAGAACACGTCCTCCCTTGATAGAGTATGCTCTCCTTTTATAGAGTTTACATGAGATAATGAGGCGCGGTTGAATTTGAATAAAACTCAAAGTTCTTATCTGACTCAACTAATTAGGGTTTTAGCGTACCAATCGGACGGACTTAGAGATATCAAATACATAATTCCACTGTTGGATTTTAGGGTTAAGAAGTCGTAAAGCTCTCCTCCAAAAATCAGCTCGATCGGACACCGGATGACCGTTCGATGAAGGACTTGATTGGAACTAGACAGAGACATTCAAAAATGGGATTTTTTCCTCTTTTTCTTCCTGAATATAATTCTTTTTCCTCTTTTTCTTTTTTGACCAAGTCCCAAATAGGAAATAAGATATTGAGGTGTGGAAAGACTCTTTTTCTCCATTAGGACTCTCTCAATAATATCTATTTAGATTTGATTAATAATTTCTAATCTCAACCGTAGATCAAAATTTGCTTCTTTATCTCTAAAATATTTTGGAGTTGGCCCATAATCACATATTTGGCCCATCATGCTCCAGGTCAGGCCCATTTTCGCATTTGAGAATTTGAACGGACCTCTTGACGTGTAAAATCGCATGTTTAATACCCAAAACTCCAAATATTCACTCAAGTCCTAAAAATTCATAAAATCTGCAAAAACAAGATAAAACCCAAGGTAGCTCCACTCAAAGTGTATAAAAATACATGTTTTATGCCCTAAGATTTCACACATAAATGTGTTCATCGGAAGGCTTCTGCGTTTCGTCTTCTCGTCATCGAGATGCTGGTTTTGGCACAAATATGTCGCACTTTTATTGGGCAATTTGTAGAAAATTTTTAAATATATATATCATTAAATGATGTGCTTGCGGGGAATGTTTTAGTCATCGAAGGCAAAAGGTTTGTCTAACTATGTCAGCGACGGTGTCTGAAGCACTTAGATATTAAATCACTGGTGTTTCACTCAGATTGAAAGGCTGCAATCTCACTCTAAATGGGCAAATCAATAACTTGAAGTGGTTATTCCGCAGCATATCTGAAGATATTATTTTTTATTTCTGTACACTTTGAATTTGTTTTATTTAAATATTTATGTAGGAATCAATTGCTTTGCTAATTCCATGGTTAGAGTTCAAGGTCTCATTTAAAAGAAAAGCCCCTGGGATACAAAGTACGGAATACATCAAAATGCAAAAGCCAAAGAACGAAAGCGGGCAAAGAAAAAAAAAGAAGAAGCCTAAGAAACAGCAGCATAAGAAACTAATCTATCAACTACATAGTTGCATTCTCTATGTGTATGATTTACAATTAAAACATCAAACAGAGAGGAAAGGTTGAAGATATCATGTATGAAATCAGTTCTTCACAAAAAAAAAAAAAGTTCTAGGTCTCCTGGTCTTCCGAGTTTTGTGCAGTCTCCACCTCACAAAGTGGGTTCTTCAAAGAGAGTCAGCTCAAGGAACATTGTCCCAAGAGTTCCTAACATAAATGCTCAGTTGACCAAAAACTGTGCTCTTGTCTCCTGAGAAGTCTTTAGAATATATTGGTCGCGGTTTTTAAAGCACTTTCTAGTCTAGCTTTTGGCTTTTGGGTGTTCTTCTTTGTCCCTTGCTTTGTAAACCCTAAACAACAGTTTCAAGTTTCCACAGAATATAACTTTAATTTCTCAAAGTTTTGATATGCATTCCAGCGTTGATTACATTTTTTGCAATAAAAAGGAAGGAAGAGGGCGTCAATCCATAGGTGAGTTTTTCGTTTGTGTTTTTCCTTTGGAGTGAATTCCAAAAGAGATGAAGCAAAACTTATCAAAGTGGTTCATGGGCGTTAGCACCTACGAGAAAGTTCTCATGGTTCGTCCGCCTGTAATTTTTATAAACCATCGTGGAGTGGATACCCAGCTTTCAGTAGCTGGGTTGCTTTACGATCGCCTGACCCATCTAAAACTCAACCCCTTCTTGGATTCCAAGAACATGAAGCCCGGAGATGAGCTGGTGCAAAGCATTGAAAGTGGCATACGAGAGTGTAAGGTTGGGGTGGCCATCTTCTCACCAACTTATTGTCACTCTTACTACTATCTCCATGAATTGGCTCTCATGGCAGAATACCAGAAGAAGATCGTTCCTGTCTTTTATGATGTCAATCCATCTGACCTAGCAATTTTGCTGAGGTCCTGCGTAATTAATGCGCAGGACCGTCAAGCGAGTCGTCCGATTTAATCGGACGGCTGGATTCATTGTTCTATTAAAATAATGTAAAAAACTGAAATCCAGCTTTTTAAAACGTCGATTCAAGTGACGGTTCGGTTCAGCGCAAACCGTCGGTTCAAGACGAGCGGTTCGTATCCCATCGTTTTAGGTATTTTATACCTGATTCAAAATTTTACCTACGAATTCAAAATTTGAATCAAAATATACGGTTGAAAAACCGAAAACACAAAACCCAACCTCGCAGGTATTACGACCTCATTTCAGAATTATACCCAGCGTTTGCTTGAAGCTCTGACGGAGAAGAAGAGAAGAAGCTTCGTCCCAAGCTTTGCTCGCATGAATCTCTCATGTTAAACACATCATTTGAAGCAGTAACGGAGAAGAAGAAGAAGTAGCTTGAAGCAGCAGCTTGAAGAAAAAGAAGCCATATTTTGGGTTCTCGTTCCAGCGTTCTGGTCTTAAAGAAGAAACACGAAATCGTATGTAAAAATTCTCTCCTAAAATGCTCCTGGTTTACATTATTCATGTCACTTCTTGCTCATTTTGCCATTTACCCTAATTTCAGCACCGCACCACGACAACCAACTAACTGCTCCCGCCGGCAGTTGCAGAAGAACGAACTCCCCTTTTACAGTCTTCTTCAGTTCCTACTTCATCGTCTAACGAGCAAGACCGAGCAAGTCCTGCTACTGCCAATCATAATCAACGGCTTGTCTCCCTCGATGTCTTTCGAGGTCTTATTGTTGCGGTATACACCTCAATCTTCCTACAAGCTACAATTCTTTGAGAAGTTTTTTTTCTTCACTCCGACTGAAATTAGAGTTCAGACGCTTCGTTGACCCCCAAAATTTTTGTTAGTTACAGACTCAAAATTTTATGTAATTTTGTCGCCTTATGTGTGATCGGTCTAGTGTATCTATAACACGGAAATTTAGCTACTAAAACATTTGAGACATTACTGTAATGAGGATTTTCTCCGAGTATTTCTTGTTGGCAGCGATTTTAAACCTTTTCTGTGTAGTGCAGTGCAAGCGCCTGTTTTTATTCAAGTACTGCAGAGTAACAATAATATAGGAAACAAGAACATCAAACTTGAAAAAATTGGACGGGAGTCACCATTCATGATTCTTTATGTACCTACAAAGGCCTGCAGAAATGGTATTCTTGTGGCTTGGGCCACAACAGATTCTGGTGGAAATATTGGTTGCCTTCCTTTCTTTTGCCCGGCTAGTCACCTGAAACTGTGGGTTTTGTTCAAGACATCATCAACAAACTGTGACCTTTGAATTGGCTTATTGTGTGTTGATTAGGGTTGGGAGCACAATATCATCATAAGAAAATCTCTTTGTAGAATGGCATCATGTCTTAACCTCAACTATTTAGTCTTCCTCATCTATCTGCTGATTGTAACCAAAGTTTATAGCTGTACTCTCCTTTACAATAGTTTAGCAATTAAACTTCACTTGTTAAAAGAAATAGGTAAAGAAGAACAAAATGCATCTCACTATTGAGAACTTTCACCCTAATCTCAAAGCGCAGATGTGCATTTCTAAAAGGCATTTCCTTAATGCCTATAATTAGTTACTCAACCTTTTACAATTAACCTCATAATTTTTGAAAGATGTCTATTTACTTGTGTCAATCTGCTTTTTTCAGTGGATCAAGGGTCCCTAGAACTTTGTGCTCGTTTTTTAGTTAAAATCTAGATAGCCTTTTTATTAGATTAATTTATGTTCAATTATTGATGAGACTCAATGTATTTTATGACAGGTTCCAACTTTGCCTATCCATTTACTTTTCAAACATCAGAAATATCTTCTTCTTTTTTATCTTATTTTTTAATATTAAAATCTTGATGTTATTGTTTTTGAGATTTTCTTTGGGTAGGATATGATGATCTAGAACTGCATCGTTCTGCTTGATTTTGGTCTTTTTTTTATTTTCTAAGTAACGGAGCCAAAATCTTGTAAATTCAAGTTAATTTTATAATTGACTAGATATCTACTATGTATAGAAATGTGACAGGATTTCAATTTTGGGATTCTAGCTTAAGATCATATCAAGTGTCTCTATATACTTCTATGTTCTTTACCCATGATGATAAATGAGATGTTTAATTGGATGAGCTCAATAAAAAATGTTTTGGCCCTGACCATATTTTACTATTGTTTTGGAGAATTATTCTCAATTTTGGTTTTTTCCTCTTCTTTCAGAATTGGTGGTGAAGATGAGATTCTGTTCCAGGTCTTGAATATGACAACCCAAAGACCTCATTGATTCTAGAAACCCTAGGTGTGATAAGTTCTGTCACTACATCCTCTTCTTTTTGTTTGTAATTTTATGCAATTACATTGCAATTCCCTTGATTGAAGTTCTAGCTTGAGCTTTGAATCAGGTTTTCTCTCGTCAAAATCCAAGCAATTTTCTGAAACCCTAGCTTCCTTACATCAAAACACTTAAGGTTTTCCTGCTGAAATTCAGATCGGTAACTCATATTCTAATTTCATCAAATATGCAGCCTCTGAAGCTTTTTGCTTGTCTCATTTAAACTCATTTTCTTTAATTTTGAAGTCAAGTTTCCATCAAGAACCACATCCTAGGTTTTGAGAGCCTAGCTCAAATCAATTTATTTTTATAGTGTTTCCTTGGAACCATAGAGTCCTGTATGTCATACCATAAAGTGTAATGTTGCATTTTCTTTTCCTGTGCTATGCATTCTGATTCTATATGAGTTTGGCACGCGTACAAATTATTTCTTTTCCTGTGCCATATATTCTGATTCTACATGAGTTTGGCACACGTACAAATTATAACTAGCCATGCATGTGGTGATCATTACAATGACTACTAAAAGATAATGCTAAATTTAGAGCTACTTAATAGTCAACCTCGATGTTAGTGTTTAACTGTTAGAATTGGATTATTTTGATACAGTTTCTCATCAAGCTCATTCTTGGATTGTTTTGATTAATGGCTTTGTGCTTAATTTCTGTTTACTTAGCTTGACTAGCTTTTAATTTCTGATTCATCCAGTTAATGATTCTAGTTGATGATGCTGGTGGAGCATTTCCATCCATTAATCACTCCCCATGGTTCGGTGTTACCCTTGCAGTGCCATTTTTCCTTTTCAGTGTTGGCGTTTCAATTAGTTTGGCATTCAAGGTAAATTCTAGAACTCTAACTTGAATTTACAGGTACATATATTTGATTCAATTTCATGAAAGATTGGTGAAGAACCTTAATGAGACATGATGCACTGGGGTAATCCCATATACAATCCTCTTTATTTGTTCTTACATTTAAATTGAAGTATCATTCAGTGATATTTTTCTGTTGTATTATTTTATAAGATTCATCTGATTTTGATTTCTTGACACCAATGGAAGTTTACTTTGTGCGGGATATTGGAAAAGAGTAAGCTCATCCTCTGCTTCCATAGGAAAAAGAAATTCTATGCAATGCACTTTTTTGTTGATTCTTCATACATATATATTATTCACAGAAAGCAAGGCTTCATACTTTAGATAATAGTATGTTACCTTTTTTTTTTTTCAGTTCTTTGGGTCTTTTGTCAATTATTCAGTTTCCTTTATAATATTATATTCAACTTGATCTTTTATTGTGTGTGAATTTCTTGTTACATCTCTTGTATTCAGTCATCCATAAGAAATGTGATGTTCCTTTTTCACTTGGTTTTATTTTTTAGTTTTTTATGGCCAAAATTAGTTGAAACTAGAGGTTGTTTTGGTAGGAGTCTTCACACAAATTCCATTGTCCCTCTGTTGGGGACTATATAGAGTTAGCAGAAATGTTAATGGACATACCCTAAATTGGATACTCAATATTTCTTGTGATAGAAAAAAGGGATAGAAAAAAGGGACCAAATCTCATATATTTATCCATGTAATATGTGTTGCCACTGTTATGTATGTGTGTGATTATGTGCATGTTGTATTGTCGAGCTTTACAGTGCCCATGTGTTGAAAAAAAAAATTGATATTTTTTTGTGTGAATAAAAAATAGAGCAAATTGCACTGGAATTCCATCTGTAAAGGTTCCACTCCGACCAAATGTGGGAAACTCAAGCGCCATCTCAAAGGGCTGGGGATGTCTACAGCCAAAAGAAGAGGTGAGCCTACAGCACTCCATCTCAAAGGGCTGGGGATGTCTACACCAGGGCCAAATGGAAGCAAGGGGTTGATTCCAAATGTGTTTGGGGAAGGGGCAGGTGATGAAAAGGTCAATTGGGTCTCTTCAATATTGACCTCCCACTACTTGTAGTTTTGGATCTCTTTTTGCCGCTAACTTGTCGACTTTTTCTTAATCATGTGTCTGTTACTAGTTTTTGGCTAGGACATCTTTTTCTAGATTTCTTACTCTGCCTGCAACATGAGTGTCTAATTCTGCACCATATCAACCCACAAAAGCTTTAGAGTAATATTAATTGTAGCATTTTTGTGAAATCAGTACCTCAATCTTTATTATGAATTTGATGAGCCTTCTTTTCGACCATTTTATTAATAATCATATTTTTATATTCTTATTTAGGTCATTCATGGTTTTAAAATTTCCCTTACATTATTTTGATAATTTTCTCTTCATTTTACCAGAATGGAAAGAAGCATAATATGTGTAGACAATGTTTTGAATTCTTGATGTTTATTCTATTTTTAGAATTTTACTCCGTTTACTTATTGTTCTTGGTATATCTATTTCATTAGCTACCATCTTGATTTATAATACTATGTAGAAACACAATAATTAATCAACTGCAACGAAGAAAGTTATACAGAAAGTTATACTGAGCTCGGCGAAGCTCTTTGTCTTGGGTGTGCTGCTGCAAGGTTTGTCTATTCCCACCTCTAAATTCTTCTGTACAAATATCTTAATTCTTGCACACTGCACATTATAGGTACAGAGAACAATGACTCAAAAGACCTTTATTATCTAATTAGGTGATTTCTCTTGGTCTAATTATTTTGTTCGTTGCAGTGTTCTGCCTTACTGAAGTTCTGGCCCGCCCGCCAAGGCAAATGCCTGGTTTAAGTCTTCAGGGCGCCACTTTGTATAAAAATACCAAAAGTTAGGTCTGATCTCAAAATCATGCCCCAGGACCCCACATAGGTGGGACCAGCACTCAATAATGGCCCTTATTCATGATAATATTTCAATTTTCAACAAGTCCAAATTACTTACATTTGCTTCATAAAGCAAATAGAACCACGCTGTTGAACATGCTTAGCAGTATGAAGGCAAGTCATGGCGGTGGTCAGGTGCCTTGACAACTAGGTGACACCAAGTTGAGCATCATATTTGGAGAACGTCATGATCAGTCCAGCTATACACACGAGTTCATAGGTTCATTTTCTTCTGGTTGGCCCATAAATGTTGTATGTTGGTGCTTCAACGAAGACTTGCTTTCCTGATTTGTTTGATATTTCTGGTTTTCAGTTGCCTGGTAACCATGAGCTTGGCACTGTTACTGCTACTAATGAGTTGTGTACTTCTAGGTGGGTACTTCCATGGGCGTAATCATTTAGATTATGGAGTTGACATAGATCATATACGGTGGTGGTTAGGTGTACTGCAGGTAATAGTTTTGAATAGAACATCGCTTTGAATATTTTCCTCTCTTCCTCTGTTATTATGTGGTTTCGTGGACAGAATACTTTTCCTCAGTTCATTTGAATGGTTTTCTGAGTTGTTGGCCTTTTATTTATTTATTTTTTTCCGCCGGGGGGGGGGGTTATCATGATCTTATTGTCGTGATGTTGAAACATTGTGATATTGACCTAATCAATGGTACAATGTTCATCCATTTTGCAATTCATTTCATAGGTTCAGACATTAGTGTTGTCATTCATCTGGCTGTAAATATGATTTTATTGGTATGAGGCTGTAAGTATGATAACTGCTAATAAAAACTTCCTTGGATAATCTATTTATAGTAATAGCTTAAATAGATCTCACATTGTCCATAACTTTGAAATGGAATATGTTGGAGACTTTAGATGAGTCTAAGCTTATATTAGCACACAAACTCGATACAATGTATGGGATACAGTTCTAAGTGAAATGTTTTGCACTCATGGTAAACATCTATAATGCTACACAATCTAGTATGTCCAATACAGCACATTAAAGTGCGAAGGTGAACTAAAACTTGTACTATCATTTGTTGTCTCCTAATTGAGTACTCAACCTTAAGAAAGCCTTATACCAGGCAGATAGGGTGGCTACCTGATGTAGTTCTAGATTGGTAGGGGACCAGTAGAAGTTAATGACCAGATCTGCTATGAATAGGTGGGCTTGACTAGGCCAAAAAATAGTATTTGGTCATACTAGGGTTAGGATTTTATTGGACTGGGGTTTAGTGAAATGTTTATGTCAAATGAGGGTGTAGTGGATAACAGTGAAGGTCTCACAATGTTTTAATGGGGGTGAAGTATATGGAAATGATTTGACAGCAATTTACAGGTAGGGTTTTAGATTTCTGGAAAGAGAATGATGTAGAAATTCTAGGGTTTGTCTGATCAGAACTCAACCAAATTTGAATGTTTTTGTTAGGAGTCTATGGGGGGGTAACCAGTTAGAATTGAGGATAATTCTGACAGTTGGTTTAAGTCTGAGTGAGATTAGGGTTTTGGGAATAAGTTGAGATGGGGTTTGCAAAGGTCTTAATGGAAAGAATGGGCTGAGAGTTGGATTGACTTCTTAGATGGGTGTATGAGAGTATTCAATCCAACTTTGGAGTTTTCATGTCTGGTTGGATAGGTCTTTTCTCTTGACAAGATTCACAGGGAAATTGAAGCTGTAGAAAATTAGAGAGGTATGGGCTGTTATGTTGTCAGCTCACTGTTGTTGCTGAAGAACCTGGGTTGCAAGTTGTTTAGTAAAGAAACTTCAATAAAACCAGATCTAGGTTAATAACTTGAAGGAGATCTTCACATAATTTGAATGAGAGTGCTTCAACAAGGGGGCTTTAAACCATGAGGTGTCTGCTGGATCAAACACCAAGCCCACCAATCATTGTTCTCTGCATATTCCTTCACCAACTCCATTGATCTTGTACTTTTTGTAAAGAGGACTTCATCAGAATTTAGCAGACCCTTGTAAACTAAGAGGTTCTTGAAGTAGAAATTATCAAACTTTGTTGGACTGACATAGTCCAAGAAGAACAAGTTCTGATCACCACCAGATCTTGGGCACCTGGTTCTTAACTGTGCAGCAATGATTGATCAAGTGAGTAGTCAGGCTGACCATTGCCTGACCACCTATCATAGTAAAGAATTTCAGCACAAGCACACAACCTTCTTGGATTGCTATGCACTGCTACGAAGTAACAAGCAGGTAACTAATTATGGCCAACAGTTAATACAATAATCTTTCTTTTCATTACTTCCTTAATTAGCAGCCAATTCTACTGATGTTTTGTGTTCTTGTTAATTTGTCAGATCATCAGCATAGCTGAAGAGGTATCAAGTTTGTTTTGAGTGCTCAGAGTCTTGTTGAGAGGGAAAAGAAAGTGCCTTCACTTGGAGTAAGTTGGAGGAGAAGTGATGATATGGAGTTGATATTATCTATGGTGAAGAAGCTCACTGGAGACAAGTATAAAAATGAAAATTGTAAAGTAGGGATAGAGCAGAGCTTTCCTGTTAAATAGTGTACTTCATTTGTAAAATTGAATTTGGATTGATGGAATTGGATCTTCATTTGTAAAATTGAATTTGGCTTTTTGGAACCAATTTTTTTTTTAATTAAAAAAATTATCCCGGCGTTTGAAGGCATAGGTAACATATGACGGCGTTTATTAAAAACACCAGGATAAGTAGCATATGATGGCATTTATTAAAAATGATGGTAATAAAGTTAAACTCTTATGTCTACTACGGCATTTCCAAAACACCGCAAAAAAAAAACTGTGATCAATCCAATAGCAAGTGTAGCTTGTAGCCGGTGTCAGTGTAGCTACTACGTCCGGATGCGATAGATGAGATTTACTCCTTTCAGACTATGGCAGCAGTAGATCAGTTTCAAATGGTAATAAAGTTAAACTCTTATGTTCCGTTTCAAATGGAATGGTTCCTTTTGATCAGTCCGTTTCAACACTGTGATCAGTCTGATGAACGGAACCATTCCGTTTCAACATCAGTCTGATGAAACGAAATGGTTCCTTTTTAAACGGAACCATTCTGTTTCAACACTGTGATCAGTCTAGTGAAACGGAATGGTTCCTTTTGATCAGTCCGTTTCAACACTGTGATCAGTCGATGAAACGGAACCATTCCGTTTCAACATCGTGATCAGTCTAGTGAAACGGAATGGTTCCTTTTGATCAGTCTGTTTCAACACTGTGATCAGTCTGATGAACGGAACCATTCCGTTTCAACACTGTGATCAGTCTAGTGAAACGAAATGGTTCCTTTTGATCAGTCCGTTTCAACCCTGTGATAAGTCTAGTGAAACGGAATGGTTCCTTTTGATCAGTCTGTTTCAACACTGTGATTAGTCTGATGAACGGAACCATTCCGTTTCAACACTGTGATCAGTCTAGTGAGATGGAATGGTTCCTTTTGATCAGTTCGTTTCAACACTATGATCAGTCTGATGAACGAAACCATTCCATTTCAACGCTGTGATCAGTCTTATGAAACGAAATGGTTCCTTTTTGAACGGAATCATTCCGTTTCAAGTAGCTTTAAAACGGAATCATTCCGTTTCCTCCCTGTGATCAGTCTAATGAAATGGAATCATTTCGTTTCAAGTAGCTTCAGAACGAAACCATTCCGTTTTACCCACTTTGCATAAAGGTTAGCGCATGGTCACATACCAAATCTTCATATCATCACATATTTTTGGTAAATTAGAATAACCACTGTACATACCAACTCTTTATGTGAAGTACATTTGTATTGGAACCCAAAAAAAAACTATCCCATAATTGAGCAACCAACCATGGGTTAAAAAAATTAACATGTCATCTCACCAGACACTGCTAGCTTTTTCACCTCATGAACCAAACAAACCATATTTTTAAAATTTCATGTCATTCAAACTACCAACTTATTCACATAAACAACACCTTCCCACTATCCTATATAGAAAACCTAAAATGGGGGGAAATAAACTTCACAATACCATAAAGACATGTTCTCGATTGATGGGTAGCACATATAACCCAATCATTTGAATGTTACTAGAAAGAAAGACAATAGTTGTATATATAACCCAATCATTTAATACTTAATAATCCAATCGATCCTTGGAAGTTCAACCACGTGCTGCAACAGCTCCATTTATATTCTTTGCTCCAACTGGTACTCAGCTTGCTATAGATATCAATTGGTAGTTATGAGAACAGAAAGAGTGATAAGTATGGGCTTTGAGAATATGTAAACCACCATGAGTGGAATTCCAGTTGCCATGAGGAGGATTGTTTGACCTCTACATATAAACTCCCAGCATTTCATACTTGGCTGCTCCATGAGCTTGCCCACATAGTGTCTCAACCACACTAACCATGCCAAGCTGCCCATAAAGAAACAAGAATTTATCAGTCCTTGGGTAGAGCTTATCCTTCAATTCACTAACTGGTAATTACATAAATGAAATATGGGTGGGGGCTGTAAAGAGCATTAAACAAATAATAACTGATGCTTGTGTTCTAACAATTCTATGGTACTCTGTGTTGTCATGGATATGCATCTTTCTAACAACAATAAAAAATGAATACCTTTATTACAACATTTCCCACTTCAAAAGATTCTATTAATGCTCAAACCTAGTGTTCACCAAGATCGTGTGGTTATGTACTCAGTAGGGTCTACAGAATTGGAGAAGAACTATCAAGCAAATCTCCTTATTCAGCTTGCAAATGGTAGGATTCAGGCACATCCCATAGGAAACCTCTTACTGTTGTGGGACATGTAAGAAGTTCTTATATTTGTTGTTGTTAATGATGTTAGTACCCTAGGATGGTTGGGAAATCATCTCTCTACTTTTAATCCTCTGAATATTTAAAGGAGACTATAGGAGGCCATACATGGGGCAGATATGACCATGCAGAAATTGAAAGTAAGGTAAAAGCTGAAACAAGTGAAGTAATCAGACTAGCTAATAACCAATGCTAATGCATTTCTAACTCCATTTTAATTGTTTAAGAGATGGACAAAAGGAAAGGAACTAAATTCACATCTTGAAAGTCCAGTCAAAATTTTTCCCAACAAAACATAAACCAACCAAATGACCAAATCTTAACTCGATATGAAATTGGACAGCTTGTTGATTCATATTGACATTGGAAGGTTAATGTAAGTTTCCTATGGTTTGCCTATAGCTTGGAAGCTCTCCTCAAAGTGACTGTATTATTATTTCCTATTCATTATTGTTACTGTATTGGTTAAATGGTATTGTATGAATCTCCTATGCATATCTATTTCTTTTCCCCCAACATCTTCTGAAGGACAGCCCCACCCACCCCCAAAGGTCTAGTGAGAAGAAAAAAAAGTGAATAACAAATAAAAAAAATCCCAATAAAAATAAAAACTAGGAGACCCTGCATATGAATATTATTATGCATATCATATTTGAGATAGATAACCAAGAACATGGACCAGAGCAGAAACTGATTCATTCCTTTTTCATATCAAATATGATATGCATAACAATATTTGTTGTTGCAACCAAGTCTGCCCTGGTTCATTCTTTTTTCCTTTTCTTGTATAGTAGCCAAGTGCCATTGGGTGAATGAAAATGGTGTTCCTATTTTATCACTGGGTGATTCATGTGAAAAATAAAGCAAATTAAACCCTGTTGCTGGGAAAACTGAGATCTAATTCAATTCTTTCTTTCACTAAAGAACAATAGAAGCATTAACCATTGTATTTGTTCAACCCAGCAAATGGTAAAAGATATAGAATAAAAAGAATTATACTCAAGCATTTTTTAGCTCTGATTTGTAGCAGTTGAACACTGATTGAAAGAAGCTTAATATCCTAACACAGGATGAGGTGAAAAACCTAACAAACAGAAAAGAAACAAATAAAACTGAAAACAACCGGAAGGTGGATGTTCTTCACTACCCGTCTCTGTTCTTCATATAAGGACTAACAAATCATAATATTAACTCCACTAACCCCATACCAAGTTCATAGGTACTCCAGAATTAATGGAATTAAAATAAAAGAAGTTGCAAGCACCTTCCAAGAGAATCAAATTGGGGTACTGGATAATCAGGAAGAAATTATCAAACACAGTGAGACAAGGACAAACCAACTATGAACCAAGGAAGCCCCCTGCAAAATCAGCCTTTTTAAAATTATGAAGGAGGAGTTTTTGTAGCTTCACTTTTCTAAAACAATTTGGATTGGTGTTGTTCAGTCATCACCTTGATGATGGGAAGCCTAGAGGGTCCTCAATCAACCAAACTCTTCATTAGTTTGAATAACACTATGTTCAAGTTCAGATTTGATTGTAAGCAATCCAAATTTCTACTTCAAAACCTCCAAATCCCTAAAACTACCCTCCCTTTTACTGTTTTCCTTTTTTGAAATGTTAGTTCACCAAAACCTTACAGCAGCCCAAATTCACCAGTAGAATCCATTCAAATCTCAACTTAAACCCATGGAATCAATGACCCTCTCATAAACATTGGGTTTCTTCAGCCTCATACAGGCCATGGAGATGGTTTGCCACATATATCTTGGCAAATAAGGTCCAGGTCTCTTTGCATTTGTCCTGTGTGTTTGGCCAGCAGGGGCTATGTCAGTAAGGTCACAAGGCTTTCAAAGCAGGGAGAGTGCTTGCTAGAAGGTGTGCGCCTCAGGAAGATGCCAGTAGAACAATTATAGTACTTTTCATCTTAGTTACTTCCATAGGAGAAACACTGTTCACATGCATGCGAGAAAATAGATAATAAAAGTAAAAAAAATAAAAATGATAAGTAGAGTCATTTTTTCTAGTTAACAAGGGACAAATGGCTAAATATCCCGGTTTACATGTGCAAACAGAGAAAACAACCGAAGAGAAAACAATAAAGTTTCATTTTATGGTTGGATGAAGTTAGCAGGTCATAGAGTTTCATTTCAGAATTGGATCGGTTTCTCTCTCGGTTTTTTTTTTTTTTTTTTGGGGGGGGGGGGGGGGGGGGCAAAGGGTCAGGGTTTTACCTTTCATACTGTTTCAGTTCTCATTCTCCCCGTTGATTTACATAAATTATACCACTAACCGACTTCAAATTTACAACAATCAACCTACAACTTAGATCAGCAACTGAAGATAATGAAAAACCATTCGTTTTACTTGGAAGCATGTGTAACCAAGTAGCGGGAGCCATGTAACAGAGTCAAAGAATGGGAACCAATTGTCCTTATCCGTGTTATGGACAACTAAGTCTAATACTCCAAAGAACCTTGAGAAAATAGAAACAACCGACTGTCCAGCTAACGGTCGTTGGGTATCTCATTCCCAAAAACAAATGATTTGAAGAATGAGTCCAGAGATGTGGAATAAATCATATTGAGGAGAGAGAGAATTAGAAAGCACACCGAAGAGGGGTGAGCTGAACAAAATGACAAGCGGATAACTAAACCATTGGAAAATTCTACAACTACATGAGAGAAACACCTCCCAGAAGATCCCTCCTTCAGCGGAGGATTGAACTGACACAGAACAAGGAAGTTGGTTACTTGGTTCTATGTTTTACATAGAAAACAGCCAACCTTGAACCCAACAAGGCTGATATATTCATGATTGGATTAAGGATGACAACTATATTTGAGGATGACAAGACCAATCACCATATCAGGATTGAGACATCACCCTTCTAAATGTAAACTAGGCGCATAATCTTAATAGCTTCCATCGTGGTCAAGTCACCCAACAAAAAGAAAGGATTATAAGAAAATTGGGACACTTGGGAGCAGAACCCATCATGTTTGGCAAGTTACTAGTAAAGCACCATTTAATTACAAAGGTGTTATCAGCGAAACTTCCATTGTTAATATTGGCCTCCCATGAATCAGATAAACACCACAAATAGTTTTATCTAGCATTATGGAGGCAAGACTAATGCATTTCTTTAAGAAGCATTAGCATCAAGAAGAATACAAAGAATGGGCAACAGTGTCAGCAAAATGATGAAAATCCATGATAATAATAACTCTATTGTGGGGTGGGTAGAAAGGAATAAGTTGCAATAGATCCCCAACAAGAAAAACAAACTAGTATTGGGTCATCAAAGTTAGATCCAGCCTTCTAAGATCCGCTCTATGGTTAGCATGCATGGGAGCAAGAGAGATGAAATGTGCAAGGAACCAACCTATTCCAAGCCTTTTTTGGATAATCAAGGTCGTAGGAGAACTACAAACTCTAGGAAGGTAATTACTCACACCCAAAAAAATTTCTCTGTACCCAAACAAGCCTAGATGACCACCAGTCTGTGAGATGATTACTGCAGGAAATGACTAGGGAGAAAGTGGACTACAAAGCATCAGGAAGCACAAAGCCTTACCAGTCAACCTGTACTCTTCTCTGCTATAATAAACAATAACAGAAGAGTAGAGAAAATACTAAAGGTAATAAAGTCTGAGGTTAAAACAGGCAGCATCTCATCCTCATATAGGAAATTACCATTTAAAAACACAAAGAATCTTACCAAAATTATATTTAATAAAATTTTAGCCTAATAACTGCTGAATTCTTTTTGCCTATGAAAAGAAAATATATGAAGGGCATTTTCTTCTGAGCAAATAAGTGACTAATAACAAGCACAAGGGAGTGAACCATGACATTCTTTGCTTTAAATTTCAATATAGCAAATATAAGGGGAAAATAACTCAGGGGTTATTATATGAATTTGCATCAGAAACTCGAGATTACATCATCCAAATGTCTTGAAGGAGAATCCGAGTAACTCTTCATCTGCTTGATCTCATAGAACTGATTGAAATAAGCCAATGTATAATACAAGCATTCACAACAATGAAACTAAAACAAAATTCAGTATAGGCATTTGCATCAGAAACTCGAGACTACATCATCCAAATGTCTGAAGGGGAATCCGAGTAACTCATCATCTGCTTGATTTCAGAAACAGAGTGAAATAAGTAATGTATATATATTGTGATCTCCAAAACATAATATCTTTTTATGAAAAATAGATTGTGTATTATATACAATGGGAATACATTAATACATAGATATCGCAAATGCAGTGAGCAGATAAGAAAGGAAAAGTACACATAGCCAACCTGAAGGTCATGGAAAATCCCAAAATCAAACAGCATAACTATTCTTGGGGGTATGCCAGCACAGATTCAAACCCCT
Organism: Hakea prostrata; assembly: GCF_041222555.1. Taxonomy (NCBI): domain Eukaryota; kingdom Viridiplantae; phylum Streptophyta; class Magnoliopsida; order Proteales; family Proteaceae; genus Hakea; species Hakea prostrata. The sequence goes on along the minus strand of NC_142606.1, from coordinate 39,004,657 downwards.
CATTCACCAAGAATCATAACTCAGAAAATGCATCTAGACATCGCACTGCAAGAAAGTACCTCCAAAGATTAAAGATAAATAAAAAGAGAGAATATTTTAAAGATGAACAACAAAAATCTAAAATTCATCATAAGATCTTCATGGATCCATTTCAACAAATAATTGAAATGTTAACAAAGATGGGTAGACAGAAGTTAGATCTAAAATTTAATGAACAGATAAAACATGGAAAAACTAAAAGAATACCAATCAACCTTATCAATAGAATTACAGGGTAGCAAGACCGGGCAGGTACAAAGAAAGGAAATAATAAACAAATGACTAATATGTGACCAGAAAAAGTTCAACCATAGGAGCTCTCATGATGGGTCTAGAATTAGCTGGCAAATCAGAGAAAAGATGAAAGAGAATTTCTGAGGAAAAAAAAACAAAGGAAAGAAAAGATCAAGATGTATCCATTTGAAATAAACGTATTTTTTTGTTTGATAAGCATAACAGGGATGAAATACATATGGGGGAGAATTACCCGAGCAATTAGAAATAGACAGTTATATTCTGAGGACTATATTTGAAGCCATTAAAGAAAAGGATTGGGTGGGATGTAGAGTAATTGCTCACCTGGATTTTGTCAATATATTCCTTGCGAAATCGGAGCATATGGCCGTGATAACGATCAACAAAGAGGAAGTCCCGAATTCCATACGGAGATTATGAGAAGCACAGGCCAGAGAGACTGCGGCAAGACAAGACTGAGTAATGATGGCATCGAGCTCGAAACTAAAGATCTGATAATTCTCGCACCCAGAACAGTCGGAAATCTGAAGTATCAGTACAGGGACCAAAACACCCAGAAGAAGGTAAGCAGACCAAGCTAATAGAAAGCCTGAAAGCTAGAGAACCCAAGATCACCCACAAAGAAGCCTTCAGTACAGCTGCCAAAAATGTAAGTGATGTTTAAGCTGAATAAAATGCTTCTCTTTCCCTGATAAAACTCATAAACACAAAACTGAGATTGTTGTATCCATTTCAGATATAGACTCTTAAGAGTGTATTGTGAAATCTGATTCTTCTCTATTTTCAACTTCAAATGCGTTCTAAACCAAATAAACCAAAGCTGAACATGTTTTGATTGTGTTAGACTGTTTACAGTGGGCCTATATATTTCCATCGAATTTAGAGTGAAAAAAAAAGAGATGGAGAGAGGAGCACTCAAGAAAGGGAAAAGTGACAAAGAATCTAGATGTTGACGAGCTAAAAGCTTGTTCATGAAAGAAAACTCTTTGAAAATCAGACATTGAAGAATGACTAACAGAAACTCAAACATCGTTGAAAATCCTCCACTAAGGCACAAAACCACACCTTCGAAGAATTGCACTTCCGTATGAATCCTATCAAATGTAAAAGCATACACAAAAGAGATTGGGAGAGATGATGGATACCTGAATTTGAAGGATATTGCCTAGAACAAGAGGATTCGAGGTTGACCTAGAACAAGAGTTGGGGCTTTTGATTTTGAAATGAAACACGAGTTCAACTCGTCTTCTCCTCTGCTTCTCCTTCTTCTTCCAATGATAGACAGATCTTCTCAAGCTCCAAGATGCGATCAACGGAAGCGAGTTCATTCTCAAGAGGGCTTGTTGTTCTTCTTCTTCTCCAGATTTTCAGAGCTCCAAATCGTAAAATGAGTTGGGCGGGTGACTGCCATGGGTTTTGGGTATTTTCAAAACATTTTGAAAAGCAAAATTGAACCGCTGGTTTTGGTTTTTGAATTCGTATATACATATTTTATTTTGTATGTTGTGTTTTTAAAACTTATTAACCAAACTTGTATGAAATACCAGTACTTCAGTTACATAAACCACTCGAACCGCCCAACTCGAACCGCTGGTTTGTCATTGGACCGATCTGTCAGCAAAAAGTAAGCATTATTTTTTTTTTTTTTTTTTTTTTTTTTTTTTCCCCCCCCCCCCCCTTCTTTTTTCTCGCTCGGCCCGCCTCCTTCCCCCCCTTTCATCCCGCCCCCCCCCCCAATTCCCCCCCCCTTGCTTTTTTTTTTTGGCCCTTTTTTCCCCCCCCCCCCCCCCCCGGTTTGCCCCCCGCCCCCCCCCCCCCAGGCGCGGGGGGCCCCCCCTTCCACCCCCCCCATGGGGGGGTTTTGGGGTTTTCCGGGTATTTCATGTATTTACCTGGGTTGTTATTGAACCGTCCGGTTCATGTGTTTGTATAAGGCATAGTTGGGCTGGTTTATTTCATTGATGTATGCAAACAGTGTCGAGGGTTTCATGTTGTGATTTGGGGTTTGAGCTCTGGCGATTCTGGAGATTTGGAGATGGCTATTCTTCTTCCTGCTCTTCATCTTCTACCTTCGTTTGATGGTTGATTCTTGTGGTACTTTGAGGCAAAGTGCTTGGCAAAGGAAGGGAATCACTTGGTGGTGTTCTTGAGTGATTCGGTGATGGCTTGGAGTTGTTCTTGATGTTCTGATCTCACTCTGTGTTTGGTTCTTTGAGGCGATACCAGAGGGCTTTCATTCCTCATATGAAGAGGAAGACTCGATGTTGATTTGAGCATCAACTACTGCCATATATAGTCATCTCTGTACCCTTATTTTCCCTGTTTATCTGTAATCTCTCAAGCTATATTAGATTGGACTCTATCCCGAGTCCCGGAGACGTAGGCTCAAGAGCCGAACTCCGTCATCAAACGCCTGTGTCTCTTCTTCTTCTTGCTTCCAATTTTCTTGTTAAATCACATGATCGATTGGCTTGACTAGGTTAGGGTTTATAGGTTGCGTATTTCTTTTGATTCAATTGATAATTAATATGAGTTAATCACCTAATGCTAATGTGAATTGAGACCTGGGAACATCAAATTGGCATCAGAGCAAAGGTTACCCTGCTAGCCTGAGACAGCCAGTGTTTCGGTTAGATGATTCGGTGGAGACCTAATTTAGAATTTCTCTATGAGTATTATGTTAATTGTTTTATGATCTCATAGATAATTTAGGTTAAATTATTGAATCATTTTTTTCTGATTATATAATCTGTGTATGCTTCTACTTCGCTTGATTATAATTCGGATGATTCAACTGCTGATTATATAATCTGGTTTTTATATAATTTCAGCAAGTGTTAACCTGTTAGATTGATAGCCTATGTTTTTTGGTTAATATAGATTGATTTATTGCTTCTGCTGCTTACCATTCTGGTCTGCTGATAATTTTTTTTTTGTTCATTTCCAATGTTAATCTATATGAGGGTTGGTGATTCTGATTAGATTAATTTGCTAAATTAATCTCATATGAATATAGGTTGATTACTGTTATATGTTGGTCATATATACTACTGCTGCTCCTGTATGTTACCAGTAGGTATTCGGTTCTAATTTTTATGACCTGTTTTGACTTTGTAATTGTGATAATCTATGTATGAGATTTATTCTGTTTTTATTAACTGTTAATTGAACACTGGTTATATAATTTCTGCTAGAATTTTATACAAGACTGCAGTAGTGATCTCAATTGATAACTTAGGCACTTTATTTGGTTTATATTGGCCTATTGAGTTAATAAATGTTTGATTAAATACTGCTGACACATGTATATGAGTAGATAATAAAATTGTGATTGATTAATTCTGTTTATTATATTTTTCAGAATTGTTTATATCAGTATTGTGATTTAATTCCAATATATACTGATTGTGTGTGATTTATCTGCTTCAAAGTGGAGTTAAGTAAGGGATTTGGTCTACCAGGGGAGGGCACTCCTCCCAGTGTGGTTAGTGTAGTTACCACACGCTCTAGTAGAGCAGTAGGTCTAGGGTTGAGTCCTAGTTACCTAAGTTTGGATACTCCTATGAGGGGTTCCAGGGTAGACATTGAGAAGTTTGATGGGACAGGGGACTTTGGGATTTGGAAAAGGAAAGTCAGGGCTTTAATGGCACAACAGAAACTCCTAAGATCTATAGATGACCCAGATGCTTTCTTTGAAAGTATTGATCCAGTCTTGAGGATCGAAGTGATGGAGAATGCAATTGGTTGCATGCTCGGAACATCACGAGATGGTGTTATCAGGTGTCTTGATGAGGATGACAACACTCCTATTAAAGTTTGGAATAAGCTTGAGCAGATCTATCAAAAAAAGAATCTAGGTAACAAAATTTATTTGAAGGAGAGGTTGTATGGGTTTAAGATGGACCCTACAATCAGCCTTGACAAGAACCTAGATATATTTAAGAAGCTGATTCAAGACTTAGCTAATACAGGGGAGAAAACTAAATTGGAAAATCAGGACTTGTCTATTATCCTATTGAATTCACTTCATAATGATTATCTTGTTGTTAAGAACTCAATCAAGTATGCTTGTCAAAACATTTCCCTAGAACAACTGATTGATGCCTTAAAGAATAGGGAGTCCGAACTATTGGCTTCTGGTATGACTAAGGGCAGTGGGGAGAATCTGTTTGTTAAGGGTAAAGGCTCTTACAAACAAAAGAGACCCAAAGGGAAGGGAAAAGTATTTGAAAGTCATGAGAATAACAATAAGAATAATAATGGGAACAACAAGTCTGATGCAAACCTCAAGAGATGCTTCTTTTGCAAGAAAGTAGGACACTTTAAGAAAAATTGTTTTGCATATAAGAGAAAACTGCAAGAAGAAGAGACTTCTAATAACAATGTGCCTAATTCTGGTGAAATAAACATGTTTGAGGTCCTTTGATGACCTAGGTGCTTTCTGTGTTAGCATAAACCTTGTTTTAAGACCTGGTTGTTTGGGTTTCCATTGGGTGCACACTTTGGTTTATCCTATTTTGTTCCTTTGTTAAAAGGAGGTGGTCTATTTATTTTTAAGGTGATATGCTTGTGTAAGGAAGTTGTTTATTTTTCATAAATCTGAGACAACATGTTTTATGCCTGTTTTTTTATTGGTTAAGATATACCTTGTTGTGTGAGAATTCTTGACCAATTATGATAGTGATGGCATGTTATGTATTTGTTGTTGTTTTGTACTCTCATGGATGCTTTTATTGGCATTGGTATACTTGTCTGACTGTTTTTTGTAATGCTAGAGTGGTAATAGGTGGTGTTGAGACTGTTTATTACAGTTGGTTACACATGAGGATTCCTATTTCACTTGGTATAGCATTAGATATATCCCTAGTTTTTTGGAGAGGTATAGTCTCCATATGTAGCATGAGTGCTAGTTTTTGACACAGTGTTGTCAAGTGTTTGGAGAGGTTGGTCTCCAGGGGGAGAGGTTTGTTCTCCAGTTCAGCATTGGTGCTTGGTCTTGACATAGGTGTTGTCAAGAGGGTGTGTCCTCACAAAGTTGGGGTTCACATGAGATTCAGGGGATATGGTTTGTCAGCTTGTATGATTTTGATTTGGGAGTAGTTATTGTCAGATTTATTGAGTTGTCTGGTAAGATGACTTGCACCAGTTTTATTGGTTAGGTTATGTCTTGTTTGCAGTTATATTTTTATGTGGTTATTGAGTCTGGTCTTGTTGGTCAAAGTTGTCAAGTCTTATTGAGTTTACTTCTTTTATCTCTGGTTTGGTTTCTACTCTAGGTGACCTAGATGTGTCTAGTTGTGACTTGTACCCGTCATGTGTAGTGAGTGGGTGAAGAGGTCTTGGTTTGAGTAGTGGTAGTAAGCCAGTGATGGATTGAGGAGTGTTATTGCCTATTTGGGTTTGTTTAGAATATTTTCATCTTGTTGGTTAAATGTAAGGCTATTAGAATGTTTGCTATCCTGAGTTACTCTCTTCATTATTTTAATGGGTAATTGGATACTTGTTGTCTTTCTTTACTTTAGTGTGGAAGAAAGAAAGATTTGCAACTTCTTTAGGCATTTTAACAACTAAGTTTGGAAATATGACTTGTTAATGAATTCTGTTGTGATTTCATTTGAATACCCTTGGCATTGATATATAAGACTTGATGGTTGAGTTTTTTGCATTGTATTTACATTTTAGGTTGACAGTTGCCTCTAGTTTCTCATTTCATTTTCTATGTCTTATATCTGCATCTATGTGGTTTAACATATTGATTGCATGTTTGTATTCCTTTAGGAAGGTTTTAAAATCAGAATTTGAAATGAAAATACATGGATTTGTTAGGAATTTCCTAAGTTTTGGGATCTACTGGTTAAGGGGGAGAGATTTATGCTTACTTGTTATGTTTTATATATTTGAATTGTTTAAATCTCTTTTCTCTAGTTGGTTAAGTTCTCTTATGTATCATGTGATATGGTTTAGACTTGACTTGGCTTATATTGTAAGCATTTGTAGATTCATGGGCTGTATTGACATTGTCAATTATGTCAGGATCCATGTTGTTCATCTGTTGATGTTGTGAGGTTCTGTTAATCTAGGTTGGTTTTGGATATCACCATGGATTTCTTGAAGTTTATACAAGTCTCTTGTTTAAAGTCTTACTTGTTTTAATTCATATATTTATTATGCTTGTGTTGGCATGAGTAAGTCTATGTGGTGGGTTATTATCTTTTGTGGAGATTGTATACTTGTTTTTCATTTATCTATGGTGTGGTGATGTCCAGGTATGTTTGTGTTTGTTTATTAGGTTTGCATATGTTGCAGTTTTAGGGGAGATGCTGCCCAAATTTTTATAACTCTTTCTCTGTTTGTCTCAGTTATGAGATATTTGCCTGGTGTGTGCATGTGTGCTCTTCATAGTTATATGAGTGAGTTATGAGTTATGAGTTATGATTAGGGTTTCTCTACCTGTTGCATTTGTTGCATGGTGTGCCTGTTGTGAGTCCTTTAGTGTTGCATGGTTAGTGCATGTCTAGGTACTTTGCATATTTTTTGTTTGCTTTGTACTGTGGTCTTTTTCTTTTGTTTGTGCAGGTACACTTGGACGATGACGATTGAAGCCCAGCCTACTATGGTTGTTGTGTAGAGTTACAGATTAAGGGGGAGATTGTTGGGGTAATCTGGGTATTTCATGTATTTACCTGGGTTGTTATTGAACCGTCCGGTTCATGTGTTTGTATAAGGCATAGTTGGGCTGGTTTATTTCATTGATGTATGCAAACAGTGTCGAGGGTTTCATGTTGTGATTTGGGGTTTGAGCTCTGGCGATTCTGGAGATTTGGAGATGGCTATTCTTCTTCCTGCTCTTCATCTTCTACCTTCGTTTGATGGTTGATTCTTGTGGTACTTTGAGGCAAAGTGCTTGGCAAAGGAAGGGAATCACTTGGTGGTGTTCTTGAGTGATTTGGTGATGGCTTGGAGTTGTTCTTGATGTTCTGATCCCACTCTGTGTTTGGTTCTTTGAGGCGATACCAGAGGGCTTTCATTCCTCATATGAAGAGGAAGACTCGATGTTGATTTGAGCATCAACTACTGCCATATATAGTCATCTCTGTACCCTTATTTTCCCTGTTTATCTGTAATCTCTCAAGCTATAGTAGATTGGACTCTATCCCGAGTCCCGGAGACGTAGGCTCAAGAGCCGAACTCCGTCATCAAACGCCTGTGTCTCTTCTTCTTCTTGCTTCCAATTTTCTTGTTAAATCACACGATCGATTAGCTTGACTAGGTTAGGGTTTATAGGTTGCGTATTTCTTTTGATTCAATTGATAATTAATATGAGTTAATCACCTAATGCTAATGTGAATTGAGACCTGGGAACATCAGTGAGGATCATCAAACTATGGTTTTTTTTTTTTTTTTTTTTTTTCTTTCTCCAGTTTTTTCATGTTGCCTACTTAAGTTGGGGCCAAACACTAGGTTGCTTACTTAAGTGGCCAATATTATATGTTGTCTAATCTAGTGAACTCGGAATATTATGAAAAACCCAAGGTTAGCTTTTAACACTTTCATAGTTAAGTTTTGAAATTTGTAAAGACCTATATGTCCTTAACCCATTCAAATTATGTTATTGCCCCTCACTCACCCTTAGTTCATTCATCTTCTACCCAAAATTTGGCCACTTGCCGGAAAATACGCCTATCTATAATCATCCTCAATATCTTCGACCAGTTAGGTATGTTCATTGGCAAAGACGAGCCAGTAGCTCCGACAGATAGATGATAGTCTCCTCTTCGATTGTTGATGACCCTCTTTGCCGATTTCTTCGGTACCCTCAAACAGAGATATATTGTTTCATCGTCACAGTAAGATCTTGTTCTCTATACCTTTGCATATTTGTTCTCATTCCAAAAACCCAGAAGATCAAAACGAAGAACAAATGAAGAAAAAATGGAGTCAATTTGCTAAGATACTCTGTTAGTCTCACAATCATATCTAATTCGCTCCCTCATGCCACAATTTTCAACTCTTCCTGTGACCAATCCCAATTTTCATTTTCTTCCTCTCTTCAACTTATGCTTTCTCAATTTTCAACCTTTCTTCATAATCCTTTTGTTGCTTCCTATAGTTAAGAACACTTGTCCGATAAAATAAACAAAAGAACAACACTCCAAGGCCGGTTGATGCGTTTTGATCCTAAGCTAACCTAGTCCACACTAGTGCCATTTCTTGATAATCCTTCATTGCCTTATGCAAAGATTCCTCTTACTTCCTCTTTTTCATCAATTCTTTCCTTCTATTCTTCTCTTCTAGCTTCTTCTAAGCTTTCATAGCCTTCTCCACCATTTAACATTCTTCCCTCGCTCTCTTTAATCCTTTTGTTGCTTCCATCAGTCTTTTGGCGTCCCATAAGCGCTCAACTCACTTATCATGGTGTGACCCTGACACATCTTGTAACCATCAAAAGTGAGTCCAAGCTAGCGGCCTCTAGTGGTGGAAGTCCCTCCATACTGGAACTTCACTGCCTCCCACAAAGACTTTTCAGTCATATGCTTCTCCAATCGAAGCATCAGGTCATCCCTCATAGAGCTCAGGATAGTAATCCTAGCTACCATGTCCTACCTCTTCTAGGCATTGTAAATCTCAAAGTCCCTACGATGCTGTGCAGTGGTACCTTCTTCAGGTGGGGACACGCTCTGGTTTATGGTTTTCAGCATGTCCTGCTCTTCCAGGAGATATTGCACCTTTCGATGCTAGAGGTCATAATTCCTCTTATTCAACTTATCTCCTTTGGCCAATGCAGGACTTCTTAGTGGAGAGGTTGTGGGTTCAACCCTTGCGGACGGCATTTCATTTCCAGTATTAAAAAGTTCCAGTACCCAAAAAAAACTTATCTCCTTTGGTGAGATAAGCAACAATTCTCTAGGTAGCAACCATCTAAAAACTAGAGACAATACATGCAAGGATGAGTTCAAAAGAAACTAGCATAAAACACGAGCAACAACAAATTCACACTAGCATGGTCAACCAATGGGACGAGCATTTGAATAAAAAAAAATGCTAACAAACATCCAATCAAATCCTCATGCAAATCTACATAGAATTTATATATCAGTTTCATTCTGTGCTAGAAGCATGATTAAATAACCCAAATCAAAACTATTTTACTATTTACAAAAGTAAAACACTAAATCATATTTATGCTATGAGGTGGTTCACATAGAATGCTTCCACCCTAGTAGCTCCCACTTAGCCCCATTAGGCTCTTAATGCCCAAACATCATCAGAGTGTCGGGCTACTGGTGTCTAGAAAGTCAAAACCACCTTCTAAACCAGATGGACTCTCAGATGAATTCTGAGATGGCTCGCCGTCTGGGAGCCCATCTATCACACCCCACCCGCCGGTCTCGATTACCCGCCCGACAACCCTTGGGAGTGATCCTTCACAGGATCCACGATTTTAGTCTATCAATAATAATAAATGCAAGTAAAGACAATCATGAGCAAGAATAAATTCAATAATTAAATAAAATGATTACAAGAGTCCAAATACTCCAATAAAATAATCAAGGAAAGAATAAATAATCAAAAGGAAAAATGAGTTCAGCGGGAAGCAATCAAAAAGAGTTATATGATTTTCCTTCCAGTTTCTTTCTCTAAAGCTAGATAATGATTTTCATGAATTTCTAGAAAAGGGGTCCTCCAGTTCTTCTCCATTCGGTGAACAAACTGCCTGGCAACCTGTCTCCTCCACCCATCAATGGGTGCTATAAGCGCATTCCATGCGCTCACAGGAGCTCCCACACAGGCTATCTCCATTTCCCATTGTCGGTGCCACATCTTCTTCATACGGGAAGGTTACTTCATAGGAAACCAATCCATCTTCCAGCGTATATCCTCCATCTGTACAAGCTAATAAAACATAGACAAATAAAGGAATGAGTTCTGGAGAACTCAGTAAGAACAAACAATGATTCTCATCCATATATCAAACCAATTAGAAATGCATATATGATATGTATGAATGCAAAGTATGAATACCGCTAAGATCTAACCATGCAAGTCTCTAATAGTTGACATGCATGCTTTAAGATATACACCAGCCCTTCTCTGGGTAGGTCTAGTCACTCTGATCCGGCAAGGACTGGTTACCTCTGTAGGGATTCTGGGTAAAATGGAAAGTCCACACCTGGCTCTCAAACCATAGCTGGGGTTAAGTCAGCACTCTCTTACCACGACCATTGGCATGAGTACTGGCGCATGTCGGGTTTCTAATCCAATGCGGTCATAATGGTAACATACTACATGAAGTCCGATACATCCCCTATGGCACCAACCAACTCGATTCAGTATCCTTCGCAACCTAGGAATAAGAACCCTCACGGACTGGTTACCACTATTGAACTCCATTCCATAACCCTATCGTCATCCAAATATTGTTGGGGCGGAATGCTCTCATGACTTCTCACGACACTCGGTCCGTTCCTTGGACTTCCATAAGCCCAACCCTAACATATGCAACCCTACCATTTATATGACCAACAGTGGACCATCGTCACATCACTGCCATCAAGGGTCATCCGGCTTCAATTCCCCTACCGAAAGGGTAGTAGCATGTGGGGTACCTAGCCATGCAACTCTAGACTCTACCTAAGTATATCATCAAGTAGTTATAACAGTGCTAGAGACATCAGCAGGCATGTGTCCCATACCACAGCCCTCTGATATCCCAAGCTAGAATATCCCAATGGAATACCCCTTCCATCATAACCACAAACCATCAACCATTAGCATATCATATTCATAATCAACAAAGTATAAGAAAGACAATACAAACAGCAAGCATATAATAAGATCAACATGCTAAACAAGGTTACAGCAGCATATGAAATGAAAGGACAGTAATAATAGACATTGGACTAGCATGTTTAAGTCATTTCATAAAGATAGGATTGTAAATCCTTACCTGTAAATAAATAGAATTCCTCTAACTTGCAAACGAGGAACAATTATAAGACTTCTATTTGAAACAAAGAACACCTATATATAGGGTTATAATAAGGTATAAGTTGAATGAATCAAATCGGATCAAAACCAAAAGTCATTTGGTCACTGGAAACCAGCCGGTCGCTTGGGCTATTGCTTAGGCTGAGCGACCACCACTAGTGACCGCCCCAAAAACAAAGAGTTTCAATCCGAAACTCAGGCTTCTGATATCCTATTTCAATCTGAATTTTGAATGATCATAGTCTGAATTTCAAATCTATCACTCCCATAACCAAGGGTGATTCTAAACCTAACCAATGACATCAATTTGGTTATCCAGAATCCTCCCTCTTGATTAGATCAACCCTTTTCATGAAAGTAGGGTTTTGTTTTCGGATCTGATCTCACTAAGATCATCAAAAAGGTAGACAATGCAATAAAATGATCAAGAACAACCAAAGGGGAACACTAATATACTCTTATCATAGCTAAAAGTGAAGTAAGAGTGAACAGGAAATCACTTACCTCAACTACCAAATCAGCTATGAAGGACAGTAGAATCTTCTGGAACACTGACAGCACTTCAGATCACCTTCCAGCACGTCTCCACAGCCGTCAAACCTCCAAAAACAGTTATCCCGAATATAATATTCGTAAAATAGGCGAGGGTTACTATTTATAGGAGTCTAGGGGAAAAATAGGGCAAAACCTCGCAACCAGGACCAAGCGGTCACTTGGGGCGGTTGCACTTGGGGCGGTCGCTTGGTCTAATCAACTGCCACTAGCAACCACCCCCAGGTATATTGCTATACAAGGGTGCTTTGCTCAGGGGGTTGATGTTCAAGTACAACATAACCCTGATGAACACATGGGGGAGGTCTTACCTTAATTCCAGACATCTCTAGACATCACTTACCTTCCAGAAGCCCAACTACCAAGCAAGGCAGGCTCTTCAACAAGAGAATCCAGATCCATGGGTTCAAGGTATGGATCATGGACTTCTATTCGGACACTCCACAAATTTACCCGACTAGACCTTCGGGTTCTCGGACCTACAATACGGATCCCGGGTTAGAAATACGGGGGTTGTTACACCATCTGCCCAGACAGACTTCCGTCTCACTAGACTGAAATTTCTTTTGGTCCATTGTGACCAGAAGGACGTCCGTTTGGTCCTCTGTGACCAGATGGAATTTCCATCTAGTCCTCTGTGACCAAATGGGGTGGGGGTTTAATGTGACCAATTGGACGTCCGTCTCATACGAGACGGTGCTCAGTCTGGACCAAAAAAATTGTCTTCCCCAAAACGAACCCAAAAAATGTCCACGTAGGACTGGATTCGTGATTCATCATTTCATATCAAAATTGCATGAAAAAAAAAATCCAAGAAACATAGCAAAAAAAAAAAAATCCATGGATTAACGATTCATATAAATTATTACAGAAGGAAAATCACAAGGATCTTCCCATTTGGATTCCAATAAAATTTAATCAACAGTATCTAATTCAAAGGTTTCAGTTAAACCCTAGATCCACCATTGGATCCAATCCAAGGGACAACAAATAATTGGGAGGTACTAAGAACCACGAGAACCTGGCTCTGATGCCAATGTAGGTTATCTTTCTATTCTATAAATAGATGGGAGATCCTTACCTAGATTCGCTTTTCCCAATATAGAAATATTGCAGCATAAGAAATTTGGAATCCACGTTGTCATTCCTCCAAGAAATTTTTCATCGGCAAATCATCCTCAATCATGTGGAGAGGGAAGTAATTCCACAACCCAAGTACCGTTGTGGATGAATGGTAGAAGATCAAGATCCAAAAACAAAGAGAGGAAGAACTTCAAAAAACCTTCCGGGTTTTGCATTTCTTGGAGAGAGAGAGAGAGAGAGAGAGAGAGAGAGAGAGAGAGAGACTTTTCCGAAAATTGAATCCATAATTGTGTGTGGAGTGTTGCGGCGGTTACCAAAATATATCCCTATATTTGGTAACCGCCCAATAAGTGAACTTCTACTTTTGCCCTTGGGCATATTAATAAATGCCAACACAAATATTATGCCCAATCCTTGCATTCTTATGTACAATAGCTTTGCATTCACTGTATCAATTAATGCTAAGAATAATATGAACTTATTTTTCCCCTACTTGAATTCCTGTTTTGCTTCTTTAAATTGTGATATAAAGTAGGTGAGTATCAACTATTTGTGTTTGCATGGATGAAGTTCTCAGGATGTTTTCTGTACAACCGACAAATGGTAAAGAAGCCAATCTTAACTATTTAAATAGAGCATACTCACCTCCTCTGGTTCTTTTTCCTTTCTATTCATTCCCTAACAACTAGATCCCTGTTTTTCTTTCCTTTTTTTCCCCCTCTTTGTTTACCAATCTGAAATTAAGTCCAGAAGTTCACTGTCCTTATATTGGGTCATGTTCTTTCTATTTCAAGCAAAGGACCAAACACTTGCTCACCTATATCATTACACAACCTTGTCAAGAATGTCAAATCTCTTAGGTTTCTTATTCTCATGGCTGAGGCCATTTTGATATAGAAAACTACTTGTGTATCCCCCCCCCCCCAACCCCTTTTTTCATGTGTCACTGCTTTGAAGCTGACTGGCTCATTTAAAACATGTAAGCTTGTTCACTCCTTCAAAGTATAAGAGGAAACCATCAAAAGAAGATCAAATCAGTGGAACTCAATGTACAGCTCATTTACACCTCAAGAATGGCTTGATTCATGATGCTCTTCATTGATAGGATTTGAAATACTTGTATCTGGGCTCTCTCTCTCTCTCTCTCTCTCTCTCTCTTTTTAATCTGTATTAAATATAAATATATGGGTTGGAATAGTTGGGCATGTTCTATACTTTTGATCTACAAGTTGAATAGAACTCTTGGTGTGTAAACCCTCCACCTGTATTGCTAAATAATCTATGGTGACATGATTAAAGCAGTACTAATGTACTTGCTAAGAGAAGCAGAGTATTCTCTAACAGTTGTTTTTGCTTTCATTCTAAAAGTATTATGCTTGCCCTTGGCCCTATTCAATGTCAAAATGTTTTAGCCCTAACCCAGCCTCAGTGCCAAAATCTTGAACCCAAGCCCTATTCCGACCTAGGGCGGGTCAGGGCGTCATGGTCAAACTTGCCCCCTTGCCCATCAGAGGAGATCATCCAACTCTCAAGACAGTGCTGGCTTGGTGGAGGCAAGACAACAAGCCAATCGCGATTGAGTCAAAACGTTTGCGAGAAACACCTGCAATAATTAGAACCGTGTTGGCAACACTGGATCAATTGGGAAGAGGTTGTTCCATAATTTGAGTCCCATTGGAGTTTATCGACGTTGCTGATTCTTCATTTTATGGCGGTTATTATGGAATTGTTTTAACCAGAACTTTTGTTTTTCTGCTCGACATAACAAGAATTCCACAGTACCAAGCAAGATACTGTGGAGAAGGACGCACAACCGAGAATGGATATTGAAGTTAAGAACTCAGTAATGTGAAGGGAGAGCACCCATGGCCAGGCAAAGCTTCTATCGGGTCGATAATCTCTACCACAATATTTTGCTCCAACTGAATACAAATACAGCTTCCCTATCTCAAGCCCAACAAGCTCATGCCCATATCCTCAAAACGGGGCTTTCCAGCATTACCCATATCAACACCAAGCTTCTCTCTCTCTACGCTCACAATCTTTGCTTTTCCGAAGCAACTCTCGTCCTTGATTCAATCCCCGATCCTGATGTCTTTTCTTTCTCTACTCTTATATCTGTTTGTTCCAAATTCGATCGCTTTAATGACGCCATTCGTCTCCTTCGCCAAATGCTCTCCCATGGCCTCTTGCCTGATAATTTCGTCTTCCCTAGTATGCTAAAGTCCTGTGGCGGCTTGTTGGCTCTTCGAATGGGGCAGCAAATTCACAGCCTTGCATTTGTTACTGGGTTTGCTACAGACTACTTTGTAGAGTCTTCCTTAGTTCATATGTATGTGAAATGTGGTGGGTTGAAAGATGCTTTTAAAGTATTTGATAGAATGACAGATAGAAATGTGGTTAGTTGGAGTGCTATAATTGCTGGTTATGCTCGACTAGGATACATAAATGAGGCAAAGAAACTTTTCAATGAGATGAGGTGTTCAGGTGTGGAACCCAATCCTGTATCCTGGAATGGTTTGATCTCGGGTCTTCACCAAAGTGGTTTATCCTCTGAATCCGTTGTGATTCTGCAGGAGATGCATTCACAAGGTTTCGAGCCTGACGGGACTACCATTTCTAGTGTTCTTTCTGCCGTGGGTGACTTGAAAGAACTGAATGTTGGGGTTCAGATCCACGGGTACGTGATCAAGCAGGGTCTTGGGTCAGACAAATGTGTGGTTAGTGCACTTCTTGATATGTATGGCAAGTGTGATTGCCCCTTGGAGATGATGGTGGCATTCGATGAGATGGCTCAAATGGACTTGGGTTCATGCAATGCCCTAGTTGCTGGGCTTGCTCGTAATGGTCTTGTCGATGATGCATTGAGGATGTTCAGACAATTCGAGCACCAAGGGACAAGACTGAACGTTGTATCTTGGACATCGGTAATCTCATGTTGCACACAAAATGGGAAGGATATCGAAGCTTTGAAGCTCTTCAGAGAGATGCAAGATGCAGGAGTGGTGCCCAATTCAGTCACAATCCCATGCTTACTTCCAGCCTGTGCCAATATTGCAGCCTTAATGCATGGGAAGGCTGCACACTGCTTCTCTCTCAGGAGGGGAATTTCCGATGATGTGTATGTGGGCAGTGCATTGGTTGATATGTATGCCAAGTGTGGGAAAATTAGAGATGCTCAGCATTGGTTCAATATGATGCCTACGACAAATTTGGTCTCTTGGAATGCAATTGTGGGCGGATATTCTATGCATGGAAAGGCTAAAGAGGCCATTAAGTTGTTCCATTTGATGCAGAAGATGGGGCAGAAGCCTGATTTTATCAGCTTTACTTGTATATTATCTGCTTGCAGCCAGAATGGTCTTGTAGAAGAAGGGCAGTACTTCTTCAATAGCATGACTAGAGAACATGGAATTGAAGCTAGAATGGAGCACTATGCCTGCATGGTTGATCTCTTTAGTCGTGTTGGAAGGCTTGAAGAGGCTTATGACATGATTAAAGAAATGCCTACAGAGCCAGATGCTTGTGTTTGGGGTGCATTGCTGAGTTCTTGCAGAGTATATAGCAACCTTAGCTTAGGGGAGACTGCAGCTGGCAAGCTCTTCAAGTTGGAGCCAAACAATCCTGGGAACTATGTTCTTCTCTCTAATATTTATGCTTCCCACAGCATGTGGACTGAGGTAGATAGAATGAGAGACATAATGAAAAGAATGGGCTTGAGGAAAAACCCTGGTTGCAGTTGGATTGAAGTCAAGAACAAGGTGCACATACTTATGGCAGGGGACAAATCACATCCCCAAATGGATCAAATTATTGAGAGATTGGCAAGAGTGAGCATGGAGATGAAAAGATTAGGTTACCTTCCGAATACCGAATATGTGCTTCAAGATGTTGAGGAACAAGACAAGGAGCAGATATTGTGTGGGCACAGTGAAAAGTTGGCTGTAATGTTGGGGCTTCTGAACACTCATGCAGGCTCCCCACTTCGAGTAATCAAGAATCTCCGAATTTGTGGTGATTGCCATGCTGTGATAAAATTTATATCTAGCTTCGAGGGGAGAGAAATTTTTGTCCGAGATACCAAACGTTTCCATCATTTCAAAGATGGTGTTTGCTCTTGTGGGGACTACTGGTAGACAGTATGTGTTATTAGAGTGGCCCTATCCTTTATTTAAAAATTAGCAATTCTGCTGAGGAGATCAACATGTAAAAGTGCCGCCGCAGACGTATTACTTCATAGTGATATCTCAAATTGGTACTTGTCCTGCTATTGCAACCATAGGAGTTCATTGAATGACCACTTCATTCTACTTTTATTCATAATACATAATTAAGCTTACGTTAAATGATCAAGAAAAGTTAAAAAGATTTACTAAAATTTCGTGTATTTTGGTGCAGCCTTTATGTGGCTTATCATGTAAATAACTTGAAGGTCAACGAGTCTGGACATCTAATCTCTTGCTTAACCCCGAAGGAGCATCTAAGGTTAGTTTAACTGATGAATCATTTTTACAGTTAACTATTTTTCTCCCTTTGGGCAGGGCAATGTGTGCCCCCCCCCCCCCGCCCAGCCCTTTTTTATTCTTGAATGGCTTTTATCTGTGTCTTCTAAATGGGGTTTGCTAGGATCCTTAGGATACAGGATCTTGTAATGAGATCATCTCCCATCACTGAATGAGTCCCACCTGATCCTGAAATGGCAGCCTTAGGTGGAGAGTTTTGTAAGAATGAAACCTCAAAGATTTAGTAGTCAAGTGTTGTTATTATGACATCATGATAAATAAAATAATAATAAAAAATAAAAAACAGAACTAGAAAAGTTTCTGAATGCCATCATAGTTGATCTCTAAGGGGTGAATCTGTAATGTTGGGTTCAGGTCCTTTATTTTTTATTCATGTTCCAGACCTAGGCGATTGGCACCACTTGTGGCAATGGCCTACTTATTAAGATATGTTCTGGTCACATGACCTCTCTGGATGTACCACTCCACCCCAGTGAAATATAAATGTCACGTCCATATTAATGCACCCTGCATGAGCCATCAACACCGGGCCTGACGACCAGGAAGCAATCTTTTACCTCTTTTTCAGAGAATGAATGGGTCTTTGAGGCTTTAGCTTGACTAGATCTTCAAGCTAAATTATTTTAAAAGAAAAATTGTTATATTTTAAGAAAACTGTACCTTGAGTGGAGAACAGATTGGGTACTGCACACACACACACACAGATTTAAAATAATATATGGAAAATCCCAAGTTTCCATTCTTTTTGGAAAATTATATTCCACAAAAATGGGGTAGGAGCAAGAGAAGGTTCTTTTAAACATATATACAGAAGCAATAACAACCCAACCTTGTCCCAACTAAATGGGATCAGCTGCATCCTTGCTCTTTAATCCTCAAGGTAGTACTTGATAAAAGGCCTAAGATATAGTTGGTTTTTCCCTCACTTCTCCTAAGGTCATTTAAGGTCTACCCCTGGCCCTAACTCTTTTAGTTCCTTGAATTAAATCACTCCTCCATAAGGGTTTTCTAAAGGCCTTCGTTGATCATGGCCATGCCTTCTCATTGTCTTTAACTTCACTCCTCCATTGACTCTTAGGCAATGAAGCGAAAAGTCTCTATTGAATCCTTTGTGTTTATATATTATACTTACCAGGATCCTGTTGGACTTCATTACGCTGGATTGTGATCTTGTGCAACAGCAATGGTGGCTCCACTGCAACCAGAAGAGGTTATATTCATAGCACAGGGTTATGCACAGGTTGCACTTTAGGTATTATATTCATTTGGACTGTTTGAAGAAAGCAGTATGACTATGACTACCAACAACTATATACATCTGATTCATAAGCATAACATCTAATGTAACAGAGAGTAGGGGGAGCAGGGGAACAAATTTTTAAACAATTATGGATATTATGCAGAGGCATTAAACTGATAAGTCATACTATGAATTATGGGAAAGAGTAAATGAAACCCGTTTGAGACAATTATCCACAATTATAGAGAACCAATTTGGCTTTATGCCAGGAAGATCTATGATGGAAGTTATTTACCTATTAGGAGACTTATGGAAAGGTATAGAAAGTACCATTGTCAATGACAGCTCTAACCACAGGTCTACCATCCCTTAAACGTGTATGGGAAAGGCTGCTTCTTCTCCAGTCTTCATCTTCAACTTGAAACACAAGAATCTTAGAAAGAAAGTTCATCGATGTGCCATACTTTTAAGTGACCTTCAAGACTGTCTGTTAATTCTTCCATGGCTCTAGCAACTGTTGGTTCACCGAGCTCTGACTTCTAGTGCACTTCCTCTGTCTAGTTCTTGCTGGCTCTTCCCACTCGTAGGGTTTTCACTGAGCAGAACTGTGCCGAGGTTGAACATTTTATGATATGGGGAGTATATCCATTAGATTTGTAGAGAAATATGATTGTAGGTTTTGGCCACGGAAGTTTTAGCTATGGGGGAGATAGAATCAATCCAAACACGGGCCAAAACTTATGTTTCAATTGCTCTAGGTGAATTTTTGGGTCCTTAGATGGAAGTTGATGAGGTTTAAATGATTGGTTGCAGCTGCAAGGGAGAATTGAGTTTCCTACAGGAGCAGGGGAGTATTTGATCAACATATGTGTTCTTTTTTATGGCAGGAATGAGCTGTGGGTGATTTAGGTCTTGGATAATTGAAAAATCGAAAGAAAAAAACTAAAGTAGGTTGATGTGTAACTTGAAGGGTTGAAGATCTTCTTTGAGTTTGCACGTGATTCCAGCAACTATTAAGAGTCTTCGATAGAGATCTAACTTGGCAGCTTGGGGAAACTTGAAGGATTAACTGTAGGGGAAAAGGGGAGTGAATAGCTTTATCAAGGCTAAACAATAAATAACAAATATTGCTTATCAAATCAGGGGTTAAAGTGAGCAATTACATTCTAGGCACTTTGGCTGACATTATTTTCTAAGGTAAACCAGGACTGAGAAATGGAATTTATGATTCACAGATGAGAGATTGAGTGTCACAATGACAAACCACGAGAACCAAAACACATTTGGAACTTCAGCATTGGTGGAGTTATTATGCTTAGTGTGAAGTTAAATATCTGTGATTTTCCAAGTTTGAATGCTGAAAGCTGCCCTACTCTTTATCTTGATGTCAAAGAATGAGGTTATGTGTAGCCCAGATTAATCAGGTCCTACTGGAAGATCTAGTTCAGTTCCTTGAAAAGAGGCTTTGAAATAGAGGAGGTGCTCTTGGAAAATGTGTTGGAGATGCAATGATTCAAATATTTGATGCCCATTGTGGAAAATGGGCTGTGCATGCGGATTGTAATAATTTTTGGGTGAAACCAATATAAAACCATGAAACTGATCTAGCAATAGAGCAAACATACATGTTCTCATTACTAGTTGTTGTGATTTATGACAATTCATAGAAACTTGCACGTTTTGTTACTATGTTGAGGGTGACATTCCCTGTTTCTTGGTTCATGGAGCAATTTTCATTTGGAATTTTTCTGTCCAAGTAGTAACTTTACTTGTAATTTTGCAGGTTGGTTCTAGATTTGGGGAACTGAGCTCCATGCTTTGTAATGCACAGGTTGGCAAGCAAAAAGACAGATCAGCTACTGCCATCTTAACATTTGGAGATATTATACCTGTCCAAGCTGCAGGGCTTATTTCCTCCTTTACAACCGGAAGATCTGACCCTTGATTATGGACATTCGAATCTCCATAGTGTACTGAAGATGGGACATGATGGTTTTCTTCTTTGTCAGCTGGAAGAGATCAGATTGTGCAACTCTCATCTGTTTTGAAGTTGATTTGGAAATGAGTTCATAACTTCATTCTAAATGGTGTTACATATGGAGAAAGAGAGCAGGATATGAACCAAGTGAACAAATTGACATCCTTCATTCCTAGACTTCAGATTTCACAACATGGAGCAAGCATGGAAATAGTTTGGGAACTCAGTCGTGACAAGGTAAGATAACAAACCAATCCAGGAAACAAAGCAAAATTTGTCATGGACAGGTCTGTTTGGAATCAGCTGAGTGGTTTTACCATCTTGAATGAAAAACGAAAACGGAATTTGTAGAATCTTTGGAACACGAGAGAGACAGAGAGAAAGGCAACATCTTTTTTGTAAATTTAATTTTCAGTTATAAATTTTCTCAGGAACTTCTCTAGATGTTTGTTTTGGACTGGAAGAACGCTTGTCCTACCCAAGACGGGTGGTTATTAATAGAGGATTCTGATCTGGTTAAAGCCTCGCCATCTGCACCATGACTCAAGACAGACTTGGTTGTCAGCAAATGTAATTTGTTTGTTATCATGGTTCTTCGTATGGTTTTTGTAGACCTTGAAGTTGTTCCATAGCATGCACAGTAACCATATGGCGATGCAGAGTAAGAAACCAAATACTAAATATGGGTCCTATGATACATTTCGATTGGATATCAAGAATTCAAGACCTAGTTGTTTGAGTAGATCATTGCAAGATTTTAAGTGGCCATGGTAAATGTTTTCTCCTATATTTGATACCAGTACTTATTATAGTTTTATCAAGCAAATTCGATATCATTGGCTTTTTGGTAGAGTCTAGAGTGAAAAGAGCAGATCTGAATCTGAAGAAGAAAGAGGACGGAGAAAGAGAAGAACTAAGCAATTCACAGAGAAGAGAGGGAAATTTGAGATTTAAATCTTCTGTCCTCATTCATCGAATGTGCTCTATTTATAGTTACACTTACATCAACTGAAAAGGCAGGAATTCTCTCTAGGGGAGATCTTAGGTTCGCACCTATTTGGCGGCATTAATTATATAAAACAGCTCCCTTGAGGATGTAATCGTGGTGCGCGCAAGCTGGCCCGGATGAACCTCATATCCAGAAAAAACTTTAACCACGTAAAGTCAGAGGCACTCGCCCCTTCCAGGATGACCTGTGTAAGGTCTTTGAAACCTCATCTTTTGCCATGGCCTTCTTATTTGAAGGTGGGACAGTATCATTGCCATCTGCTACGACAGAGAGCTTCTCCTCAAGCTCATAGTCAGGAAAAGTGTTGCGAAACAGAGCTGTATCAAGTCAAGAAGCATTCTCCAAAGATCAATTGAGCCATTGAACGAACACTTGGGAAACCTGCCGTCTAGCACGCAACAAGGTATGTTGGCGTAAAACAGCAACAGGGGTAGATAAGTTGGTCGACAAGGTCACCGTTGGCCGAGGATAATGAAATGATAGATCAAGCATCTGTGGCTCATTTGCCTTATAGTTATTTAGAATGAGGAGGAAGAGAACCTCATGCAAACCCCATTAAACATTAAGCAACTAGGGAGACCTTTCAAAGTTCTTATTGGGCAACCTCTAAAAGAATATCTGATATTTAGGATTCAAAGTCCAAAAGAAGGTCCATCATTTTTTATGAATCCGTGGAACCTCCAGATGAGAGATAATGCTTTTAATTATTGATTTAGTTGATGCCTCATCATTTTTTGAAGGGAGAAATTCCTAAGGATGGCAGAGATGCTCATTTAAAATCGTAGACAAAAAATAAAATGATTTTTTAAAATATAAAACAAATATGAAGATGACAACCATGCCAATGCCGTTTTGAAGTCCAATTTTGCATTCAAAATCTGCACTTCTTACATAACTGGACTAGTGAATTTCCCAAACATCAGTTACTTTTCACTTGCTTCCTGCTGCATCTGCATCAGGAATGCAGATGACATGAACTCTAGTCACACGGTTAGCCAATGATGTGCAACGTAATGAAACCCATCAAAACTGTATCATTTCCATTACTTGAAACGAAGAAAAATGACAGTAATCACTGTCCACCATTTTTATGTCTCATTCAAGGAAACAACAACTCCATCATCCATTATCAGCAAAATTAAATTATCAAAACAAATATCATCATTCCCTTCCATCAACAAAAGTAAGGACTACACCGATCAATGTATAAATAGAAACAAGCTGGCCTTAAAATGAAATCAAATGACAGCAACATCTTTCCACCCTTTTAATCAAGGAAAGAACAAATGCCATCTCAATATGCATTATAAACAAACTACTTTAATAAAAGAATCATTATTATTTCCTTCAATCTACCAATGCAAGTACTACACCTACCATGTATGAACAAAAAGATCGACCGTCTGTTTCTCCAACTCAATCCAGGTAAAAGAGAGTCAGAATCTTTCTGAGTTTCTTTGCTTCTTGACAAGTTTCCAAGAGCAACTTACTGTCACGGAACGCAAAGCAAATGACCTGCTGTACATGTGAGACGATGTCTCTGTTACATAGCCTGTTAATTTATCACAATCCGCAACCTAATTAGTAGGAGTTAATTATGAGTATGTCTTGTGAAGAGAGAGTACTGATAGACTAGTTGACGTAGAAATACATAAGACACCAAAGTTAAAACACAACCCAAAATCCCACACAAGAGTTAAAGCTAGGCTAATCAGCATTGATTGAAATCATCATAATAAGTCAATCAACAGTTCAAGACCAAGGCCATTACATGCAAATTCCATTGAAGTTGTTGAAGATAATAATAGTTGAAGAGAGCAAGAGAGAAGAAGAGAGAGAGAGACATTGGGAGGATGAGAGAGAGAGAGAGTCTGAGTGTGCGTATGAAAGAGCACAGAAAATAATAATCACATTAATTTACAATGAATTAGTACATAGCTTTATATAGAAACAGAGTCCTTCTTCATAGTGTTCTTGGAGTTCTCCTCTGTATAGTTCTAGGAGTCTTGTGGCTATGGTGCTAGGAGCCTAGGACTCTGGTGTTTTAGATTACATAAAATATTGATTAGGAGTTTGTACCAATCAGTATCTCCTTTGGGTTGCCTAGTGTCTTTGTGAGTACCAATTGTAGAGTTTTTCTTGTATGTAATAACTGGTGTTTGATCAGCTATGGGACTTCTAACATCAGTAGAACTCTTGGAAGTTTGATCAACTATGGAATTTCTAACAGCAGTAGAACTCTTGGAAGTTTGATCAGCTGTGGAACTTCTAACAGCAGTGGAACTCTTGGAAGCAATCCTAGCCGCATATGCTTGAGATGAAGTGGCGGCTAGGATGTTGGTTGATTTTTCAAATATATCCTTAATAGAAGTATACGCACTTTGGGCTATTTTACTGTTCACGGTACTATTTACGTGAACAGAAAATTCTGTTTTTCACTGTTCATGGTACTATTCACATGAACAGCATTGTGCTATTGATGTTATTCTACTTTCTATTTCTAATGTAGGAGTCTTGCTACATAAGTTTTGGGAGTTTTTAAAAAGCATAGTTTCTATTTTGGTGGTAATTTCTATTTTCAGAACTTTCTATTTTAGGAGCTACGAAGTTACTAAAGTTGTAATTTTGTGTTTCCTTTTTTCTAGAGGACAATTACTTGTCTCTCAAGTTGTATTGGATTCATTAGAAGCTATAAATAAACGGGTTCTGTGATTCTAGACTCTTTAGCTAGAATCATAGGCCTCTTCTACTGGTTCTTCATCTCTCTTCTCTCTTCTTCTCTTCTTCTTCTCTCTTTTCTCTGTTCAAGTTCAACTGTTGTTTTGATTATTTAAAGCTTGTTTTCTAACTTTTATTGGTCATTAGCAATAATAACATGGACATATGTTATTCTTAATACTTTGTTGGAAGTGGAGGAGTTTTGAGAGAAAACAGAGAAAGATTGAAAGATTTACTGAAGTATGGAATTTTGGAACTGCACCAGAGTACAGCGGGTAGATCAGAGCCATTTGATATCTCAGTACCCCATATTTCTTACTGACCAAGCCTCAAAAGTATATCAATAAGATGAAAATTTTCACTTACAGAAAACAATTGACTTCCATTCCCCCTGTCCAGAGAAACCAAGATCCCGTCCCTAGAAAGGCCAGCTGAAGTTTGATGATGATTAACATTCAGTCAATCATTCTGACCAAATCGATTTTACAAACACCATCTCATGGCTCAATAAACTTAAGATAATCCATCCCTAACAACCCTTAAATGAGATTGACAAGAACCTTTGATTCACTATGGAATTCAACAGCAAAACATAGGAAATTCATAAGATAGACCTGGCTTTAATGGTGCTAGTCACCCCCACACCAATGGTGCCCTCAGCCAGAGGCTGCCCTAACTCAAACACAAATGCTTGATGCCCTCTCATCTCAATTCCCTCCTATTAATAATCCCCTCAATCACCCCAAGCCCCCTCTCTCTCCTCCACATGGCTATACCTCTCAGGGTCCTATCATTCCCGCCTCCTTAAGTTTCACCTTGTCCTCAAGGTGAAGGAAAATAAGCAGTTTAGTCTCACATGTTTGCCACAACCATGCCAAATTGTATCATCAAAAACAAACCTCTCTGCATGAGCCAACAATGAGGGACAACGCTAATACAGATGTTCTTCACGTAGAAAAAATTGAGCAACATATCTAGCTGCATTGCCAAGAGGTCCAAGGCTGCCCCTCACTCCATAATGGACAATTGGATTGCCTACTTATAAATTGGCACTGAGGGATTTAGACTTGGAGGTTTACACCCGTAACGGAAGCGCTGACGTCCACGCAAGTCACACTGTGCAACAGCACCCCCAAGACAGAGAGTTTTAGCCAACCTCAGTAGAACTACCTTTGAAGCAGTTGAGTTCTTAATGTGCTTCTCAAACACCAAACTAATGGAAAATCCAACAAGAAAAAAGAAAATGGCACTGGAAAGTCTGTGAGTGTAACACCGAACCATGGTAAGTGAATAATGGATGGAAATGCCCCACCAGCAACTTCAGCTCAAAACATTGGCACTGATTGTTCATTCACTGTTGAGGGCAGACCACCAACAGAACCTTACGAGCATGTCCAGTTGCCTATGAAATCATTGATTCGGATTTGGAAGGAGAATGAGAGCAATTCCAAGACAAGGTGGTTTGATTTACTAATGTATGCGTAGATATCCATGCAGAGATGTATTTCCTTAGTCGATTCACCAACAGAACTATCAAGCCAATCCTTATATGTTGGCAATATCTTTCCTACATAATGCAACACAATCCCCACTTCGGATATTCTACCCACAGCTTGTTTTGAGTTCTATCTTCACAATAAACTTGAGATTGATGTATGCTTGGATTCAAGGTCCAACCAAGGGCCAAATGCTACAGGATCGTCTTTTTTTTGTAATGAAATGAATAGTTTCATTAACCAAAGCCCCCAAGGAGGGGGATAGCATATACAAGAGAAGAAGGAAAAGAAAGGGTTGGGGGGGAGGGGGAGATTACAATCTGTTGTTCATTAACAAAGAACTAAGAACCTAGGAAGTTTCAATGGCCCTATTCCTAGGGATATCCATAAGTTTGGAGAGGGGTACAGGGAACAGACTGTAATCTACATGGGACATCAAAGCAGATGGCTCTTCAAATCAAGTCAATAGATCTGGAGTTGGAGGTCCATCTCCTAAGGTTCTGGTCCCAACAAAGGTGCAAGATCAAGGGATCGAACACCAACTTCCCTACCGTATCACAGATAAAAAACCTGGCAAAGTGTCTTAGGAACCAAACCCAATCCCAGGATCAGCCAAGGGAGTGTCTAGTGCATGGCCAAAGGATGACAATAGCTTTCGCCCATAAGGAGCAGAAGGGATAGAGGAAAAAAAGGTGCTCAACATCTTCTGACCATTCCAACAAAGGATGTAGTTGAGGTTGATAGAAAGGCGTCTGTGGGCAAGGAAAACCAATGTGTAAAGACAAAGGCTGAGGGCTCTCCATGTACAAAGAGCATGGTGGGGGATGTGACCTCCAAACCAAACCAAAGGGTGCCAAGCAACTAGAAGGGAGGGGGAACAGATTTGGTCCCAAGCAGAAGAAGAGGAGAGCCAAATGGTTCGGTCCCTGTTAAAGGGGTAAAGAAGACCATATTTGAGTGAGGCTTGCAAGTGAGGTGGAAGCGGGGAACCCAGAGTTATCAGCGATGAAGTCTGAGAGGAAAGTGAGCTTAGGGATACAGGAAGAGTAGACTTGGGTAGGGCCCAAGAGGTTATAAAGGATACCCGAAGGGTGCCAAAGGTCTAGCCAGAAGATGGAGACCCCATCAGCTATATGGGTGGTAATACAAGGGAGGGCAAGGGGCCTAAGGAGGAGGAACTTTCTCCAAACCCTTGAAGGATCGAGGGTAGGGAGGCAATCCAAACAGAGTCCTCTCGCAGCAAGCAGAACCCAATTGACCCATAAAGAGTTATGCTTGGTGGAGATTTTCCAGATGAGCTTTTGCAAGTATGCACACTTAAAGTCCCAAATCCAGCAGAAGCCTAGACCACCTTCAGATTTAAGGCAACAAACAGAGGACTATCTGAGATGGTGAAGGAATCTAGAATTTTGTAGACCTTTCAAAGGAAAGCACAGAACGGAGATTCCATAGAGTGGATGGTGGACTTAGGGAGGGTAAAGATGCCGCACCAATAAAGGTAGAAGGATTGGAAAATTGATTTGATCAGTATCATCCTCCTAGCAAAGGAAAGCAATTTACTCTTCCAAAGCTGGAGTTTTTACTTAATTTGATTCGATATAGGGGAGCAGTGGTGGTTAGTGAGCTAGCTAGGAATGAAGGGGAACCAAGGTAAGAGACAAGGAAGGATCCAAGGGTGAAACCAATGAGTTGGAGAAGCTCAAACTTGATGGTATCAAAAACATCAGTCAAGAAAAAGAGGAGATTTCTGAAGATTGACACAAGACAAGAGAGTGATTGGAAGAGGTCAAAGGAGGAAAGAGGAAAGGAGATAGAACAGTGAGAGGCTTTACAGAAGATCATGAGATTATCAGCAAAGGCAAAGTGAGTTAGATTAAGAGCACAGCATTTGGGGATGGGGGAGATGAGCTGTTGTTTAGTTCTGGGTTGTTGGATCCTAGAGAAGACTTCCAAGGCAACGGAGATGAGAACCGGGGGATAGGGGCACCCTTGGCGGATATCAACACGGAAGGGGAAGAACCCGGATGGAGAGCCTTTGGTGATGATAGAAAAGTGACGAACTGGAGATACAGGCTTTAATCCAAAGGACGAAGGGAGGGGGGAACCCTATAGAGGCTAAGATATCAAGAAGGAAATCCTGGAGATTGATTTTGGGGAGAGCTGCTAGAGAGTGGGAGGAGAGGTCAAAATTCCAAACAATCTTGACACAAACCAGAACCAAACACAAGGGATTTGATTCCCAAAAATAGTGGCTGTTTCAGGGTTTTGAAAGCTCAGACTGGGAATTGGCTTTACATTAATGATGTGCAGGCCCTAGGGATGGACTGATGCTAGTTTGAGATGATTTGAAGTACTCCTAAAATTGAGGCATTTGAATCCAAGTAGGACTCTATGGTCAGCGTGGTTTTAGACGAGATAATGAGCTGCAAATTGAACAGAATATAGGGGATGATATAGGGTTGATCCTCCCACCAGTGGAAAAATCTGATGGCTAGATGGGCAGAGATTTAACTTTGAATTTTGGGTGTCTAAGGGAATCCAAAAATTCAAAGAAGGGATTGAATTTACAGTTTTAGTAATCTGATATGGCTGGAAATCGGAGGGGATGCTGTCCCAATGGAGGGGTTAATATGATCAATATTGAGTGATGATCTACTCGCTAGATGGGCTGGATAGAAAACTCTCAAAAACGCCTTGCTTATACTTGCAAGGAAAATCTGCAGAAAAGTTGCAGGTTTAATGGAGTTCTACACCTCTTTTTTTAAAATGAAATTAAAGAAGGGGTGGAGAATGGGGATTCCCTGCTTAGGTCCCTGACCTGCCCAGTGAATCTGCAGAACACAATCCAGCAGCTATTGGTAGAGCTTGTTAGGTCCCAAACCTGCTTGGTAGTTAATGGAGAGCAATGCCCGGCAATCTTAAGGAAGAAGAAGACGTCTGACATAACCCAGGGTCTGGGCCAGTCTTCAGCATCCTCTCAACTAGAGCTAGCAGTGCTTTGGGACTAAACCCTTTCAGTTTGGGGTTGAAATCTCAGAGGATAGCAGCTGAATTGCACTCAAAACACTCAAGGAACCCTGCAGCTAGCTCTAATTGGGTTCCCAACTCTAAAACCTAGGTGTGGGTAGGTAGGTTTAGGGTATGTTTAGGATAGGAATAGGTCTGATAACTTCTGAAAATACTTTGCTTTAAACAATCTGTAATTGCGGAATTTTTCCAAGTAAAATCAGGTTTCCTAATGTGTTTAGGATTTGGAAGGGGGTAAGAGAAAGTGTAGGGGAAGGTAAGCGTAGAAGGGTTTAGGGTTTGGTTGAGAGGTTTGAGAATTATGAGAGTTTTACTGAAACTAGGGTTGGAGTTAGACTAGGGTTTGGATTGGTCCAATAGGGCTGAAATTGGGAGGGAAGGCCACTAGGTTAGAGGAATGATGTTCCTAAAGTTTTGGACAGATCTAACCACTGCCTTAGATCTGACCTTGAATTTTAGGTCTAGGAAAAAGTCTGAAAATTGCAAAAAAAAATCCAGAAAAATAGAAAAAGGATGCTATGAGCATTAGGGGGTTATGATTTTAGGGTTTGAGAGGGTGGCTAAGGGTAGGGAAGGGGTGATGTAGGACAGCCCTAGAAACTAGAATATTCTACAAGAAACAGGATCCTAAGCCAACTAAGACACTATAAGGGATGAGGGGAGGGGTTTGCACAGCACACAGTTAATTCCACATGAAGAGAACTATACGAAATTAAAAATTTCAGCAAAGAAAAATATAACTAACATGCAAAATCAGTAAGGGCCTAGGGAAGAGCAAATCAGATTTAATCATCCAATCCACAAAACTAAGCAAGGAGGGTTAGGGCGTTACATTCAAGGAAATAAAGAAAATTCAGACAAGTCATAATATAATCAATTTTTATTCAATATAGATGTGAGTTACATCCAATGTAGAAAGACAGAAAACTCACACTCCCAAACCCAAACCAAAATTAAGTCCAACCCAAACACCAATAAGACTAAATGATGAAATAGGAATTGAAATGTTTGATTCTTCAGTGTCTTATTCAGAACTTTACAATTAATATATACACAATTGCTATCTATGAAATAGGAAAGAATATCCTACCTAGAAGATTAGAATAAATAAGAAATCTACCTAGAATAGAAGATTACAATTAATGAGAAATCTACCTAGAATAGAAGATTACAATCAATGAGAAATCTACCTAGAATAGAAGATTACAATCAATGAGAAATCTACCTAGAATAAAAGATTACAATCAATGAGTAATCTACCTAGAATAGAAGATCGCAATAATAAGAAAAATACCTGTAATAGAATATTACAATCTGATCTACTTAGATTAAAGATACTAATAAAATATTATGATATGATTCTAAGATTTTCCACACTAAATAATAAATCTGAAAAACCGCAACCAGCAGTATGATATCGCAGCAATAACAATAAAGCAAGACAACAAGGCAGCAAATAAATATAGCAGGAAGTATAGGTGTTGTGCTATAAACAGAACAACAGTACTATGTAGCAGCAGGAAATTAAGGGAAAACAGGGGGAAAAGAATTAGCAGCAAAGTTGGGGCTGTCTTGGGAGATTTCTTGGGAGGAAGAAACAGAATGGACTAACGATAGGGGAAGTTTAGGCCATGGGAACTGTCGGTTCTATAAGAAGTGGTGAAAACAGAATTTTACAAGCAAAAGTAGTGAGAAGAGAAGGACTTCTACCTGTCGTGAGATACTGCAAGAGAGAGGGAAGAAGCTGCCTGCCAGGAGAGAGAAAGCAACAGTTGTGAGTTTTCTTCTTTTCTAATTCTTTCATAATCGCGCAATGGACACGGAAGGGCTCCGTTGCCTCTGCCTCTAGTAGTAACGAGTGGTGGGAGGTGGTCATGATGTGATGTCCCCATCAAAGGGGCTGGGATTGTACTTGATGGCGAAGGAAGACCACTCAAAGGTTGCTGAAATTGGGATGTTCCCTAGCTGCCGCAAGTAGAAGAAGATGAGGAGCACGTGAAATTGCAAAAATGAAATTTCAGTTTTACTTGCTCTGTTTTTGCAACCCACAACTCCACTCATTTTTTATATTGAAAACTAGGGAAACCATGACTCCACTCAGTCTTCATTCAACTCTGTTTTTTCACTCATACAAATCTGCCTCTTACAAGAGGGGGTCGCTCTCTTTATAGCCTTACATTGAAGGAAAATTAAACTAAGACTCTAAAGAGAAAACTAACTTGGACTAAACTTAGGGAATCCAATTTGGATTAGAATTCCCTATTACAACTCGGTAACTTAAATAAATCAACTAGACTCCTAGTCAAAAGTGTTGAGACTTGTCCAAGTCTTGAGGATACAGCCTTGGTGTGCAAGTCTTGGGGCTGTAGTCTAGGAAAATCTAGAGTTTCTATTTTCAGTTTCTTTCTATTTTCAAACATTCTGTTTCTGTTCTTTCTATTATGGACGGAATCCTTTGTTATATAATTTTGTCCTTTGGTTGTAATTTTGTTCCCTTTTTAGAGGACAAGGTTACTTGTTCCTCAAGGATATAATTAAAGTTGGAGACTATAAATAAAAAAGGCCTGTGATTCTATGAAACTAATCCAGAATCGCAGGCTACCAATGGTTCTTTCTCTTCTTCCTTGTTTTCTCTTTCAATTCAATAACTGATTTGATTCTTAGAGCTTGATTTCTAACATGGTATGAGAGCTTTTTTAATCAAATCAGTATTGTCTCCATCGCACTCTTCTGAAGTGTTTTTTTTTTTTTTTGGTGCACAGCCACCTATAGCTGCAAGCATGGTAGAAGATCTCACTCTCAAGAGAGATCTCGCCACCTTGAAAAAGAGAGATCTCGGTCGAGATATACAACTTTTTGGCGTCAATTCGGTGGCCCATCTCAGTGGGTTTTAGGGTCCCAATTGGGTTGAAACTTGGTATTTAGCTTATTTAAGGCCTTTTGAACACGTTGGTGGCGTTGGGTTTGTTAGAAACAACCCTATGTATGATTTCTAAGTCTACCCATAGTGTGAAACCGAAATGTAATAGGATTAGGGAATGCAATGTTATACAACATGTAATATAGAACCTTTAAGGCATATAAATGAAAAGCAAGTAAATCAAATGCATCAACTAACTTAAATGTTATCAAAATTTCATCCATATGAGTATCACCATCTCAATTTTCAAGAATAAAATAATTATACAACCATTAGAAGTTCTATATAAGTCATTAAATCATAAATTCATAAGACAAGTAGAGAATGATTGATCTTCCTTGTTGTAGATGTGCTAAGAGTAGTTGCAAGTGAAAATTCAGCCAAAATCCACAAAAAAAAGTAAAAATCGAGAGATCCAGGGCGAGATATGGCGAGATCTCGAGCAAGATATCCCAACTCGCTGCTCTCGCCCTCCATCTCATCTTGTCAAGCTGAAAAAACGAGATATCTCGCGAGATCTCCCACCATGGCTACAAGTAATATGTCTTTTTAGATCAGTTCTTCATGTAAACTGATCTCACTATCTACTACCTATACTGAAGACCCCAGAGCTTGGATCAACTTCAGTTTTATTACCCTACCTACCCCTTTATTCTGTGTCCTACAATTTTTATTTTCCTTATCCAAGTTCTAGGTTGCTACTGTTTTTGCTCCCCATGCTGTAGGGTTTTTTTCTTTTCTTTTTTGTAATATTTATCCTACGATGCTAGTAAGATCTACCTTTGTTTTACATGTCTATCAAAGCTGGTGACTCCACCACAAGTACTGTTGAGTTTAAGGGACCCTTAGGAGACAATGCGAAAGTTCAAATTACTTCCATCAAATTAAAAGATAGTTCCGACTACCTATTGTGGTCCCAAGCAGTTCGTGTTCATATTCTTGCAAAGGATAAGCTCAAATTTATTGAGACTAACCCCCCCTACCGAGACTGAGAAAAGCTACTCTAGTTGGGCTATCACCAAGATCTGGATGTGGAATAGTATGGAACTTGACATAGCGGCCAATGTTATGTTCCACAAGACTACCAAAGGAATACAAGATGATTTCCAAGAAACATATTCCAAACCAAGAATGACACATATCCATAGTATCTATGAAAATTTATTTCAGTTTCAGCAGGCTGATAAATCTCTTCAGGATTATTATAATGCCTTCAAAGGCATGATGGAGGAGTTGAATGTTTTTCAGCCCCTCACTACCAATATAGAGAATCTTAAAGCTCACAGGAATCAATTTTTTGTGTCTAGGTTTCTTGCAGGTTAAATCCTAAACTAAGGGCCGTCAAAGGACATCTCTTAGCTAGTGAGCATGTCTCCACTCTCAATTAAGCATACTCTAAACTCCAACAGTTTGCTTGCCTGAAAATAATTCTCCTGGGAATAGTTGGTTCCAAAGGAGAGAGTTCCACTTATACTTCTACTCAAAATAGGGGCCATGGCCGTGGTTTAAGGGGAGTTAGTCAACATCTAGTGGTCGTGGTGTCCAATACTTAGACAAGTCATCTCGCCTATGTACTCGTTGTGCCAAAACTAGACACTTGGTGGAGGCTTGTTGGGCTAAGCATGGGAAGCCAGAATGGGATAAGCAACTAGACAATCAAGTTGTATCTGATTGTGGTACAGAAATGGTAACATCCAACGACAACGCTTCTAGATCTTCCTTTGGGGAATTATCTAAGAGTCTACAAGATGATGTGAGTCAAATCCTTTGTCGCTTACACTTCCACATCCACTAGCAATTCTGTCACAATTCTCTTCCATGCAAGTAACACAGCATTACTTACTTCTACATCCACCCCTTGGGTCATCGATTCAAGGGCTTCTTCCCATATGACTGGTAAGTCATCCTTTTTTTAGTTCGTTCTCTAAATCCACTACAAATAGTTCTATTGTTATAGCTAATGGGACTTCCCCACCTATTCTAGGTTTTGGAAGTGTTTCTTCCACAACTTCCCTTATATTGTCATCAGTTCTACATGCTGCTCATTTTTCTTTTAATTTATTGCTTGTTAGCCAGTCAATTAAAGCCTTGAATTGTTCTATAACCTTCACGCCTACCTCTTGTGTTTTTGGGGATCTTCACAGGAGGAAGGCGATTGATAGAGGGAGTGAACGGAATGGACTTCACTATCTAGACTATGCTACCCAATTGCAATTGTTTCTGATGATGGCGTGGATGCTTTTCAATGGCACTATCGATTAGGTCACCTTTCTTTTGCTAGGTTGAAACTTTTGTTTCCATCTTTTAGGTTTGTGTCCAGGTTAAATTGTGAGCCGTGTGAGTTAGGGAAGCATCATCATGCCATCTATCCTCCTCGCTTTGTCCCTCGCAGTGAGTCTTTATTTGCTTTAGTTCACTCTGATATTTAGGATCCCTACAAAGTTAGTAATAAGCATGGTTTTCATTATTTTGTGATTTTTGTGGACGACTTTTCTCATCTTATGTGGTCGTATCTTTTAAAGGATCGCACTGAGTTTTTATCTATATTGAAAGTTTTGTTCATGAAATAAAGACTCAATTTTCTTTACCTTGTTAAAGTGTTCCGCTCAAAAAATGCTATGAAATATGTGCAAAATTATATATCTAGTTTTTGTGATTCTTGGGGCACGATTCATCAAACCACTTGTTCCTAATAGAATGGACTGGCTAAATGCAAGAATCAAAGCCTCTTGGAAGTTGCACGAGCTCTCCTACTTCATGTGAATGTGCCCGAGACTCACTGGGGTGATAGCGTTTTGACCACATGGCATTGATTGATTGGATGCCCTTGGGCTTGCTTCCTGACAAGTCAGCGTTTTTGATTGCTTTTCCTAATGGAAAACCATTTTTAGTGCCACCTAACGTGTTTAGTTGTGTATGTTTTGTTCATAATGTACAACATGCTGTTGATAAGCTCTCCCAGGTGTACCAAGTGCATTTTTTTGGGTACTCCCGTAGTCAAAAAGGTTTCAGCGCTATGATCCTATTCAGCATAAACAATGCGCAAGTGCTGATGTGACTTTTTTTGTGGATACCCAATATTATTCTAGTCCATCTCCATCTGGTGAGAATGTCATCTGAATGATGCACCTCCCATTCCATCTTTAGTTCCATCGACAAAAATTGTGCCCCTTCAGATCTATCAACGAAAGTGCAAGTCAGTAAATCGCATTGTGGATAGTACCGTTCCCACACAGTGACACTGGTGTTTCTCCTCCAATAGATGTTGATTCTGGTCCCACTACAGCTCCATCTTCACCCTCTCCAGCAACGGATTCTTCCAATGGAGACACTCCTCAAATGTTGGATGACTTACCTATTGCCCTTCGGAAAGGTACACGTACTTGCACTCTACATTCCAATGTTGTTTACCATATTTCTCATTATGTGACTATTAACCATTTACCTCCTGCTTTTCGTCATCTTGTTGTTCCCCATCTGTAACTCATATTTCGACCCACTATAGTGAGGCCCTTAAAATTCTTAGTTGGAAGGCCGGTATAGATATGGAAATGAATGCTTTACAATCTCATAATACATAGTCTCTAGTAGATTTACCCTCGGGAAGGGTTTAGTACCTTGTCGGTGGGTGTATATTATCAAGTATCAATCTCATGGTACAGTTAAAAGGCTCAAGGCTCACCTGGTAGCCAAGGGCTACACACAAACTTATGGTGTTGACTATTTTGAGACTTCTTCTCCTATGTCTAGACACAATTCCGTTCAAGTTCTAATTTCTTTAGCTGTAAATCATGACTGGCCTCTTTTTCAATTGAATATCAAAAATGCCTTCCTATATGGAGACATTCAGGATGAGATTTATATGGAGCACCCTATAGGGTATGTGGCTCAAGGGGAGGATCAAACTCATGTTTACAAGTTACATAAGGCAATTTATGGTCTCAAACAATCTCTACAAGCTTGGTTTGAGAAATTCAGCAAGACTATAGTCTTTTGGGTTTGTTTAAGTGTTATTCTGACCATTCTATTTTTGTTAAATGGCAGGGTGGCAGTGTGGCTATTAACTTATTATGCCAATGTATGTTAATGATATTATTCCCTCCGGGACTGATGTTGTGGCTATCAATGCAGTTAAGTGGCTATCAATGCAGTTAAGGCACACTTACAAAACCATTTCTAGACTAAAGACTTGGGTAACCTACTATACTTTATGGGCATTGAAGTAATTCGTAGTAAAAAGGCAGTTAGCTTGTGAATTTCGGGACAATCAGTTAAAATTTGGGTAACCTATTGACATCCCCATGGACCCTCGGTTAAAATTTAGACTGGATGATGTCCATCACCACAGAAGTCTTGTTGGGAAACTTATCTATCTCACAGTTACATGGCCTGATAATTCTTATTCTATATAAGTGTTAAGTTAGTTTATGTAGTCTCCTAAGAAAGCCCATTGGATGCAACGATGATAGTGCTTCCATATCTCAAGAGCATAGTCAATAAGTTTGGATATGGCAATAATTCAGGTATAGACACAAACGGCAATTAAGCAGTCCATACGATAAACAGTACGTTTCCAATAATTCAGCCCAATAAGTCATCTACAGCAATTGTACCTTACATGTTTGGCATGAGTTTTATTTATTTTATGTTTTTTGTATGGAAGGTTTTGGTTTATATAGGCATGAAAATTCGGAATTTAATTGCAAAAAAATCAATTTGATCTTGATTTTTACAAAGACTAATTTGAGACCATTTTTCTTTTGGATCTCTACATCTAAGATGAATAAGACAAATGTATAACTATTATTTATCTTGTAACTCATTAAATCCATAAAACATTGTTTAAAGCAAGAAAATATAAAAATCATTTGTACATGATATATTATGTTTGTCTCTTTTCTACCATCAAACAATTCCAATATCTTTTTGTACTTTGATGTGTCTTTGTTACCATGTTCTATTATAATATTCCTTGCCTTTTGCATATCTTCATTGAAAAATAGATTTGTTGCTCCATTACCATCAATCAAACAAAGGATTATGATCAATGTTTCTATACTTGAGTATACACCCCTTCTATTTGCCCTAAACTATGAATTTTATATTATTTTAGTGATCATTGCACCCAATTGAGACTTGCAATGCCTATTGGTCCTCCATTTTGATGATTCCACCATTACTTTTAGGCCATCCTCAACATTATAAATGAATTTAAAGCATAAAAAAGTTAGAAGCAAATCTTGTTTTGCATGGCCTTTTTAACTCGTTGTTTTTTAACTTCAAACTTCTTATGAAAAATGAACTAAGTGACTTACAGATAGATTGAATCGTCCAACAAAGATGACGGTTGACGATGAGCAAGTTGCAACTTTGTGACTTATGAATGAAGAATAAACATAAAGAGAAACAGGAAAATAATGGGAACCACATAAGGATTAGGGATTTTCATGAATCTTTTGGCTTTTTATTTTTAAATAAGGTAGAAAACCAATTAGTGCCAATTAATATGCCAATTAAAACAACAATTAATAAGTAAACCAATATAGCTTGGTTTCGAAGTTGGGTACTGCAACAAGCGTGTGCTTAATATACAAAAAAAGTTTGTTTTTTTTCAATTATATGTTCGGATACACGTATTAATTCGACGATTAATAAACACATTTACTAATTATGTTCTAGAGTTCTTCTGTTAAAGGACTTATCTATTGACCAAATCATAGTATGGATTTGGTTGCCTTTTTTTATGCGGATTGGCAGGATCCGCAGTCTACTCTTGAAGGGAATCTTGTGAGTTGGAAAAGTAAAAAGCACTCCACTTTTGCTTGCACTAGTGCTGAAGCAGAATATAGAGCTATGGCCCACACAGCTACAAAGTTAATGTGGCTTCATTCCTCAGTAGAGGAGATGGGTTCCAACATCAGCTCCCATGAAGATGTTTTGTGATAATCAAGCTGCCACTTATGTTGTCAATAACCTTGTTTTCCATGGAAGGACAAAGCATATAAAGGCAAATTGTCATTTTATTCATGATGTTGTTAAGAAGAAAATTATTGAGACACCCTTTGTGGGTTCTACAGATCAGCTGGCTATTGTGCTCACTAAAGCCTTATTTGGTCTAAGCTTTCGGTCTATCTGTTTCAAGCAGGGCATAGGAGACTTGTATGCTCTAGCTAGAGGGGGAGTGTTGGACACTTGCGCAAGCCTTAGTATGCAAGTCCTGTGGCTGTAGTCTTGGTGCACAAGTCTTGGAGAATCTAGAGTTTCTATTTTCAGCTTACTTTCTATTTTTAATTTCTATCTCTATTTTCATACTTTCTATTTATGTTCTTTCAATTTTAGACAGAATCCTTTGTTAGTTAATTCTGTTTTTTTGGTAGTTATTTTATTTCCTTTTTTAGAGGATAAGGTTACTTGTTCCTCAAGGATGTAATTAAGGTTTGGAGACTATAAATAAACAAGGCCTGCGATGTTGTGAAACTAATCCAGAATCGCAAGCTGCTGCTGGTTCTTTCTCTTCCTCCTTGTTTTCTCTTTCAATTCAGTGACTGATTTGATTCTTAGAGCTTGATTTATAACAAAAAATACTTGCAAAATAAGCAACCAACGTCCAAAAGAAATCCTACTTGAGAATTGGATTCCATCTGAGGATTCTTACTTAGAACTCTCACTCCAACAAGGACTCTATCATAACTCATCAAGGAATGATCCAACTTAGAAAATAAAAGTAGATCTAAGATCCTTGTAGGGAGTGGATTGTAATTAAGGGAATGCCTCTTTAATTGGGACTCCTACCCAGACTGAGACCCTACAATAACTCAACCAAAATAAAACCAAACTCAACCATAAAAGTAGATATGGACCCCTAACAGTAGCCCACATCTGACCACCCTACTAGGGTTCCAAAAGAGGGGTAGAATGAATAAAATACCCCCTGGACAGAATTCGGCCTGCCCATAGTGCACTTTTTGGGGTCTGTTTTAGGGTCCAAATCTAATCTAGATGGACTTTATGTGGGCTGGCCTGGTTACATCAAAATCCCTCCTTGGGAAATTTATAGATGACTAAAAACCTTACAACATATAAGAGAAATAGAACTTGAAAATCCAATAGACTTGGGGGTCCAAATCTCGATGGATTTTATGTGGGCTGGCCTGGTTGCATCAAGGTCCCTTTTGCGGAATTTATGGATGGCTAAAAACCGTACAACTCATAAGAGAAATAGAAGTTGAAAATCCAATAGACTTGGGACTCTTTAGAGACTTGGGCACCTAAAACTGAAATAAAAACATACCAAAAGGCTTTTACGCCCATATAATTTATGTTGAGCAAAACACCAGAACCACACTAAAGGACTACTTGAAAGTTGAAACAAAATAAGCTAATTACTAGGCTATTTTTCGTATTCAAGGCTTGGACCCTTAAAGGAGGCTCACTACACCTTAAAACCTCTGGGATAAAGGCCCATAACCAATATATGTCCATCCTAGTCTTATTTTTTAAAAAAAAAAAAGCCTGTTTACTGCTGAGTTTGCAGCAGGGAATCTCTAGTAGGTAATAGAAATTGGCTGTCCCAAAACCCTGCCAATAGTAACTGAAAGTAACACACTCAAAACGCAAAATAAAAAATGATCTCACTGAGTTTCTCATCTACGAATATGAATCTACAACTAGAATCCATGTGCTACAATAATTACCACATTTTTTTGGTATGAATGATCACCACCATTTTTACTTTATTTTTTGCAGGGAGGGGTAAAGGACCACATAAAATCTATTACTCCAACCCAACTTTCAAATATTTTTAATTTATGTTGACTTCAATAATCTGACATTATGGAATAGAACTAAAGAAATGAAAGACGAGGATGAAAGAGTTGCAGAAAGAAAAGGAAGCTCTAACACACCTGCTGGATTCTATTAAAGGTAGATGATCATTGCAAGGTTTCTCAACGACATACTTGACCTGCAAACAAGGAAAAAAGTATAATGTAAAAACAAAAATGCAGAGCATCAACGCCAGCTGAAACTGGGGTAGGGAGTGTTGCCACTTGGCACCTCATGCAAAAAACTACAGAAAGTCAGAACTTAGAATCAAATGCAATTGACTCCAATGACCAGGTGAAAGAGAGAGTCCTCCATGAGTAATGACCACACAGAGAGAGCCATAATAACATCAGCAAAACCCCCAAAACTCAAATATACAAGCCCTGGGTTGCTTAATCTTAATTCCCTCTTTTTTTGGAAGAAAAAAAAAAAAGGTGCTAGAGAAAAAAGCCAATAAAAAGGAGGATGTACAACTAGCCATACACAAATTTATTTTTTGGGGGGTAGAACATATACAAAATCCACATATGCACCAATAGGCAGGCATGTTTGCCATTTTACTTCATTTTAATGTCTTCAAGTAAAATATTTTATACGGTGTAGCCAAAAATATCCCACAACTAAAGAAGAAAGAACAAAACATGTGAAGTGCGAAGCAAATTTAGTTTAGTTTTTTCCCCTTGCCTTAAAAATAAAAACTTAGTCATGGTAATACATTCATATGGAGCTAGACAGCATCGAAAGACAAATATAAAAGGGGATCCATAAATATTCTGACAAGGCAGTTCTTAGTTAAAATGGCCACCTACACACACAACTAGTTTCCTAGGCAGAGTTCCTAGCCTAAGCATGTTACCTTCCTTTCCCAGACCACCTCCAAGACAATACCTAGACAACACCACCTTGCACTTCAAGATGGAGGAAATAACTTTACTTTTAGCTTCTGCTTCAGCCATAAGTCCCCATCTCATGGCTCTGTATCGTAATCAATTATAGTGACATTTGACATCGAAATTGTTTTGAAAAATAGGGGATAAATAGAACCTAGGGTACCTAACATTATAAGAATTGTAGTTTAGGCATCAGATGTTTCACATATGGTGATTGACGTACCTGAATCCAATTAAGAATATCCAGAATTACTCTGGTTTTTGCAATTCCAATCTTACCCTTAAACTGCCTTTTATCTTTCTAAATTTTTTCCTAAACACAGCCTAAGTAGGTTCCATGCTATGTTTCTCCAATCCACCAATTCCCCACCCATCATCTTCTCTTGCTCTTATACTCCTTGATGCATTCATGGCCAACAGCTCTATTCTTCTTCCTGCCCCCCTCACACCCTCTCCCCAATTAGATCTGTCCTGCCGTGTTGCAACCCCAGATCCTTATGACAGTCCCATCATCTGCGACCTAGGTGGGCCACGTCACATACACCAGCCCTGCCACTAGTCCACAACATAACTACAATCACCTCAACCCCGCATTACCTGACCCCTTCCCACCGAAGAATTTTCAACCTTTTCAATAGCTGTCATTCGCAACAGAGTGAGGTCATGCCTAGGGAGAAAATAGAGGCAACAGCAGCAGCTCATGAATTGCAACTTGTGGAACGGAAAAATACTTGAGATCGATGCTGATGAGTGTCACTGAGATTGGCAGTGACTTTCCAAAGAAAACAAAGGATAAAAGAATCCGGTGATTAAATATAATTGAAAATCACCGTTAAATGATATTGGATTTTTACTTTTTTACCCTTTTAGTTGCTTAGGTGTCAACCCAGGTATTGCATGTTAGACAAGGCACTCATATGTTTCCATGTTTTCCATGTAATTACTTTAGGAAACTTAGATTTAAGTCTGATTTTATATGAGCAGTAGAAGTTACTAGATTTCAGTCTTTCTATTTTTCCTTTTGGAAAGTGGACAGAATATTCTGACCAGATTTATAATTTATATAAATAAAGAGCCTCTGATTCAGGAGTCCAGTCCAGAACCGCAGTGAGATTCTTCCCAAGCTGGTTCAATTTTCCATCTCCTTCTTCTCCACCTCTTCTTCTCCTCCACTACTTTTCTTCATCATCTCTGCTCTGACATTTTAAACTGCACGTTTATTAGGTTTTCATTTCAACCTCACCTCCTCTTCATCAATCCATCCATTAATACATTACACCCGTCAATCAAAAGTTTTTATTTTCATCCACCTCCTAATCTCAGAATCCAACCATCATCCTAGTCTCAAATTTGCAGCACAGTATACCCCTCACTTGGGACTCCATTTGATGTAAGTTGGGAGCCAATCGGTTGGATAGTTTGGTCTAGGAACTAAGTTTCTATTAGGACACCATCCTCGTATCTTCCAATCTGTTTGACAGATTCAATTGAAAGTTGCATGATCCTTCCCAGACACACAAACTTTCATCCTAGCCAAGGCTGATTATAGTTATGGTGTCTGGTTTGTTTCAGACTCTAAATGGTTTGTTTCCATCCTTGTTTCTAAATTCTCTGTTAAGTGGGGCTAAGTTGTCCTTGACTTAGCTTTACATTAAGTAGTCAGTAGATTCCATTTTTGAATTTTTGGAGTCACTTGTACATCAAATATCACCTACAGATTGGAGAATAACTAAACATCTATTCATGCTTCAAAAATCATAAACATAAAACATAAATAGGGGGAACCATGCCCCATGATTTTTCAGCTAAAACATTGTATGCTCCTTCATACAATGCATGCTACTTTGTGGTGATTCAGCTGCCAACCCAAGGCAGTCAAGCCTCCTACAGGTCTTGGTGGTGAAACCAGAAAATATTCCATTCCTTCACCCCTTCTTTGCCCCCCCCCCCCCCAATTCCCAATTGCAGCAGGCAACGGATATACTTAATATCTAACAGAGGAATGCGTTTTAGACTGCCTAGGAACCATCCACAGGCTAAGGAAGGACCTTGAGTGCCTAGGGTTGCCTAAGCCTTGACAATATGCTTCCAATACAAGTCAGAATCACATAATATTAGTCCTGTTGGAATGTGAATCTCCTCTAATTGAATATATAACCCCAAACAGAGTGGAGTCAGGAATCAGGATTCACATAGTCAAGCTCTTCTTATCTATTTTTCAATGTTCTTTTCTTCTTCTTCTTTTAAAAAAAAATAAATAAATAAATTGGGGGGGCTGGAAGAACTGTCTTATCAATGGCAGTTCTTCAAGGGATGAAGTATTCCAAATGCATGAAAGGTGAATAGTTGGAGGTTTGTAGGCTGGAGAACATATGAGAAAAAAACAGTTCTTGCCTCTTGGGCCTTGAATCTCACTTAACTCTGGTATAAGTCCCTGATCCCGAATAAAAGAGGTAATATTCAGTCACGGTTCATTTGGTTGCAAGGGGAAGTAAAGCAAAGGAAGTGAAATTTTTTAAACAAAACAAACTTTGATAATCATGACTCCATGTGATTGAATAAGTTACACAAATTTCATACCATATTTTGTAATGATATCAAGAAACTTTGATAATCATGACTCCATGTGATTGCATAAGTTACACAAATTTCATACCATATTTTGTAATGATATTTTTAAATGCAATCTTTATTCACATTTTAAAAATGAAAGGAAATGGATATAAGTAAAGTGAAATTTGATGACACAAAAATGGAAGAATTTCGAGTTAGAAATGTAATCACATAAAGTAGTAAATAAAATTATTACAAAAGTTTCTATTTTAAGTACGAAATTTCCCTTCCCTCCCATTAAATTCCCCTTGCGACCAAACGAATCCTCAAGGAATCATTCAGCCAGTCCCTTCTCCAGAGTGGGGAGGCTGCAATCAGTTGGTTTTTATCAACTCAGAAGGGGAAACCTGGTCCTCTCAATCAAGTTATGTCACTCAGCAGACTTTGAAATGTCACAAAAAATTGTGGCAAGTCTTTGAGAAAACCACATAGAAACTATTTTTTTACACATCTAGCAGTTCCTAGAGTTTCCAGATAGAAATGTTGAATTCCCAATCCATTTAATATGAATGCAAGCAAGGCAGTAAAAAGCACAAGAACAAAAATGGAAAATTACCTTAGACAATAATTCCTGACTTTCTAAAGGTTGCATTTTCAGACTCTGAGGCAATATTACAGTCAGTAGTTCTGGTTTCTCAGCTCTTAAGGCACCTCTAATGACAGCTGCATTTGTCCCAGATGCTCCTGATGTAAAAATATGATTTCCCTGTAACATAAATCAAGGTCTTAGAAATCTTAAGGTCCTATCTTAAGAATTAAAGATGCTATTCAACAGATAAGCAAGTACACAAAAAATGCCGAAGGAATCTTCTAGTTCATAAAGTGGTAAAATATTTTTTAAATGTGGGACTTGGTGCGATGGCAAAGTTGCTCCATTTTGGCAAAGTGGTTATGGGTTTGAATCTGGAAACAACCTCTCTATGAAAACTGGGGTAAAGCTATATATTATGACCTTCCCCAAACCTTGCAATGGTGGGAGCCTTATGCATTGGACGAAACCTTTGTAAAATGGAATAATGCTCTCTACATGGTCCAGGGTAAAAAACTTACACAGATATTCCACCCAGTTTTACCACGTGGAAGGATGTTGCAGAACTCTGATCATTAAGATAGGTAAGGCAGGGTCTTGGTCATTTGTCAAACTGAACTCAATTCTATTGTATAGCTGCTCATGTAATGCATCCATCCTTCTGAGGTCATCTCTTGGCTGTCATGCATTTCAAAACATCTTAACACTTGGCTTGTTCCATTCTGTATGAAACATCAAAGATAAGAAAAGAACCTTGGGGTCTTTCAAATACCAGGCCACAAACTTTAGCCCCCCCCCCCCCCCCCCCAAAAAAAAAAACATGGCTAGATGGCACAAAAAAGTGGATCATATAGAGATGCTTATCCAAATGACAGTTAAGGAGACATTTGCCCAAAATGAAATAAAAACCATGAAGAATGTCTAAGTTAATAGTCAGCCTCTAATGGGTTTTGATTGCAAATTTCAACTCCACTATGGTTGAGCACTGGACCATGAACCTTTCTGCCTTCACATATTGCACAAACGAAATGTGTTCAAAGATGTGAAGGAACA
Source organism: Hakea prostrata (assembly GCF_041222555.1). Taxonomy (NCBI): domain Eukaryota; kingdom Viridiplantae; phylum Streptophyta; class Magnoliopsida; order Proteales; family Proteaceae; genus Hakea; species Hakea prostrata. The sequence continues at coordinate 38,959,919 of NC_142606.1, read as the reverse complement.
CACGTTGGGCTATGCATTTTCTGAAGGCCAAAATGTATCAGACTATCAAAATCACATCTTTTCCACATTATTCGGCATACTGGACGCTTGGAAACATCTCTCTCCATCAATCACTAGATCATATACCTTAATGGTACCCACTTACTAGTTACATTAAGGCTAGAAGAGCAGGTGCTCATACCAAGGACGGAAATGATATGTCAAAATTGGCAACTCCAACCCCCATTAAAAGCACTCTTAAGAGACTTGGATATAAAAATTTGATTTGTTCTAAATCTTCCAAAATTATACTTATATCACATGACTAATTCAAGATGTTTTGTCAAAGAAACCAGAATATTTTTATATTTCTATTTATGCACCTCTGCTGCAAGATAAATTAGATTTTCTAGTTTGAGATACAAGATTGAAGACTTCTCAAGTTAAAGAATCATACAGTTATAACCATCGCATAGCTGAGGATCTCAATAAGTTCTTGGTACAAGAAACCCATATTCCGCGTCCCGAAGAAGCCAATTGCTCTTGGCCCCTGCTTTTGAATGGCCAATAGCTCCTGCAAAATTAGAGGAGTGTAAATAATTCTGATTAAAAAGAAAAGTCAATTATGACAAGCGACTCAGTGTCCCCAGCATAAGGGAAAATAGAAATGGTTGGAACAAGGTTGATGTCCCCCATTTCCAGGTCGGGAAAAGATGCGATCCTCAAGATCCCCCACATACAACCCCCCCCCCCCAAAAAAAAAAACCCTTATTTCACCACTCAAGTTATCTGTATAACTCTCTTAAAATATTTTACACATACCGAAAGCTTGGTGAGTTTCCTTATGCCAAGCAATAATTACTAGGAGCGGAGCTAGGATACAACATAGAGGGGCTGAATAATGAGAGTCCGGATCACCTCCCCGTTGGGGGAGCACTGACGTTTTTTCACTACACATATTGTGTGGGACCCATGTGGGACCCACTAGGGGTCCCACCTTTGAATTATTTTATTATATTCAAAAATGGCGCTGACGCAATACTAAAAATATAGGTAAATTATTAGGACTAAAATATATGTAACACAATTATAGGTAAATTATTGAAAATATATTCAAATAAAGCATAAAGACTAAAATTGTACGAATAGATTTGTCAAAGTTTAAAAACTTTTAAAAAATCATGAATAGTGGCTACTAAATTTTAAGAGTAAATTAATAAGAAAAACTTTAAAAGAATATTTTAAGTAGTTAAGACGTAAGATTGAAATTTTTCTTAGGAGGGATCGAAATTTCATGAAGAAAGTTACAGATTCATGAGTTAGTTTCTAATTGCATGTGTTTCTTCCTTAAAAGTAAGGTTTTAATTGTAATGGATAATTATTGAGAATGACCTTTCTAAGAAAAATTATTTCCAATATTGGGGGGGGGGGGGGGCAATAATAATATTTCACACATGGAAAAAGAAAAACAAGGAAACACAAAGAGATTTAATAGAAAATTTAAAAAAGTCGAAATAAAATGTTTCAGCAAAGTTGGCACAAAAAGACATCTTGTGTGGGAGGCAGTCTTGCTAAACCCACTAAATATATGATAGTGGGAGCTAGGCTTTGCTCTTCATCAAAATGCGAATGTAACCCAAAAAATATTGAAAAGAAAGCCTCACAAATATTATTGGTGTTGCTAATTATGATTTCCTCATCCATGAAATGAAATGCAAAAAAAGTCATACCCTAACCAGACTTAGGTTCTGGAACATGGAATTCATGGAAGGATCAAGGACTTGGGACATACAGAGAATGTACCTGAAGATAGTCAACATCAGTAATAGGCTTGATCTCTGGAGCATGATATGAATCTGTTCCTTCAATAAGCATTTGAAATCGAGTAGGGACTTCCATAGCTCTATCCTCATCAGACTCAAAAACGCTTAACAGGTTTTCCTCTTCATCTAACCAGCTATCCTCACAAGACGCAAGAATGCGTAACAGGGTTTCCTCTACTTCTCTGCGTAAAAGGTTTTCCTCTACATCTTCCTCGCTATCATCTTCCCCGCTATCCTTATCTTGATCTTCTCTTGAATACCCACAAAACCACTACAATGAACAAAAACAATTCAGCCCTGCTAGTAAATCATCAATGAAAAAGCAAAAATAGAAACTGACTGTGCTACACAATCTAAGGTCACAACAATTTTATAAATTAACAAAATCCAAAAAAAGGATCCAGCACAATCAAACAGATGCAAGCAGGGCCTGTAATTAATGGAAACAACCACAAGATAGGGGAAATCTAGGGTGAAAAGTATGTCCAATTGAGTCATCTTTACCATCCGAATATTGAAAAGTCATATTGATCATGGAGAGGATCCAAAGACTAGATACCCTACAATACATAGATCATATATACAGAAGCCATAACAGGAATGGATCCTGCATGGTGAGCTCCCATCTTGCATGCACTGTAGACCAAGATATTCTATTTGATAGACAGGAGTCACCTTCTCAATGACTCTTTCAATGATCTACTGGTGTCAGTGTGTTGTGGTGGGAGAGAGGAGGTGGTACAAACAAGATCCAACCCAAGCATCACAAGAATGAATTAAAAACTCTATTGACAAGCATGAGTATCATTACAGAATGTTTAGAATGTCAGTCGGGTGGAGTGTGACAACCAGAATCTAGCAACATGAGAGTCAACAATTAAGCTACAGTGGTAAATGAATTAACATATCATAATTAGGACAGCTCACATTGAGTTCAGTCACATAAAATGCATCTCGAAGACAAATTTAGAACTACAAGAATAAAGACCAACTCAAATAAGAAAAACATAGGATAAAACACCCCCATGAATTCTCTCTTTACAATAGCAGTTAGCTAATATCTACATTACATTGATATAACTACAGGTGTAGAAATCCTGCACAAACAAGAGTTGTAATGTCAGACTATGCATAGCAACAGAGAAAAAAAAATTCCCCTTTATTTTAAGCCCCAGAAATGGATGCAAGGACTCAGCTCTGTAGGATTATTATGCTTAAATATTTCTATATTTGTTCTACATCATATATACGCATCATCATTTAGTCCAATGGTACAACCACTTCCAAAAATCTTCTTGGGTCAAGATGCAAGCAACTGCTTCCAGGACCCGCTCGCAAAAAAAAAAAAGTCATTTCACCAATTTTTGGCCTTTAGGCGAAAACCTGTTTCCAAAAGAACAAATTAGTTACATATATGCAAGTCTGTCTGTCCTTAACTCATCATTATTCTCTTAATTTTAGTTCAGCTTTGTATGAAATTACTTAGATGGATGACAGTAGGAAATCAAATGGTTTGTGTTTGAATGCATAGTATTAATAGTAGACTTCCAATACTCAAATGGTGGAATACTAGAACTAGACATTCCACCGCATCAATGCCAGAATCTACCCATGCCAGGCATGGGTAGTAGAATCCATCGCCAAACTTTGTAGGCTAAAATCATGTTCTCATGTCCTTGGATGAATAACAATTAGGCTGAAATAAAAACGCTCAAAATGAGTTGTCCTCGAAATCCAATTAACGATGTTAATCAGAGACAATGACAATTGAATTGAAAGGCCCATTATCCATTATACGTCAAAATTGATTTTTTTTATTTATTTAAATAATAAAAAAAGGAAAGAAAACAAGGACAAATTAGACTGCAAATCATCGTGAATCCAAAGTAAACAATTTCAGATATCTAACCGAAGAGAAACAAACTCAGAATGTCACTCAAAAGAAAGCTACGTAAGAAACGAATAACTAAAGAAAACTAACAGGAAAAATAGCCCAAGTTCAAACCTTGAAACTAAAAGAAGCAGAACCCAACCTCCGAAGAGCATTTTAATCCCAACCCACCCCCGCAATACCATTGTCCAACAGATAAGTCCAGCATTATCAGAACTGAAATAAAGGAAAACCAAAATAGGACAAATAAGAGGTAAAAATATACCAAATTTGCGCTTCTGGAGTTCTGCCGGTGCATATTCACTCCGCTCCATCCAGTGAACGATGAAGATGAAGAAACGAGAGAAAACTTGGAGGGATCAAAATTTTTGGACGAGAAACTACGGTTGTCACAGAAGACTTTTGTAGGCTTTAGAGGGAGATCCGAAGAACATAAGGTCCTATTCCCAGGTGACAAAAGCTTTAAGGGAGTTGTCATTCTTCTCCCCTCGAAATTCGAGCAGTCTTTCTTTCTTTTTCTTAAAAAAATAAAAAACTCTTTTAAAATAATTCTCAGTGATCGCGATTGATAAACTACTGGAGAAGACAATGCATATTACGGGGAAAATACACAGAGAAAGGCCGGATTTTGTCACCTTTCTCGTCTTCGCATTTTCGCCGAAAGAAAAAACAATATAAGTAGAAAGTGTTTTTCGCCTTTTGATCCGACATTTTCTCTTTTCAAAGGAGGCACACCTTAGCAGGGCGGACCTATGAACGGCCCCGGATTTTTAAAAAATAATATTATTTTTCTTTTTTATATAAATTTTCTTAATTTTTTCTTTCTTTTTTTTCTTTTTTTTCTCACATGTCAAATGTCACTATTTAGCCCCTTCAAATATTGGAAATAATTTTCAAAGGTAAAATAATTGATATAAATGTCATTCCTAATTAAAAATCAACTTCTCCAATCTTTATTTATTCTCATAGGTTAAGAAAATTTTTAAAAAAAAATCTTATTAGGTATTCAAAATTTCATTCCAAATTAAAAACTAACTCCTCAATCCCTATTTATTCTCTCCCATCTCCTATCTCTTCTCTACTCTCTCCTCTCTCTCCTATCTCCTTTTCTTGATATTTATTCTCTTCATTTTCTATAAGCATGGATTAAGAAAATTTGGAAAAAAATATACTCCACAATTAGGTACTCTTTCTTTTTCTCAATTTATTTATCATTTCTTTCTTTCTCCTTTTTGTTATTATTCTTTTTATTTGATTTTATATTTTTTGTTTCTTTATTTCTTTTGCAACTTTTGTTATTTAATTTTGTATTGTGATTTGTGAATAAAATGTTTATAGTTAGTAAGATAACTAAATACCATTGGTTTGTATCTCTTACCTAAAAAAAATTAGTTTACATCTCCCGCCAAAGAAAATTTTAAGTTGCATCTAACTTTTTAGGGTTGTAGTCATGTGTGTATAACTTTTTTTGTATTGTTACTTTAATTTACCTATATTTTGTCAGAAAAAATATCATTATCAATAATTTAACTTTTTTTTTCATGTGGTCCCCAAATATATGTGGGTCTATTCATTAATATAATAAAATAATTTAGATGTGGGACCCTCAATAGACTTATAAAGACCTTACAAAATATGTGTGGCAAAAAAGCATTAGTGCTTCCCCAACGGGAAGGTTATCTAGCTTTCATTCTTCGCCCCCCCACTATTGAATCATGGGTCCACCCCTGGCCACAGCTGCACATGCACATGACACGCACACGTAACACCACAAGGAGGCACACCTTACATCTTGAGTTGGGGTCTTCCATCTATTCTTTCATGTCTCCCCATCATATAATTTAGGCAAGGGTGTCAATTATATATCAATACTATTTTACCGTATCGAACTACCCGTTTAAATTGCACCATTTCAAATTTAGTATTGTTGTGAATAAAATATCCTAACTCATTGCTCCGGTTTAAAACCGGTTCAATTGGTTTAAGCTGATGAAACAAGGCCATTATTGGGTTTACCCAAGAACTAAGTGAAGGCCTAATCATGACCATCCAATTCATCATTATAATCCGACGATCATAATCAAAAGAAGATGAGGCGGTAAATCTATATATAGAGACGACGTGTTCATTCAGAAGGTAAGAGACTGAGATCTATAAACACTCCTGTTCTTTCCTGTTTTCCACCATTAAAAGGATCTCAGAAGCTCTCAAAGAGTTCTGAAACCCTACTTCTTACCAGCTACTCACTTAATCGTCGGAGACGGAACGCCAATCTAGCCGATCGGTTCCGTTTCTAACCAATCCTATGTTTTACAAGAAACGAGAGTTCGATTCAATTTAGTTTAGATCAATCCAAATCTAATAGGTTCGATGCTGGTACGGTCTAAGGATCACGACAAAATCTGCACCAACAAGTACTATATGTACTGAAATCCTTTTTTTGAATTTGGTACGGTACGATTTCGGTTTTAGATAGTATACCATTGGTAGGTAATGAATACTATATCGAATTTGACACCCTTATATCTAGGTTAAATTGGGCCCAATTTAAGATTTAGTCAATCTTGACATTACTCCTGGATTGGGCCCAATTGTTAAGAGAGAAGTAAAAATAGACTTTAAATTAAAAAAGCTTAGATTGAAAGTATATTTTATAAAGAATATAAGTATATTAGTCTTCTTCTTCATATATTGTAAACATGAACAGTTAAAATATTAACTAAAATACCATATTACACAACCAATACCATAAACACTCTTTGGTTGTAAGTGAAGAATATTAGAAGAATGGGTTTTTTTATACAGAAATTATATCCTACCATATACCAAACCGTATCGATTTTATACAGAAATCAAACCGAACTATTTTTAAAAATATCGTCTTCATACTGTACCGTACCAAACTGGCACCCTTATATTTTGGAGGAGATTTACCTGTAGACCAATTTATCAAATATTCAGGGATGTATCCAGTGGCGGACCCAGGATGCAATAGTGGGGGGCGGGCCGAAGAATGAAAGCCAGTAACCTTCCTATTTGGGGTCCTACCGCTAAATTATTTTATTAAATTAAAGAATAGACCCACATATATTTTGTGGGGCCCACACATATTTGAAAAAAAATGATAAATTATTAATAATGATATTATTTTTTTTGACAAAATATAGGTAAAATTAAATCAACAATATAAAAAAAATATACACATGACTTCAACCCTAAAAAGTTAAATGCAAACCAAAAAGTTTTTTAGGTAAGAGATGCAAATCAATGGTAGTTAGTCACCTACTAATTATAGACATTTTATTCACAATACAAAATCAAATAACAAAAATTGCAGAAGAAATAAATAAACATAGAATATAAAATCAAATTAAAAAGAATAACAAAAGAAAAGAGAAAAAAAAAAAAAAGAAACAATGAATAAATTGAGAAAGAGAAAGAAACTTAATTGTGGAGTAGATTTTTTTTCAAATTTTCTTAAGCCACGCTTATAGAAGGGGAAGAGAATAAATAGGAAAAAAAGAGGATAGAGGAGAGGAGATAAGAGAATACATAGGGATTGAAGAGTTAGTTTTTAATTAGAAATAACATTTTGATTTTTAAATATCTAATAAGATTTTTTTTTTCAAAAATTTCCTTTAACCCACGTTTATAGAGAAGAGAATAAATAGGAATAAAAAATGAGAGAGAAGAGAGGGGAGAATAAATAGGGATTGATAGATTAGTTTTTTATTAGGAATGACATTTATACCCATCATTTTACTTTTTAAAATTGTTCACAATATTGGGGGGGCCAAATAGTGACATTTCACATGTGGGAAGAGAAAAAACCGGAAAAATTAAAGGAATTAGGGGAATATGGATAAAATTTTAAAAAATCCGGGGGGGGCCATGGCCCCCTCCGGCCCCTTCATAGGTCCGTCCCTGGATGTATCTTCCTCCTAAATATATATGGTGAAAAGGTGTGAAAGGAGCACAATCATTCTGGTTTGTGCCATGGACAACAAGATCCACAAATCATTTGGTAGGAGACCCGTCATTGGGACCATGGCCGAGGGATACGACAGTAGAGGTTGAAGTCAATTCAATGTCATACAGAAACATGGAGTATTCTCACAATCTTGCTTTACCTCCTAACATATTGTTGACATATGAACAAGATTCGTGGATTTCGTTCGTTTCACCCAATGGAATATTGTCCACAAAATGGGAGGGAGATGCAGTTCGGAAAAAGAATCCGACCTCAAATCTGGTGGGGAGCACAAGGTGGTGGAAATTCTTATGGAAACTTCCCATACACCCCAAGTTCAAATCCTTTTTCTGGAGACTTCTAAATAAAGGATTGCCCCTCGCCACAACCTTATCTCAATGGACCAACTACTCTCCGCTATGCAGACTTTATCACCAAGCCAATGAAACTTATTGGCATATGTTCATATAATGTGAATGGACCAAACGAATACGGGCTGTAGGAGTCTTGGGCCTCAAAACGGGAAATATCACTATTCACTCTAACTCTATTCTTGATTTATGTAAAACTATGGCTTTTGATTGGGGGGATGGATCATGCAACAAAAAAATGGACAATGTCAATCTTCAACATGACTTACTATTTTGTATGGAAGGAAAGAAATAAGGCCTTATTTTTTGAAAAGAAGCCAAATCTAGAAATGATACTCAATGCTATTACTAAATGGGTGGGGGAACTTCAACTTAAATTATCAGAACCTCTAGAGCCTTAACAATGATCTAAACCCAAAGGTGTCTTGTGAAAATAGCAATATCTACATATGTGAAAACTTAAAGGAGATCCACTTACCTATATTATTGTGTGCAGGGCTTCATAAACTAGGGCTAGACAGAGCAGCTTGGAGCGTCGGGGTCCTATGGAATGGAAAAATTCAATACCTAAATAAAGGTGTCATCAACAAGGGAACAAGATATAATTCATGGAATCATCGACGACATCAAATTTGCAGATCAGCAGAAAATTCAACCACAGGAAATCTGGTGCAATGAAGAGGAACTGGTCAACCTATACCCCTGAAATGAAGAATTTCAAGTGGCCCTCTAACATTATACCTCTGTTGATTGATCTTAAAAATTGTATTAAGACCCATCTTATTATGTTTAAATCCCCAACCCTTCATAAAACATTTTCTTTGATAGCTAATCGGCAGATACAAACTGCCACATGCATGTATGCACTAACTGTTTGCTTAAGCCTTTATAAAGTTGCTTTCTACTATCAAAAAAAAAAAAAAAAAAAAAAGGAGCACAATCGAACTAAACTCTTAGAGTTCCAACGTCATCTTGTTAGGAGTCATCTTTTTAGTAAAACATCATTAGAGTTTTCAACAAGAAGTTCAAGGTATGTAATGTTTTGTGAAAGTTGTTGTGAAATCTCCCGGATTTCTACCCTTTAACCCACGGTTTCAAGACCAAGAACCCGGGCCTCGAATTGGCGACAATCGTGGACCATTTAAGTCGAGCCCTAAGGTTTGAAAATGGACCCAGTGTTGGTGGATGACCCTCGTGATGACTCAACAACTCTCCTAGAGTTTAAATGAAGAGAGAAGATTAATCACGATGATGTAAATACGGTGATATTTGAATGACCATAGATTGATGTCGAGAGAATCCAATTGATATGAATAAGGTATCAAATTGAAGATCATCAAAAGACCTTTCCAACAAGCCAAAAATCACTAAAATCGGAGTCTGTTTGGGAGTCCAACCATAGGCCGGAAGATTGGGCCATTTGGGTGAACCAACCCCCACCCCATTTTCTGTTTAGGGGCAAAAATGGAAATTCTGATTTTTAAACGCTATTTATGTTTTATCTCATCCGTAAACACATTCGGAGGCTAGAACGAGTTGGAGGCTGCGGGAAGAGGAGGAACCAAGAAAAAGAGCGGTTTCCATCCTTTCAAAAGTTTTTATGATCCGAATCTTCGCAAAATTATTAGGAAATGTTAGTTTTCTTTAACCCTTCTCTTTAATCATAGTTGGTGAGAGTTTTGCTTCTCTTTTTTCATGGAGATCTTGAAAGGGAAGGTTGTTAGGTATCTTGGATGCTTTCTTTTCTTGTATTAATGTCCCTTCCTAGTTTATGGGAGTAATGGTAAGATCCCATGCTAAGGTTGACGCATTTTGACTCTCTGAGTCACCCACGAGTGATTTATGAGAGCCAAATTTGGGCCTTTTGTAGATGAATCAAATTTGATCAAATTGAAGGTACCCGTAGGATCCTTTTGCTGCTAATTAGTTTTCCCCAAAGTTTTGTTTCATTATAGACTTTGATTTCATGGCGAATTAGAGACCATTCACTAGTGAGATTGGGAACTACCCTTTTTAACCTACTTTTCAGATTTGGGTTTTCGTGGGAAGATTTTGGGATATCATTTAAAACCCAAATTGACTCTAATTTGTGATTATTAATTTCTTGCATGAATAGGCATTTATGTATCTTTAGTCACCAAACTTGTGGGAGTGAATTCTTGGACTCTGGAGAAAGGAGTAAAGTAAAAGGTGAGGAATAACTAACCATGTTATACATATTTAATTGTTGCTATTTTAATTTCTTTTATTGATATAAATTGTTGTAAATTTATATTTACCATGATATATATATATGTGTGTGTGTGTGTGTGTGTGTGTGTGTGTGTGTGTGTGTGTGTGTGTATGTGTCACATCCCGACCTAAATCCACCAAGGGGGTACCCTATCTGGATTACCCGGGGAGTGAATTACGGTCCTGCCGATCAAGTTTAGGAACGATCATAGTCACTTAACACAATAATATAATAAAAAACAAGAACAATTCTTTGTATTCAATTAATTTAATAATAATAGTCGCGAAAGGTCTCAGTAGGATTCATAAATAACATCAGAGTGCGGAAATGATTCAGTTAGGATAAACAATCAAGTGTGAAAAGGAGGGAGGAAACCCATCCTATAATATTAGCGGAAGATGAAACGACTAAAAAGTAAAGGGTTACAACCAGTTCCCAACATGACCAGGGAACAGACTAAACTACGGTCTCAACAAACTAACTAAAAGGTTAAAAAGAAAATGGGACGATATCCCAACACTAGCACACAAGTGCAAAGGCTGAACTGCTCTAGATAAGTCCCAATCTCGGACTACTAGTCTTTATCAATTTGTACACCGTGACCAGTGGTGTACGGGTCATCAACTTGGTCTTCAGAGTGTTGACCATCATAGTCAACAGTGGTGGTACCTGTAGTAGAGTCTAACAAAAATGTTGCAAAAAGGAGTGAGTTCAAAAGAACTCAGCAAGGTAGGTTATTCCACAACAACATAGATACATGATACAAAACATAGCATGATGCAATATGATATGGAACACATGATGCAATTATGATTCTAACTCTATGTATGCTAGTCTCTAAGGTAGACATGCTTTAGGTCATAGCACCACACTTCTTTGGTTGTCAGTCATTCCCCCTCAATCATACAAGACATCTTGGGTCTGTCAGGGAAGTTCGGTAAAGTCATCTCAAAAACCATGGTAGGGGAATCGGTCACTGCTCTCTCACATCACCATTTGGTATAAGTACTGGCGCATGTCACAGTAAAGCCTAGCCCAACGCAAGTCATCTACTCAGTCGTATCAACTCAGTTCCAAATACGTCCATTCCTCGCCCCCGTCGATCCTTTCCGGTATCCTTCACACTAGAGTCAGCGTAATCCCGGATTACGGACTCATCAACCCTATTAGTCATCCACAAATAGTAAACGGGAAGCTCTCACGTCCTCTCACGGGTTGGTTACCAGTCTTGAGCGCCCATGAGCCCAAGTCTAGCCATTTGCAACCCTACCAATAGATGGCCCCTTTCGGGTATCCGTAGCATGGTTTATGTCCCCTACCGGATTGGTTACTGGCCTCGCCCAGGAGCGCCCATCAAACCATACACTACCACGGGTCGTTCGGTCTTAATGCCCTTCCGATTTGGGTCTGATACGACAGGGACATCCTAGTCATACATCTAGACAAATCCTATATATGTCATCCAATAATTCGGAAAAGCGTCGATGGGCATCTTCGGAGAACATCCCATACTATTCCCTTCGATGTCCAAGGATAGAAATGTCAATAGGACATTCCCCAATCCCAAATCATACATATTCAATCACATTCTCAATTCCATCATATCATACATAGATGACATTTCATCATATAGAGAGACACATACCATAACATGATCAATTACCTATGAATTTATTAAGAATGCATAATCATGATAACAAAAGAATATGTAAACATGGCACTACTATACTTGAAGTACTTATAACAGTCATATACTGTAGGAAATACGATAAAGAAGGTAAATCTACTAAGTCCCTAACATAGAAGCAAGAATCACATAATCTATGTAGTTATGGTAACAACCGTCCTTACCTTAAGTTGTGATGATGATAATCCAACAATCTCAAAAGAATGATCCAATAATAGTATTAAGACCCTAGACAAACATAAATGAAAGATTAGAAAAGAAATCGGAAAAATTGGAGGTGGAACGGGTCAAATCGGACAAGAATAAAGTTCAGCAGTTTGGTTGATGGTCTTGGTTGATACTTTTGGTTGATGCTCTTGGTTGATGCTCTTGGTTGATGCTTTTGGTTGATGCTCTTGGTTGATGCTTTTGGTTGATGCTTTTGATTGATGCTTTTGGTTGATGCTTTTGGTTGATGGTCTTGGTTGATGCTTTTGGTTGATGCTTTTTCGGGCCTCGGATCGATCCGAAACTTGGAGGGGATGCTATGAACAGTAGCAGGAGACTACATAGCAAGAATTAATATGATCCAATGGTCAAATTGAAAACCCCCAATTTGAACCCTAGGTTCAACTTGCAAGACCCATGTTCTTCAATGAAATTAATTACAATTGCAAGAGAACTTAGGAATTGAATTAAGGGAATGATGGGTAGTAGATTAGAAATACACACTAACATATAATCAGCCCTATTTAAAGAAATCAGATTAGGCAAAGGATTCATGTTTTCATGAAGAAAATCATAATAAGATGGCAAGAACATTATGCATAATAATCATAGCCTGAATATGATATGAAAGGGTTTATTCAAAACAAAAGAGGTTGTAGAAGGGGTGGTTGCAACGTTGCAGCACCTTCTTCCTAACCTCAGCAGCAAAAGTAAGAGTAATTAGGAGTAGGTTAGAGAAGGGAGAAGAGATTACCAATGACTGGAAGAGGAGCCGGGCCTGGTGGGAGTTTCAGCCGGAGTTTCCCCTGCATCAACACCAAGTTCTGCCCACCTACGGCTTGCTCACCCACACAAATCAAGTGAAACTGCAGAGGTTGGTTGCTGTTCTTGGGGAGCTAAGTCATCAATAAGCAGCCTCAAAAGAGAAACACACAGAAGGTGAACTATAGGATTTCTTTAGGCCCTAGACCCACCAATGAACTGGAGCCGCAACTCCTCCTTGGAGGTCTAATGATTTCAAAACAGAGGAATAAATAGAAACATTGGACTTTCCTGCCTCTTCCATAAATCCCCAAACCATGGCTTTCATCTCCTGTGGGATCTGGGAGCCTGGACAAGCCACGTCGACAGAGAAAACAGTGTTGGATAGCAAGTTCAGGGTTGTGGCAAAGGCAGCTTGACCAACAACAATAGCTTGCCTCAGTTGGGCGTTTTCAAGAACATGATCAAGGAGTTGCTGAATCTTAAGGCGCTGCAGAGATTCACCAGCATCAAGTTTTTGGGTTGAGAAGAAAATCTGATGATTACAGAGCTTGTAAAGGTTTCTCCATCGTGGAGAAGCTGAAAGCCATAACATAGACGATTGATGGTGGTTAAGTGCTCGAACTGCATCCACAACTGATCATCTAGTAAGTGCTTGGTCGTGGGTTTGGAGAAATCCCTGGGCTATAGCTGCTGAAGAATCAACTATGGTGGTTAAACCATCGAGCTTCATAGTCATCGAGGGGCCATAAATCTTTGCTAAATCAGTGAGTGACTTGCTGGGTTTGTGTTATGATTCAAGATAGGGATTGAAGAAGAAGACAAGGTAGAAGGTAAGAAGTAGAGAAAGCCGAGACAGAGAAGAAGATTATAAGGGAAATAAGAGGTAGGTTTTCTGATATCTCTCTGCTTAACATGTGTAGTCCTTTTTTGTAAATATACACACTACAATGAAATGTTTAATAACATAACAGCCTAACACCACAATGAAATCTTTAATAAAATAATAGCCACTAACTCTCTCTCTCTCTCTCTCTCTCTCTCCCCCTCTCTCTCAACTCTAAAAATCATGAATATCGATTCCTCACTTCTTCTCTTCAACTAAAAATAAAACCAATCAATTAATTCCTCTCTCCCATTAATTCTTTTCCACTCACTTCAATTTCTTAAAATTAAACCTCCCACTTACTCCCTTTTTCTTTATAAAAACTTCTCCACTCACCTCTCTCTTTATTTATTTATTTATTATTAATTTTTTTTAAACATCTCCACTAGAAAATGGGTCCACATCTAAAACTTCGATCGGATGGCCCACAGATGCCGCCGATTCGAGGCCCGGGTCTTCGAACTTCAGTCAATCAGGGTTTCCGGGTCAAGGTCAGGGTTAGGCTAGGGCTGGATGTCACAGTATGACTTTGCACCAATGGAATGTATGATTTATTGCTTGAGTATTTCTCCTTGCTGTTGAATCCTATGTTATTGATATGAATATGGTGTGATATTGTATGAGATGAAAGAGGAAGAACAGTATTAATATCTTTACCTCGTATTTTCTACTAGGGTCGTGGGTTCACCCATTGCCCTAGTGATCTTATGTGATTGTCTAGGTAACATTAGGGAATGAGGAATGCCCTTTTGGCATTTCTGCCATAGGATACCAAAGAAGGCGGTATGTGACGCATTCCTATGGTGCCCTTGGTGCTTTCCCTAATTACTGATTGACATATGTAGGGCATGTCTAGAAGTGTTTGGCTAGGTGACCTCATGAGTACTACTACCCTTCCGGTAGGGGTATTGAAACCGGTTAACCCGTGATGTCAGTGGCTGGGTCCTATGAGCATCAAGCAAGCCCACTGTCATCATGAGATGGTAGGGTTGCATATAATAGACAAGGGCTCATGAGCACTCATGACCGGTGAAATGACCCGTGAGAGGACATGGAGAGCATCTTGTCCATTATATGTGGATGACCATAGGGTTAGGGGTCAACGTAGTCCGAGTTGGTTGGTGCCATAGGGGGAAGTATCTAGACCATATTTAGTACGAGACGTATGACTTTGCATTGGGCTTAGAATAATCCTTGACACGCGCCAGATCTTATACCAATGGTGATGTGAGAGAGTGGTGAATCATAACCCCGCCACGGATTGATGTGACTTGACCCAATTGCCCCAGAGAACCCAACAGACGTGCTTGAATGCCATGAGGGAAGAGTGATGAGACCGCCAAAGAAGACTAATGTGTGACTTAATGCGTGTCTACTTTAGAGACTACATTATAGAGTTAGGAACCTCATATCATCACCATGCATTTGTTGTTTATATTATTAAATACATGATTGTTTTATGAATTATGATATGGAGTATGGATGAATGTATTGACATGAATGTTAGTTACCTCACTGAGTTCTATGAACTCATTCCTTTATTTTGTTTGTTTCTTTAGACTGCTCTACAGGTTATGAGGACCCCTCCTATGCTGAGGATCCTTTGATGAATGGCTACCAAGAGGGCGTTGTCGGAGAAGAAGTGGAAGCTCATGACGCTTCATGTTCATGCCAAGACTGCTCTTATGGAGTTTCTTTTCCTTAGAGCTTCCTTAAATGATTTTTTGCTGCAACTTTAAATATTCTTTCTCTTCTAGGACTCTGATGTTTAGTTTTGATTTGAAGTAATGGATGATTGTAATCATTATTTCAGATTTGATAATTTATTGCTTGAACTTGATTTATTCTTGTCCATTTAATTATGCTATATCATGTTTTGTATGGTTTTGTCACTGAACCTAGATCTTGCGGTGTATCACCCCCACGGGTATTCGGGTATTACCGGATCCGGTTGGGTGGGGTGTGATAGTTGTTGGATTAAAATTCTAGGGGTGTCAACAAAGCTTTGTCTATAAACCAACCCAAAATTTGCTCTAAGCGTACTTGAGTTCGATCTAACTTTTTAACTTGAAAGGCTGGTTTGGATTACAAATTAACTCTAAACTTGGCAAAGTCAAATAGTCGAGCTTAGCCCTCAAGCAAATTCGTTATATAATAATTATATATAAATTGAGTTTGAATAATTAAATTACCAAATATTAGCCCTAAAGAGTAAATACCTAATGCATTTCCACCTCAAAAGTTGTGTCAATTGTTTTCAACTTACATCACTCCATGACCTCAACTACCATTAGAGAGAGTCTAAATTTCTTTTGGACTTCAACTAATAGTGAAGATAATTGTGAGATTTTAAATCTTTACTTTCTCAATAAAACATTCAAAATTGCAATATTGTAATACAATTTAAGTAGAGGAGATCTTAGCAAAGATTTCCTTTGATGACTCCGCAATAATTTTATAGAAGGCTAGGAGAATTTAGAGGAAAATAGTGGTTTGGAAGGTTAAATCTCAAAGTCAAACAATTCATTAGGTTGTGTAAGATGGGAAATTTAAAATTATTTTGTTCTCCAAAATTGATGTTTTATAAAGTATGCCTAGTACCCATCGATCATGGCTAGGACTACTAGGGTATATATTCCCATTCACTCCCCTAGCTTTCGTTTTGGTGTCAATGTTTGCCCAACAGAGTGCTTTCACTGTTGGAATTCTTTCTGATTTTACACATTTTACCACTCCAAAATTCCCTTTGCCCCTATTGTACTTCATCGTGGTAGTTTCCACCATTCGGCCAAGGTTGAGCCTTGGGAACACGATTGCTTCAAATAGTTGAGACTAGACAACACCTTAAACTCTTGTATCAATTGAAAAGTCTTCATCTAGGATTTCCAATAGCCTTTCAATGCAAGTACTGCATTTCGAAATACCACCAATCATTGAACAACAAGAGAACATACGGCTCAATTGGACCTAGATGGGGATTTTCCCCTCCAACATTGTACTTCACCAACCACTTTGATGAGTAGAACGACTTCTAAAATAACTTTACCACACCAGCAAGGTGCCAAAGAGTGGACCCAATTGCAATTTTCACCTTAAAAGAAGATAGAAGCAAGGTCCCCCTCCCCCAACAAAAAAACAAAAAAAAAGCAAACGAACGAATGAAAAGCAAACAATAGGTTCCCATAACATCACAAGGGAAGAAAAGAGGTTTTCCTTCGTTGGTTTAAGATTCCCAATACATCTATTGGAAATCTAATGATATTATGGGCGACCGTCTAAGACAAATAAATAAATAAAGAAAAATCTAAGAATGGAAACTAATCTTGTTTCAAATTGCATGAACAATCTCTTTGTCAAAAGCATAGTTAGGTACATCCATATGCTGCTGCACAAACAAAATTGATTGAGTTTAAATGTATCAGTGGTACTTTATTTAAGGTGTTTAAATGCCCTCAAATAGTGCCCATGACTTCTGAATGCGTTTTCACCCCCAAGATCAATCAACCCCTCGATTGTAGATGATGCACTTCGTAATTGATGAACTAAAGGATCCCTAAAGCTATATTCACCAATCCGTTTTATGACACAATTTAAAGAAAACCACCGGTTCTCAAAAAACAATACTTGCTCTTGAATAAACAACCCCGCCCATCTTTACAAAAGAAAGTAAGAGACACCACCAAAGGTTGTCTAAAGAATCCAACCTCTAGCAAAATGGAATTTTTTGAATTTACATAATAAAACTATTAAAATAATGACGACATCTGCTTTAAAGAGTATGTGAGACAACGGTGGAGGATATTGGTTGCAACCAAAGGAGGTATTAGCTCTCCACAAGACCATCGGATGGGGGCTGAAGCTCATTCTCTTGCGAGGGGCATGTTTTCTTCCTAGGTGATGCAAAGGACCAACCTGCTTTGAGGAAGAAGCAAAGATTTGGGGACATGCTTGGTGTCTAGGGAGGGGGGAGGGGTATGACTCTTTGGGGTGGGTAACTCAGCCATGAGCTGGCAATATCAAAGCGGCAACAACAAACCCTATAAAGACGCTTCAACCAGTAAGGAGCTTAAAAGGCATTGCTTGGTGCGAGGAGAAACTCAAGCACCAATACACATGATTAATAGATGTCATAATTGTAGTGTATAAAAAGGGCAACTCAACATGGTTGCTTTGATGCCATAAGAGTTGCTTATTGTTGGGGACATAGACGCACAACCATGAACCAAGCAAAACACACAAGAAGAATTTAACATGATTTGCCAAAATCCTGCCTACATTCATCAGAGAGAAAAGAAGTTTCACTATTTTATAAAATTTCACACCACTCTCACACCCACAAAGTGCTACCCTTTGCTTGCCCCCAATTCCTATCCATGGGATGGGTTCCCCAATTGCCTATAGGGATTGATACATCTAGGTTATCTCCATAGAGACTATTTATAAGGAAACCTAAAACCCCTAATTCCCATATAATTACAATTTTAACCTCATACAAGTAATTGTCCCAAAACCTTGGTCCAATTACAAATATAATATGATTATAATTATATAGACTGCAGAATACAAGACACCAGACCCAACAATCTCCACCTTGGCTTAAATTCTGCAAATCATCTTGAAGAAAATATGTTGCTGATGTCTCTTTGTAATCACCTGTCTCTGTGCATCCACCACACATTGATGCATGGCCCACATCCCCTTTGGGATGCAATTCCTGATTGCCATCACTAAAACCAGCATGAAGTGCACGCTCCCTCACTTGGGTTGTCCAGTACAACTCATCACCTCCAAACGACGTGACATGGCTCCACCTCTCCTATTGCTGCTGCCGGCTTCGAGACATCTTTGCCAGTCACCAACTCCAAACCGAAAGTCACCTGCTTCCTTCCCAGATTTTCCTTGTTCGATGCCTGAACAATTTGCAATTTCTATCAACCTGTACTCCTTGCTTGAGTTTCAACTGGAGCTCCACCTATTTTCATAGCCTTTAATATGTGCCTTTCGTACCTATCATCAACATGAAGAACCTGGCTGTTGATCTTCGCATGAACCCATAAGATCAATACCAACATAATGAAATCTCCTCGATTTGTCACTTCCATTGAGTCTGGAAAGCCCAAAAACCTAATGAACGCATAACCTTGTACGAAAAACTTTCACACAAAATCCTGCAAAAATAACCTGTACCGTACCAATCCAATAATAAAAACATCTTTTTTTTTTTTTTTTTTTTTTTTTTTTTTTTTTTTTTTTTTTTTTTTTTTTTTTTTTTTTTTTGTAGTTTTACTTCCCACCAAATCACTTCTTTTCTTTTTTTTTCCCCTTCTTCTCCACATTTTGTTCCTTTACCTTCTTGGTTCCGCATTCCCCTCCACTTAGATTTCAATTTTTTTTTTCTTTTTCACAATAGTCATAGACTCGACATCAAAACGAAGAAAAAAAATTAAAAAAAGACTTGAATCGGCCAAGCCTTAATCATTCAATTTTCTTCCTCATGATGTAACCGTGACCCACTGAGAAACCCTCCTTTGAACCTCTTCTTCCTCCACAACGAATAGAAAACCTATTGCTGCCATTTAAATTTTTTTTTTCAAAGATCTAAAACCAGATCGTCTTCTTCTTCGGTCATCTTTCTTAATACAAATCTAGAAAATCGTTGACAATCTTCAATCAATCCATCAAAGCCTTTTACGTTCTCCTGACATCGTTCATTTCCTTCTTGGATCTTTGCATACCTCCGACAACGATCCACCGAACCTCGATATGATACTTCTTGTTGGAAATTCGGATGCACAACCACGAACAAAGAAGAAACACAAGCAAAACATACAAGAGAAATTTAACGGGGTTCGGCATAATCCTGCCTAGGTCCACTAGAGAGAAAAGAAGTTTCACTATTTCAGAAAATCTCACAACACTCTCACACCCACAAAGTGCTACCCTTTGCTTGCCCCCAATCCCTATCTGCGAGATGTGTTCCCCAATCCCCTACAGGATTGATACATCTAGGTTATCCCGCATAAACTATTTATAAGGAAACCTAAAACCCTAATACCCTTATAATTACAATTTTAACCCCGTAAAGTAATTGTCCCAAAACTCATGTCCAATCACAAATATAACATGATAACAATTATATGGATAGCATAATACAAGACACCCACAACCAACACTTAGGATCTAGTGCACGAGCCTCAACACCAACCCATGGAGACCAATCCTCATTGGAACAAACACAAGAGAGAATGACCTATTGCTGCTTCCCAAGAGAACAGTTGGAGAACCTCAACTAGAGCCTCTGTCGCTTGTCATGAAACCAACTAGTCACCTCATCTAGGTGGTGGCTAACAACTAGATAGAAGGAGAAAAGAAGAGGAAAAGCTTGCAGAGGAAGAAATGAGGTAGAAGCCGATATATGTCTAACATAGTTAGTTTTAAATATAAACATACACATTTACCCTTATGGAATATTCTTATAAATAAGAAAGAAAAAAAATGGATAGGCATTACTTGGGAGTACACCGGTGTTGATATCTTGAGGGTTGGATATTAGAGACCATAATTAATGTGTATTATATACAGGGTTTTTCATTACAATATTGTAAAAACTTATTTGGTTATAAATATATGTATGTTCTCAGTTTGAGATCAAGGAATTCATTTCATTTCAATATGGTATCAGAAGCTTAGGTTTGACCCTGGTTCATTCCAACATATCATCCTGGTTCGGTTTTTCTTCCTCTAGTTCATTTCTTGAACCTCTTCTTCTTGATCATTGAACGAGTTTCTCAAACCCTGTTTCTCTCGTTTCTTGAAAATAATTGTTGTCATAATCTTGTTCGGCTCTCCTCTCCAAAGCTATGGCATTGAAGGCGATTTAGTTTATGTTTCTGGATTTAGCAGCCTATAGATCTGCATTTTTCTGATTGATTTTTGGTTTCTGCGCCTCTGAGTTCCACGGTTTCAAATCTGTTTCACGTTTTCTGGATCGATTTCTAGTTGAGCAGTGATGGCTTCTTCACTTCCTCCGGTGTTTGTTGTTCCAAATGCACCCCTTGCATCGTCTTCGTGTCCACTGGTTTCAACTCCTTCATCTGCATCTCTCCCTTCTTTTGCATCCTCGTTCTCTAATTTTCACCATTTTCTAAACATCAAACTTTCTAGTGATAATTACCTCATCTGGAGGTCTCAGTTCCTTCCTGTGCTAAATAGCTCTAGTTTTATGCCTCTTGTTGATGGATCTACCTCCTCTCCATCGCTTGTTCTTGATCCAACCTCCTCCTCCCCTGTTGCTAATCTTGAATATCTCTCCTAGTATACTCGTGATCAAGTTCTTTTAAGCTAGTTACTGTCTTCTCTCACAGATTCGGTATACTCACAAGTTGTTGGTCTTCAAACATATGCAGAAGTCTAGCAAGCTTTAGCCTCAATCTATGCTTCGTCTTCTAAAGCTAGAGTGATGCAATTGAGGATGCAGCTTCACACCATTCGAAAAGGGGCTGATACTATGGCTACATATCTTCTCATGTTCAAGAAACTTGCTGATGATCTTGCTCTTTCTGATTTGGATCTTGCACTGTTCATCCTTGGGGTTGGGGGTTTAGGCTCAGAGTATCAAGCTTTTGTTACCTTTGTTACGACTAGGGATTCTCCGACAAAGATTGTTGATCTTCATGGTCTCTTATATTGTGAGAAAATGCAAATTGCTTCCACTTTACATGATATCACCGACATCTTTGCCAATCTTGCTTTTGCATCTATCAACTCTGCTTCTGGTTGTTCAAGAGGTGCCTATGGCAAAGGTTCTCATTTTCATGGTCGATCTTTTGGTTGAGGTTACTTTCAGAATGGAAGACATGTTGGTCATTCTATTAATTCTTTGGTGTGTCAATTATGTGATCGGCCAGGGCATCATGAGAAGAATTGCTATCAGAGACCTTTAAATCATTGTAATGTTGCTTTAGGCTTTCATTCTCCAGGCTTCTCTCCTCAAGCTCATTATTCTTGGACTCCAACATCTGAGCATACTGTTTGGCCTTCTTCTTCAAGTGCTCATTCTCCTGCAATTATAAATTGGGTTCTAGATTTGGGAGCATCACATCACATTACATCTAATCTTACTGCTGTTAGTTCTCCTTTGGAATTTTTGGGAGCTGATACTATTCTTGGTGATGGATCTGGTATGACTATTAAACATGTTGGTGATTCTTCTTACAAGCTGACTGATGTTCTTCATGTTCCTCGACATCACAAAATTTATTATTTGTGCATAAATTTGCTGTTGATAACCATGTCTTCTTTGAATTTCATGCCACCTACTTTCATATTAAGGATCTATACTCGGGTGTGTCCTCCACACCGGACTTGTTGAGAATGGTGTCTATAATCTTCCTATGAGAATGCAATTAAATAATTTTGTTGTGGCTTTGTCTGCAACAAAAGCGTCCCCAGATACTTGGCATTTTCGTCTTGGACATGCCAATTTCTCTACTGTGAGTACGGTTATTCAGAAATTTCAATTGCCTACTGTGGGTGTTAGACAAACTTATGTATGTTCTTCTTGTTAGTTGGGCAAATTTCATAAACTCAGTTTGGTGATCATCTTACTACTGCTCCTCTTCAATTAATCTACTCTGATTTATGGGGGCATCACATGTTATCTCTAATGAGGGGCATAGGTTTTATGTCTCTTTTGTTGATGATTTCACTCGATTCACTTGGATATATACTATTGCTCATAAATCTGATTCCTTACATGTTTTTCAGATTTTTAAGACATTAATAGAAAATCAGTTTTCTTCTATTATCAAAAATTTCCAATCAGATTAGGGGGGTGAATTTCAGGGTTTTTTCCTCCTTTCTTCAAAAATGTGGTATTCAACATAGGTTGTCATGTCCATATACTTTTGAACAAAATGGCAAAGTAGAACGTAATTAAGCATTGTCATATTGTGGATATGGGTTTTTCTCTTTTGGCTCATTCCAGTTTACCTTTTCGTTTTTGGGGAAATGCTTTCATCACTGCTGTTTTCATTATTAATAGACTTCCTACTGCTATTTCGGGGTTTGACTCTCCCTTTTCTAGAGTTTTTCAACGCTTACTAGATTACAGTTTCCTTCGTGTCTTTGGATGCACTTGTTACCCTATGCTTCGCCCTTTTCATACGCATAAAATGGAGTTTAGGTCTACTCCTTGTGTTTTTGTTGGATATAGTCCTAGTCATCATGGTTATCGCTACTTGAATCTCTCTATTGGTCGAATTTTCATTTCTAGACATGTGGTCTTTGATGAGTCTACTTTTCCATTTCAATCTCCTGCTTCTTCCCTTTCTACCTCCCATTCTAATTCTCCCTTGGTTCTACCTTGCTCTCCCCACTTTGCCACTGATTCTGTTGAATATACTCTTACTGGTGTTGCTGCTTCACCTGCAAGTTCTCCTACTAATTCTCATACTAGTGATGTGTCTTTGATGGGTTCTGCTGCTGTATATGATGGGCTATGTTCAAAGGATCCTTCACATGGGCTTTTTGACACTTCTACACATGGGCCTTCTGATATTCCTCAATGTACTAATGATGGGCTGCATGTATCTACTAATGATTCACTATCTATTTCAAATTCAGCCTCTCCACATGGGCCTGGACGTCCTCAAGTTGCTGAAGTTTTACAGAAGTCTAGTGGATCTGATAATACTCATTTTAATACTGAAAATTTTGTACTTAATGGATTGTCTCGGACTATAGATGGGACTGTTATTGATACTTCTACTAGTTTAGCTAATTTTGATAAACATGCTACTATACCTACTGCTGTTTTGGAGCCTCATGGGCCTGTTTTGTGTGATGCTGCCCCTCCATCTCTACCTCAAGACTTGGTAGATTTACTGCCTTCTTCAACTTGGGTTCATTGCATGGTTACTCAATCTTTAGATGGGACACGAATCCCTAAGATCCCTAAGAGTTATTTATGCTACCAAACATCCTTTACCATTAGCTTTGCATGTTGTTGGCTCTAGTGAAATGGAACCCACTTGTTATAGTCAAGCTACAAAATCCCTTGTTTGGCGTCGTGCAATGGATAATTAATTTAATGCCTTGGTCTCCAATCATATTGGATTCTTACTTCTCTTCCAAAGGATCGTCACGCCTTTGGATGTAAGTGGCTTTTTCGCATCAAATGAAAATTTGATGGTACCATAGACCACCATAAGGCTTGATTGGTTGCCAAGGGCTATACTCAAGAGTATGGCTTAGATTATGAAGAAACATTCAGCCTTGTTGTTAAACCAACTACAATAAGAATCATTCTTACCATAGCCGTTTCGTCAAAATGGTTGATTCGTCAATTAGATGTTAATAATGCCTTTTTAAATGGTGTTATTTCTGAGGATGTCTACTTGCACCAACCTTCGGGCTACATTGATTCTAGATATTCGGGTAATGCTGCAAATTACAATGATCTTTATATGGCCTTAAACAAGCTCCATGGGCTTGGTTTCAACGTCTTAGTGTGTATTTGCTACATCTTGGCTTTGAGGGGTCCAAAATTGATTCTTCCCTCTTTATTCGGCGTCATACGTTTGAGCCATTATATGTCTTAGTATATGTGGATGATATACTCATTACTGGACCTTCTTCTCAGACTATTGATGCATTAATGCACTCTTTATCTTCGGAGTTTGCTCTTAAGGATCTTGGTGTTGCTCAATATTTTTTGGGTATTGAATTGGTCCCTCTTGGAACTGGTGTCTTGTTGTCACAACAAAAATATGTTTACAGTTTACTTGATCGTGCTGGTCTTCTTGATGGTAAACCAGTTTCTACCCCAATTGCTCCCTCTCATCATTTAAGTTCTTCTGGAAAAACTCTTGGGATGATCCGATGTTGTATCGAAGCTTGGTGGGTGGTTTACAATATGTCACTCTTACTAGACCTGATTTATCTTACTCGGTCAACAAACTTTGTCAGTTTCTATCTGCACCAACAGAAGATCATTGGTTAGCCTTAAAACGTCTCTTACGTTATCTGAAAGGCTCTCTTTTATATGGTCTTCATATTACTTCTTCATGTTTTACCACTTTAGATGCTTGATGCTGACTGGGCAGGATGCCCTGATGACAGAAAATATCAAGGTGGTTATCTTGTTTTTCTTGGATCCAATCTCATCTCTTGGTAGTCTCGCAAACAAACTACTGTTGCTCATTCTAGCACGGAGAGTGAGTAATCGTGCTCTTGCTTCCGCTACTACCGAACTTACTTGGATTCAATCCTTGTTGACTAAGCTTGGTGTTTGTGCTATCACTCTTCTTTTATGGTGTGATAATATTGATGCTACTTATTTGTCTACTAACCTTGTCTTTCATGTTCGTACAAAACACATTGAGATTGATTTCTATTTTGTATGCAACAAGGTTGCTAAGAAGGATCTTTAGGTTCATTATATTTCTACTAGTGATCAGTTGGCGGATGTTCTCACCAAAGGTCTCTCTCCTACCCGTTTTAAACATCTTGGGTCCAAACTCAAGGTTCTTGAACCCTTGACTTTGCAAGAGGGTATTAGAGACCAGAATTAATGTGTATTATACATAGGGTTTTTCATTACAATATTGTAAAAACTTCTTTGATTATAAATATATGTTTGTTCTCAGTTTGAGATCAGGGAATTCATTTCATTTCAATATTGGAAATGCTTACAATCCTTCAGTTTTGTGAATTGAACTTCCAACATCGTTCATTCTTTCTTCCAATCTTTTCTGATTTTGCTTGTTATAGAATAATCTGGATTATATTATCCTGCCTGAACACAGACTCATTTGTGGTTTTCATATGCAGAATTAGTGGGTGTGGTTAGTGAGACAAATTTTCCTTTATATTCCTTGAGCCCTTTTGTGCATCTCCCAACATTTAGGGCAAACCAAATGAAAAACTCAGTGTTAACGTATTTCATTCCCATTGTTGCTGGACACTTTCTTTGTCTCATTTTTATTTCTTTTTGTTTATTTTTTTTTTTGGGTTTAAGATAAAAAATAACATATTGAATTTTTTTAAATATAATAGACGTTGATTCATCACTTGACTTTTTTTTTTTTTTGGGGTGTTAAAACATCACTTGAGTTTATTATTCTAAAAATAGGAATCTAGTGGAAGTCTTCTCCAAGCTAAAAGAATAGAGACTCAAGATCTTATTGTTGAATCTAATTCAAGCGAGGTGGCTCAGCACATTAATTCCTCTACTTGTCCTGAGTTTACATTTGATCCGATTTTCTTAGATATTTTTCACCTCAAGAGTGCATTTGAATCACTTGTATTTAATTTTATTCTAAGAGACTCAAACTCTTTGGCAATTTCTTTGTTTAGGTTTACCCTTTGGTAGAGCTTCCGAGAGTCGTTGTAACACATATGCCATTGTTTGTAATGGTTATATTTTTGAATGAATTTATTTTTTGCCGGGGGGGGGCAAAGAATGAAGTCTAGATTACCTTTCTCACACATATTGTGTGGGTCCTTATAAGATTCATTGGGGGTCCCACCTATGAATGATTTTATTATCCTAAAAAATAAACCTACATATATTTTGTGGGGCCCACACATATTTGAAATATATAGGTAAATTATTGATAATAATATTTTTTTTCAACATAAATTAAAGCACCAATACAATACACACACCAAAAAAAAAGAAGAAGCCACACATGACTTCAACCTTAAAAATTTAGATGCAAACAAAAATTTTCTTTGGTAGGAGATGCAAACCAATTTTGTTTTCAAGTCGGAAGAATAACAAAAAAGGTAGTTGAGTTGCCTTATTAACTATAAACATTTTATTCACAATATAAAATCAAATAACAAAAATTCAGAAGAAATAAAGAAACAGAATATAAAATCAAATTAAAAGAATAACAGAAAAAAGAGAAAAAAAAAAACGATAAATAAATTGCTCAAATAACAAAAATTGTAGAAGAAATAAAAAAAGAGAGAATATAAAATCAAATAAAAAGAATAACAAAAGAATGAAAAGAGAAACGATAAATAAACTGAGAAAAAAAAATAATACTTAATTGTGGAGAAATTTTTTTTCCAATTTTTCCTTAATCCATGCTTATAAAATGGGAAGAGAATAAATAAAAAGAAATGGAAGAGAACAAATAGGATGAAAAGAAAGGAGAGGAGAGAGAAAATAGAAGAGAATAAATAGGGATTGAGGAGTTAATTTTTAATTAGGAATGACATTTTAAATACTTAATAAGATTTTTTATTTCAAAATTTTCCTTTAATCCACGTTTATAGAAAGAGAATAGAATAAATGGGAAGAAAATATGAGAGAGAAAAGAGGGGATCCTAGATAAGGATTGAGAAGTTGGTTTTTAATTAGGGATGATATCTATACCCATTATTTTATCTTTAAAAATTGTTCTCAATATTGAGGCCTGAGAGGGCTAAATAATGATATTTTATTGAAAGAAAAAAAACTGGAAAATTATAAAAGTTTTATAATTTTTTTTAAAATTCGAGAGGGGAGCCATGGCCCCGGCCCCACTATGTTTCCACCCCTGCAAATGTTGGAACCTGTCACAGGTATGACTTCATTTCTATCAATAATAAGGGTGTCAATTTGAAATGGTAGTGGTATTTGATATAGCATCAGCACCGTACTAAATGCATTTGTATCATTTGCGTATTAAATACCAAATGCTACAGGTCTGTTAAATTATTACTGTACCATATTTATTTATCGTAAAACAATTATAATATTGGATATAGTATGAGTAGAATGTGGATTTTTTTTTTCTTCTTTTTTCTCTAAAGAGTATGACGCACAAGGTATGTCACCTTAATAAATTATAAGTAACCCACATTTTTTTCAACATTTTTTTCTATTATATAGGAGCATTGTTTGTAATTTCTTTACTTTTTATCATCATCAACCCAGTCACAAAGGCTATGGCAACCCAATCAGAAAGGCTAAGGCCCATAGACCCTTTGAATTGTTTGTCTTAAAGGTTGTTTCACTTTCACCGTTACTAAAAGACAGTGACTTCTTTTTTTAATATTCTTGTCAAAACGCAGAGAAAGTGTATGAAGAAATGTATAGAACATATATGGCATGCCTTTACATCATACAAGTATAAATGGCTATAAGGTGATGGAGATCAAATGTCTTTATTTCTTTTTTACAAAAACAAATAAGAATGGTGAAACAAAACTCCAGGTACAGGGGAATGGTATTCTCATCTCATGGCTTCCATGGTGGAGGAGGTGGTGGACTCATGGGGTAGAGTGGTGGGACTGCAGAGAAGATGGTGTTCTTATCAATGCCATAACCACCACTGCTCGTCAATGAGATGAGTGCTGCAACCAGTGCAGCATTTCCAGCCATGGTTGGTTCAGTGGAGTTAAATGAACGCACGTCCTTAAACCTATCAAACTTATCAGGACCTGCAACCATGGCTCCTATAATATCATTAGGATTTTTATTTGGGCTGTCTCGCCATTTCCATCCTCCGGTGCACGAGGGTTTTTGGTTGGTAGGTATTGATGCAGCACGATGGTACACATGCCTGGGGTACTTTGAGCCATAACCCACCAAGTAACTCATCTTCATTGGGTTGTCTCCTAGAATATATTGAATCTGTAGAAACAAACCCACATCACAAATGAAAAGGTCAGTCTTGGTGTAATTGAGTCTCCTTTGTTGGGGCTAGGCTTGGCCTGGCCTGGCTTTGCCCTGATAATGGGGAGGAGGGAGATGTATGGGCATGGTGCAAGAATGCACCCTAAGCCCAAGGCCTCAACCCTGTTCTGACTTAAATCAGAAACTTCAGCCCTGACCTCCCACAGGGCTTCTGTATGTCAAACAAGAAACAACTGAAGCTGAAAGATTCAAACTTACACACCAGTATGTAATTGTGGTCAAAGAAGAAATGACAGTAAGAGAGACAGAGAGGGGAAGAGAGAACCTGAGAGGTGGCGAACTCTGTAAGCTTGTCTGATGAGATGTAATTTGGGCCACAGAAAAATCCTGGAACACCAGTGGCATTCATGTAATCAACATATAGAGAAGCCAAGAAGGCAGTATTAGCTAAATTTTGCAGATTCTGTGGATTTCCATGGTTCAATTCAATCATTCCCCCTGCAAAAGATTCATTCATATGTAAATAACAAATTAGAAGGTCAAGAGGAGAGAATATATGAGGATCTTTATTCCCGAATCACATACCTCGAGTCCAGTTAAACACTTTGAAGGTTCGAAGATAAGAACACATGTTTAGCCCTGTTGTATTCTGATACATTCTCAACATATCTTCATAAGGGTAACCAGGATTTAAGAAGATCCTCAATCTTGTTAAAAGCAATTGTGCTGCTGGCAATTTGTTGTCCCAACTGGGTACACTTAAATCCACTTTCCCATAAAATGCCTTAGAATTCTTAGATATGCCTGGGTTGGTAGCAAGTGATAGGTAACTCACGTTACCAGTTGCATAATACATCCATGCTGCACCCCACATGTACTCATCATAGTACCCTGTAGAGTTATAGTGGTGATCAACGAGTAGGTTTGCTGTACTGTATCTTGCACGCTTTCCGCCGTCTCTCGCAAAGTTGTAAGCTGCTGTGGCTCCTTTGATTAGTTTCTGATGGTATTTCAAGTCATCTCTAAACACAATAGAGGCAGCTGCTAGTGCTGCTGCCATCTCTCCACCTAAATCTGGCCCTTGCTGGCAGACATGGGTTTGCCTGGGATAGTTCATGTTTTCTGGCTTCATCCAACAGTAAAGATCACTTGGGTTTGTTGAATTGACAGCATCCGCACTCGTACCACCAACCTGGAGTGGAAACATTAAAAGATTACTTATCTCAACCAAAAAGGAGTGGTAACATCAAGTAGAGCTGATTGAAAGGCAAGAATCGATGAAGCCGACCCCAATTCACTTCGGAAACGGCTTGCTGCTGTTGTATCCAAGTAGGAGCAGGAGTTTGGCTCTGTTGGTCCAAAACTCACTTGAGTATGAACAATGACCTAGGCTGAAATATCAAGTCTTGAGGGTATTCATAGTAAGCTAAGAAAGGGTTGAGGCCTTAGGCTTAAGCCTGGTCTGTCCTTGAATGCATCAAAAGTTGCATCCTTTCCTCACCCACCTTAGTTCAGCATATGCAATAGATGCCACTACTGGGTAATATGTATGGACCTGCCAGGCTTTTGGCACCGAAATCTCGGTATTCGGTACCATTGACACCACTGCACTACAATAGAAAGGGGTCTTTTCAACTTCATAAAAAGGGGAGGGTCTAGTGTAGAATTCAATCACTTGAAGATCATCAGCAGTGGAAAAGGGTTTTTCAAAAACTTCAGGTGAAGGAAAACCAGAATCTAGAATTTGTAAGTAAAAGAGCAGTGAAGAAATACAACTTACTTGGCAATAGATATGGTCTGGAACTCTAGCACTGATATTGAAAGTTTGAAGCAAGTAATCTGTACCCCATTTGATAAGCTCTCTGACATTATCATACTCATTTATAGCTTTATATTTGTGACTGTATTCAATCACAGACCAACTCAACATTGTCATCGCATAAGACATCGGAAAATGGTATTTCACATTGTCTCCACCATCATAATAACCTCCAACGAGGTTTGCTTTCGCATCAGATCCATCAGTTAACCCTGAATTACCTCGCCATGACACACCATTATTCTTGGGCAAAACTCCAGCTGCAACAAAAATTGATCAATTAGAATGGTCAAGGAGAAGAGGAAGAGGAGAAGAATCCCAAAACAGAGATAAGAGGTTATTCTGATATTTACATTTTTGGGCGTGGAAGAACTTGAGAGCCTTTTCAACTGCAACTGTGTAATTATCATGAGGCAGAGGATGGGGCTTATGCTTAGGCAATGTTTTGACTATGATTGTTGGAAGAGCTATAACAACAAAGGCGATCAGAACTGATAAAACTGACCACTTGAATGCCTTACGACTG
The DNA here is from genome assembly GCF_041222555.1 of Hakea prostrata. Classification (NCBI taxonomy): domain Eukaryota; kingdom Viridiplantae; phylum Streptophyta; class Magnoliopsida; order Proteales; family Proteaceae; genus Hakea; species Hakea prostrata. Next base: position 38,929,133 of record NC_142606.1, on the reverse strand, counting down.
CAAACGATACAGCCCAAGTCAACGTATTTCTTCTTCTTTACATTCTCTTGAGGACACAAAAGCCAACTCTGCTGCGTTTGGTCTAATGGTTGAGAGTGAGGCAGCGCCGCCGGATCGTAGTCCAAATTCCGGCTCCGCTCATCTTCCACCAACGCCAAATCTCCATGAACCTCGAACGGTCCTCCCCAACGATTCATGCCATCCATTTCCTCTTAGCAAACCAGATTATTTGCAATTCATGGGATTCCCAGCTTGCTTATACAGATGTTAATGGAATAGGAATTCTCACCGGAGAAACAGAGCACTCTGAGAGCTCTGTTTTGTATGAGGAAGGAAGAACCAGTTCAGAGAACTTACTGGAAACGCGGTTTGATGAGCGTTAAATACGATGAGCTGTATAACCTTCCCTGTTTAAAAATCCGAGTTTGACTTACCAATCAGCAATGGAATAGTTTTGGAAAGAAACTTAAAAAAAAAAAAAAAAGGAAATGGAAAATAGTGAGAACAGTTGGAGTAGAGCTGGAGATTCTGATGAATTTTCTAAAATGTAACCATTAAAGCTCTCAAGTGAACAAGAACAGATATCATGAAATGAAAGAAAGAAACTTTTTAGTGTTTATAAAGGAAGAAGAAGGCAGCAAGATCAAACCCAATTACCTGAACATAGAGAACCACTTAATTATGGAGCTGCAAAACCCCAAATCCTCAGATTTATTTATTTTTCTTGCCTTCTTCCTGCTGGTTCTTCGCTATTGTCTTCTTCTTCTGATGTTTCCAATATAAAAGGGAAGAGTGGGAAGGTTGACTTGGTGAGCTGAGAGATGGGTTTTCTTTCTGCTTGCAGTTTATGTATTTTTCTAATATAGTTTGAGAAAGAGAGAGTAACTGAAGGATGGTGGGGTTGAAAGAAACGTTCATTGTGTACGCTTTGGGTTTGGAGACTTTGATGATATAAAAGATGTAGGAATTAATTAATTGAATGTAGACTGGAATGAATGTATGATTTGCTTTACATTATTATATTTTAATCTAAAAGAAGAAAAACAAATCTTTAATTTATTCTATTATTTATTTTACCTTTGGTGATAACGTTTTGCCGTTTTGGCATGAATTGCAGGTTGGTTGAAGAAAAAACTGGTTTTGCCTTGTTGGGTTAGTGTTATAATTTTTTTGGACTTGTTTGGTTACTTAAATCTAAGAGATTTGAAATCTCTAATCTCTAGATTTACAAATGGAAAATTTATGCTCGTTTGGTTGTGTGAATCCCTAGACATGAAATAAAAGAATTCATTTTTTTTCACTAAATATGTGAATCTGTAGATTTATGGGTATATGGTTGAATCCACAGAGATTTTACCTTTACTATAAAATACTAAACATTGAACCATGACTCTATTGAACGTGGGCAGGTGTTATTGAACATTACAAAGATTGATCTGGAATCATATGATTGATGTATATCAACCGGATAGAATCATGATATTGATTTTTAATTTCCCTTCTCAGTATTTATAAAGATTATTAAAAATATGAAACATAAGCAAAATGCAATGGCCAGCGGCCGGCAAGGAAGAACGAATGAATGAGAACTGCTAAATAATATAAAATATGTTTAGGAAATGGTTTTAACTCCTACAGGTTCCTTCTTGGAACAAATCAACGTGAATGACATCCAACCTAACAAAAGGAGGGAATGAAGGAACATGTTTTGAATGGTGGAGGTGTTCGGTGGTCAACAATTTTTTAAGTCACGCATTTCTTCGAACACGTTGAGGGCGTGGTTTACTGAGAAAATGGCTTTGATTCCGGGAAATTTCGAGCTGTTGGTGGGGGTGCGAAAATCGAAGAGATTCCTTCCGCGTGAACAGTGAACTGTGTGCGCGTTCGGCATTTGTTTCTAAGCCAGGTTGGCAGATGCTGTGTCCCATTCATATATGAGTTGGCAGGAGTCTGTAATGCTTACGTGTACGCAACGTTGCCTTTAGGTTTTCCTTTTATTTCTTTCTTGGTTAATAAACCTTTCTTTACTTGTCATGTTTTCACTCTAAATCTCATGTGTTCATACCAAGGGTTCAAGACCATGGTTTAGCTCATCCACTATCGACTTACTATTTTGGGGGAAAACTGGGAAAAATCAAAATTTCTTTTGGTAAATAAAAGAGGGGATGCAGTAGTCTACTACTACGTAATGTTCGGACTTTTTTTCGAGTGTGACCTATGCAAGCATTAGCCCTGTGCACTACCAGCACAAGCACTGGCCCCCTTAGCAGAGCCCCACCGGAGGTTTAGTATAGTCCACAAAAGTTGGTAGCACACAATTGTCCAATACAAAGAGCACACAACTGTCCAATGCAAGAAATAAATGAGTAGAGGGGATTCAAACCTGTGATATGAGATTTACCAAACCACTTGGGAGTAAGCTTGGGACCACTAAACCACCACCCCGGTGGTAAGAAAAATCAATTTTGTATCAAATCGAGAATGTTCAATATGCATTTTTCAAAAAAAGAGTCATTTACACCCTATTCACTATGAATAGTGTTGTTTTCATCTACTGACTTGATTGCTAGAGATGATTACGATAAAACAACAAAAAAATCAAATTTATACACAACAAGCCTTACAAAAATGTTAACTTTAGTTCATACCATTTTTTCCTTTTTTTCATACCTCAATGAAAAAGAACTTTATTCTTCACCAAAAAAAAAAAAAGAACTTTATTTGTTTACGTGTAATGGAGGAAAGCATTCCCACAAGTCTCATCTTTTTCTTTTATATATGGAAAGACTTCTCTTCTCTTCTATTTTGTTTTGAAGAGCAAAAAGGAAAACACATCTTAGCCACACTCTAAGAAAGAAAATTGCTCCACTTTGTTGTAAAGCCCCTTTCATTCTTCACTTATATGTTATTGTTGGCTTTTTGAGATATGGTTTAAAAAAGAGATCATATACTTCCAAATTGTATATCACATTCTTTTGTTAACAAAGCTTTATTAGTAGTGCATATCATGGTCTATTGTATTTGGCATGAAAGAAACAATAGGATCTCAAGGGATCGTGTTCAGATTCGAGATCAATTTATTCGGAGGGTGACCTAACTATTCCAATTCCAATTCCAATTCCAATTTTCAAATAACATACCAGTGGATGACTTTGCAACCAATTGATCCTTCTCCGAGCAATAGGTTATTCTAGTTATTTACAAAACTTAGCCTATCACCATTCATTGTTGGCACCCCCCCCCCCCAATGGGTGGGGTGTTGTCAACACTGATGGGTCTGCTCAAGAGGATAGAGGTGGCCATGGTGCTATTGGTCTTGATAATAACGGCAAGGCTCTCTTTGCATTAGCAGGAGGCATGAAGGACAACAATGTGGTGATGTTTTAATTGCAAGCCATTCAGAAGGCGCTTCAAGAAGCAACAAATCTACTGGAGTTTATGGCAAGCCTGAAATGGATTGGTTCTCTCTCCCATATGGACATCTTACAAGCATCTTTGAAAGCTTCTATCCAAAGAGAGTAACCACTTGGCCCACTCTCTGATTGGGAAGGCATTGGTCTTTTCATGAACGACCAGTTAGCCTATTTTCTCTTCTTGGTTGATAGGGCTTTGTAGCTCTAACTCCTCGCTCTCTTCTTGTGCTTTCGAATGAAGTCCATTTACCAAGAAAATAAAATAAGATAGAATACTTGAGGATAATATTTTATAAGAAGAGTGGAAAATTGGGGAAAAAACTCGTTCATGAACGTGACCAACGTTAGCACTCCTACAAATCTATCTCTCTCCAACAAAGATGAAAAGACACATCAACTCCCTTGCTTCGAGGAATTGAGAGATACACATAGGAATACAGATTTAGCCTATATAATAAAAAGTTATTTCCCAAAAATTATTTAACTAGGAAGAAAGAAAAATGATTTTTTTAAATATGATAAATTATAAATTCTCCTTTCTTAAGGTGAGTATTCATTTATTTTTGGTAAAGCTTATGGTGAGTATCTAAGTGACAAATTGTCTTACTCACAAAAATCATTATGAAATATAAAAATATCTTATAAAAAATAATCTGAAAGTGATTTATTATTATAGATATATATCATTTTTAAAAGCGAATGTCATAAATATTTCTTTTTAGTAATGGTAAATTTATTGAAGCAATAGACCCGAAGAAATAGACATACAAATAACTACACACAAATAATAATGTAACAAACATGAAATACCTTAAAATACTACCCCATATCAACAACTTTATACATATTTTTAAAGTACACCACTGAAAGAACACCATTAAATTCACCAAAAAGAAAATCATGTGTTATTGAAGACATAGCAAAATTAATGTTAAAACTCGAATATTTTAATATTATTTGATTTTTTTAATTTTTTTTTGGTTGGTCTCATGTTGGGTTGGCCTAGTTTAGTTACAACACTAGGAATGTAACCATCATACATATTCTATATCCCATGGGGTGACCAAATGTCTACATCACCCCCTTAAAATGGGTTGTTAGTGTGTCATCATCTCTTTTGAATTTGTCTTATTTTTCTTATAAAAAACACTCCTTCCGTCTCAAAGTGACTAAGCCAAGTTTTCCAAGCCTTATTATGTTATGTAGAAATAGAAACAAGTCAACACACCTTATAGAGTAGAAAATTAATTTCCTCTAGAAATGGATGGCTTTGAAGTTCAAGTTGAGAATGACAGCAGCAGTTAACTACATAGAAGGTTGTTTGCTTTCACTGTACATTTATTGAACAGAGACGGCTTTGAAATGGTGCCTTTCCATCCAAACTTGTTCTTCTCACTTTCTTTAATCAAGTACAGCTAGCTTTCATGGTTTTATTTGATCACTTCATTTTCATGGAAGAATTGAAAGCCTTATTTAAATATATATAATAAAAATCCCCATGATATTAGTGTGGAGATTTTTTTTTTTTTTGTTTCTTTGGCATAAAAGAAAAGGACGAATAAAATTCAAGGGATAATTATAATTTTTTTGCTATTAGACTATTTCGATGTCTTGACCTAAAACTACAATTATTGTCTATTGATCGTAAATTGTTTTCAACTCATAAAACTAATTTTCAAATTCCAACTAGTGTGAGGTGAGAGATTTTCCACCTTTACACCTTGACACCTTTACAGTATAGAAATTCTTGGGGCTAAGAGTATGGCATCAAAGACCGATGATGCTTTATTGCATGGAAATCTCAAAGGGTATTGACTCAGTTGGCAATACCACTTCATTTTACGAGGTCAAGAGTTCAAATCCCTTTACGTCCAAAGGTAAAACCTAATCATATGTTTAAATTATATATAATATATAAATTTATTTCCTATGAATGTAGTAAAGGTACACATAAATGGGTTACTTGGCTGCTTCGGAGTAGCACTGATCCAGCTGCGCGTGGTCCAAATTCAATTTGAGGTACAGAGTAAATTTGGACCGTTGCGCCAATGCAGGGTTAGTGGAGTGGTAAAGATCCATCCTTCTCAGTGGAGAGGTCTTGGATTTGACCCTTGCGGACGGCATTACATTTCCAGTATTAAAAAAGCATCAGTACCATAAAAAAAAAAAAAATATTGGACCGTTGAATAAAATGGACCCCAAATTAAATCAAGGCAGAAGACTGCTGGGAGCACTGTTTTCTCACTCCCCTCAGAGAGAAAAAAAAACTCATCATTTAATTTACTTTGTTTTTGCCCAAAAAAATAAAATAAAATAAAAAACATGATTTCCAAGGAAGGAAAAAAAGGAAACTTTCACCAGCTGTACTCCATTGATCTTCAAATGTAAATAATAAACTAACAATTTTCTTTTGTTCAAAAGGAAATTAATGGTTCAACATTATCAAACCCTCCTTTAAGGCTATAAATCATTCTTTACAGCGAAGACAAAGGGTTTTTCTAAATTTATGGTTAGGTTCAGAAGAGTAATATCTTTTTTCCTAAATCGGCACCAAAGTCAAATTTTTGCTGTTGGAAGGTTGATGGGTTTGAGAGTTCTTACGATGGTTTTTTTTTTTTTTTTTTTTTTCTTTTTCTGTCTAACCTAGTTGCCTTTCTGTTTTGATTCATTTCAACCATAAATAATCTCTTGCACTAATTTTGCCACTAGTTGTATATATTTTGCAAAACCTAACATGTAGATAATCATCCACTTGTGACCCGAACTAATTGTTCTAAATTAAAGGAACTTTAACTGGAACCTAAATCACCATGGCCTTATTATCTGATCTCTAATGTTTTATGACTTTGATGGTATATGTTATCAACTGTGCTGCCTTGGGGTCTTAAAACAGGGCACCATACCTGGTTGTACCCCAAAGAAGTCCCATGTAGTAACTAGTAACGGCCGCTCTGAGGAAACCCTAATCGCCTCCGTGGTTGAGGTGGAGAGCCTCTGTCTCTCCACCTCCACCTCAAGTTTTCTCACGGATTTATATTGCGTTGGGATTTAGCTTCTTTGGTTGTTGGATGTATCTCTACTACGACACAAGATTTCCAATTTATTCTCCCGCTCTGAAAAAACCTACCGCTACCGTACTTTGAGTTGGAGCTTCACCTTTGCTTCTTCTTCCTCACTTTCCCTGCTCTTTTAGTTTTTTTTCTTTCTCCTCCACCTCTCTCTCTTATTCCCCTCTTTGGTTCTTTCCCCTCTTCGTTTTCTCTCCATTTCTACACAATTTCTCTCTTATTTTTCTCTTCGCTCTCTATTTTTGTTTGTCCTTAACAATGGAAGTCTTCGGTTATTAGGAAAGGAAAAGAAGAAAAAAAATTCAAGTAGATGCGAGATCCGATCGTGCATCTGTAGGTCTGAATGGTTATGTCGGAGCTAGAAGTGCCTCCCTCAGATACGGAAGCGCCTCCTGTAGATATGGAAGCATGGTTGTTGCGGATGTCTCCTGTTGCTGGTCACTGTTGGTGTTTCTCTACCGTTGTGGCTTTTGTTTCGCCCTTATAGCGTGTATTTTCGTCCTTGTGACGTGTCTGTCTCCGCCTTTGTGGTGTGTCGCTTCTTTGGGTTTTTATGATGGAGGATATGTATGTTGTATCCCTGTGCTTATTTGTGACTAAGGGTGTCAAAACCTAACCCGAACAGAACCGAAGCTTAATGGGCTGTGTTTGGGCTGAACAACCTTAGCCTGCACTGGTTTGGGCAGGGCTAGCCCGTGTGTGGTCCACTAGCCCGAACCGTTTGGCCCGAAACTAGCTCGAACCCGAACCAACCCGTTAAACCCGTTATAAATAAACAAAATACATTTAATTTAAATGTAAAAGACAGGAAAACCCCCAAGTATCCATTTGTTAATTGTTTTGCTTTGGAATATGCAACAACAAGCTTGTCAAAGCCTTCGCCATTTGGAAGATGGGTTAGTAAATATTTAGTAAATGTATTATCATTTGAAAATCTTTTAATGCTTTTTTTTTATCCATTTTTACAAGTGTCAAGAAGGGAGAGGATAATAAGCAGAGACAACCCATTAAAATTCATCAAGATGCTAACTTTCTTTTGTATATTAGTTCTATAATTTTGACTTCTTTGTAGAAAAAAAGTTTGTGGTTTTGAACACCAACACAAGAGATTTGGAGAGAACTCAATACATTTATATGTTCACATGCTCTTGATAAATTCCACACATCAACAAGATGCTTAAAACATATTACTAGTAAACCCGAATCCAAACAGTTAATAAACTCAATTCTAAACCGTTAGTCAGTCTGAACCGTTGACACCCCTATTTGTGACTGTGGTTGTTACAACCTATTCTAAGGATTTATTGGGCTTGACCCATTCCTTAACCTGGATGACCTTGTCTATTACACGTATGACATTTGGTCAATCTTCACTCCTTGGTTCGGATTGAACCTTGAGTTTTCATGTATCTATCTTTTGTATTTCTTTTTCTTCTTTGGTGTATCTGTATTTCCTTCGAGTTTATGAATGAAGAGTTTCAACTCCATTACAAAAACAAAAAACAAAAAACAAAAAACAAAAAACAAAAAACAAAAAACAAAAAACAAAAAACAAAAAACAAAAAACAAAAAACAAAAAACAAAAAAAACAAAAAAAACAAAAAAAAAAAAAAAAAAAAAAAAAAAAAAAAAAAAAAAAAAAAAAAAAAACAAAAAAACAAAAAAAGAAGCTCATCCTAATGAATCTTTTTAGGTTTTATCAAGAAAAAACACCTATGACTTCCAAATTCAAATTTATGGGCTTAGAAGATGTTTGGCATTTAGAGTCACCCATTGAAGATGTTTGCCAATGGTAGGATAGTCAAGCAGTTAATAACCCAACTTCCCATGGGAAGGTCTTGGGTTCACACCCATCCGGCGGCACATATATTAGTAATATTTCCCCCCCCCCCCAACATTTATTAAGAAGTTTTGATTGTACTTCTGGCAAGATGAAGGCAATCTCTTATGTATAGAAAGTCAAACCAAGGAGGTTTAAGATTCAAGCCTCTATTTCCCCACCCCATTCTCTGCCCTAGGCCTGGGCCTTCGGTTGACGATGACAAAAAAACAAATCATGATATGCTTGATTATGGCCAAGGACCGACATGGCCCAAGACTGAATTGGGCCAATTATTAAATAGGTCGTAAAAGGTTCAACATTGTTGGACTGATAAGCTTGAATAGGCCCACCCGAGATCGGCCCGACCTAACCAATTGACTCCCCTAGACATTGCCCATCTCATTTCCTTTTTTTTTTGGTAAACAAAAGAGGGGATGCAGTAGCGGCGACTGTCCAGTGCAAGAAACAGCTCCAAAAAAAACTATTGAACTTTTTCATAGAAAAATTCAAAATCTCACCATTGGCAACTAATATCTTAAGAAGATTTGATTGTACTTCTGGCAAGATGAAGGCAATCTCTTATGTATAGATAATCAAACCAAGGAGGTTTAAGATTTGAGCCTCTATTCCCCCACCCCATTCTCTGCCCTAGGCCTGTGGCCTTTGGTTGATGATGCGTCCAAAATCTGCTCAGCCCTTGGATCTCCACGTGATGTCCTGCAAAACAAAAGCGTCAGATGTGGCCCGACCGCTGGGGTCGGGAGTCCACCTCCGAAGGCTAAGTCAGTTGATGAACTTAATCACAAACGGCTCTGCTAGAAGCACAGAGCTAATGAATGAAAAAAAAAAAAGGGGGGGGGGGGGGGGGGGGCGGGGGCGGGGAGTTGGGGGCCAGCGGGTTGATCCCAACCCGAGTCTCAGATAGTATTCTCCTTGATTGATTGATCCGTCCCCCACCTTGTATGGTAGTGAGGTTTATATAGAGTGTACCTTCGAATCTCCTTCGTTGGATGCACTCGAGCCTTCTTCGGGTAGTCGTTGGATCTCATTAGTAAGATCCGTTGAACGATAGACTTCTACTAGTTTGGGCTAGTAGAGGACTCCTGAGATAACCGTTAGGTTATGCGATAGTTATCCCTTTGATGATGATTATCCGCAGCCGTCTGTTTGAGTCTGCTGTCATCAGGGTGATTACCCTAATTCATAAGTAAGATTAGGGCACGCTTGCAGCAGAATAATCTTTCTTCTTCGGCAAGCCATCTTCTGGATCCGGTTCGCTCGGGAGCGATTCGGTTTTCTCCGTCTCGACCGGGGTCGAGGGTCGGACCAGGTATGAACCCGGTCTGATCATAAACTCTCCATATCACGAGCCCCCCAGACCAAGCGTTCGGTCGATCCCGAGGGCTTGGTTTTTAACTCGGGTTCGTCGTCGTGATGATCTCTGCGTGCTTCATTAAATGTCATATCACATTGAATGCGGTGGTCACTTTTCCTCGAGCGTTGTGAGTGTAAGGCCACATGTCTTTGTTGCGTTGATCCGTCGTGGCTCACGTCATCCAAGCGACGGTTTCCGAACGCCTATTTCGGATTCGCGAGTTCAAACTTTCAAAACGTCTTTGAATCTTGATCGTCAATTTTGCATCAATCTCGATCGTTTAGATTCCCGAACACTCGTGCGGGAGTTTTAAAAGCGGTTCGTTGTCTTCGTAGGTTTCATTCTTCCCGTCTCGGAATTTGAACCTTTGTCGTCGCTTTCGCCCTTCCTCGCTCTCAAGCTTCCGTCTCACCGAATCGCAAGTTTACTGGTCTTTTCTTTTTGTAGTTTACTGAAACAAGTAATGGCGGACGATAGGGCTTCTTTAGTACCCCATGTTGGTGATAGCAGTGATGCTTTTGCTTCTCTTGCCCCCGAACAGTCGGATAGTGATAACAAAACCCTAACCGTCCTCTGGCAGGAGTTCGCTGAAGTTTCTCAAAAAGGTTTTGAAAGAAAAACCGAAACTTCTCCTCGTCCTTGTCGAGTCCGGATCTTCCAAGATCGTTGATTCCTCTAGGCAACCTCAAACCTCCGGGTCCAATAGTGGGCCTGGCTCTGTTCCCTCCATTTATAATGGAGAAACTCTTCTTTCCGCTGTCCAAGATTTTGACCTTCCTTCCTCATATCAGGTTAGGGCTCCCCACCCTGATGAGAGGGTTGATTCATCCCTTCCGGGTGAATTTTCTCTCGTACATAGATACACTGGAAAGCGGGGTTCGCTTTCCATTTTTTAATCCTTTATTTTCCTCCGTTTTGAATCACTGGAACATTTGTCCCGGAATGCTCCTCCCCAATAGCTGGCGTCTCATCATCGGCTTCTTAGGTTTGTGTTTTGAGCTTGGCATCACGCCATCTCTTTCTCTTTTTGTACATTTTCATGTTCTTTCTATCTCCCATCCTCCCGGATGGGTTTTTCTTTCCAAGCGCAATAGGGCTGAACTTGATTGGAGGGGCAGCATCCTTGCCAAAGGAACTTGCCCTTCTAACCACAAAAGATGGCGCGAACGATATTTTTTCTGTCGAGCGCCTCCATCAGATCTTAACTTCCCGACCACCCGGAGGAGGTTTACTTCTTCGTCCGAAAGTAACCGAGGCCTTCCCTTATCCAAAGAAGACGAGGCGGCCATCGTGAAGATCAAATCCATTCCGTGGTATCAAGAGATACATGGATATGAAATGGAGTATAACTCCATCCTTCAAGATCGGGGCTTGGCTCATTGTGAGCTTCTAACCATCATCCTTTGATTTGACTCAAGTGATATGTCTTGAATTCCCGATTCTTGTCCTTCTTCTTTGCAAGGCCTCCCGAACGAACCCCGAAAGCCTCGCGGGTAAAGGCCGCTAAAGCCGTTGTGACAGCCGAGCAACGATCGCCCGGGGTCTTGATCGTAGATCAAGAGGCTTCTCTTCCTCTCCCGACCCCTCTTACAGGGGTATCGGAATATCCGACCTGCAGCTGATGCTTCGGGTAAAGGGAAGAAACCAATGGTGGAGAGGGCCACCGTCTCCTCCTCCGTCCGAACCAAGAGGAGGCATGACACAATGGATGCTCCCTCCAACAAAAAATCCAAAGCTTCGACGGATGGTGAGGAAGTCTTCCTCCCCCAGTGGACCCTGAAGATGACCGACAGGTCACTCGGGATCCCGAGAAAGCCGCAGAGTGGAGCTCTCTCGGCCTTGCTCCTTCCGATCGCCGGGAGTTTGAAGCCCTCGGATGACACCTCCCTTGTGAGTCAATCTACAAGGTAACGGTCTTCTTGCTTATTTATGTTTTCATAATTTCTTATGACTTCTTCTGATGTCTTCCATCTTCCCAGGAATGCCGTGTTGAGCTTTTATCAACACATGGAAGCATTGAGTCGTGTTGGTCGCACCAGCTCCTTGCTGCAAACTTGTGAAGAAAAATTGGCCAAGGCCAATTTTGAAATAGACCAGCTGACTGCAGCTACTGTGGAGCTGCAGAAAAAGCATGAGGAAGAAGTGACCTCCCTCAAGGAAGCCCTTGAAGCTTCAAGAATTCGTGTCTCTGCTGCCGAGCGCGAGGCCAGGAAGCAAAAGGCAGCTGCCACGTTGTTTGGTGACAGCCTTGAAATTAAGAGTAGGGATCTCGAAGAACATCTGAAGTTGGCAATCCCTAGCAAGCCTGAGCATATAAAGCCAAACCTTCGGAAGGAGTGCATTCGGAAATACCTGAACAGCGTACCTTTCTCCGAATTGCTAGGTTTCTACAACATTCAGAGCTTACCGCATGGGGCGTAACGACGTTTGGGGAGCAGATCCTTGGAACGATCCCCCGACTTCGACACTCGCTCCTTTTCGTGAGGTATGCCACCCGGAGGTCTTCGGGAAAGTTGGTATGGATCTCCCAGACTGGGCCCAGGGAGTAGATGATCCTTTTCCAGCTGACCCTCAATATGAGGCATATCTAGATGACGAGCCGGCACTTCCAGAGGAGAAATCACAAGCCGAGTCTCAAGTTGTTGCTGTAGAGGATTCAGCCGATGACATTCTTGAGGAAGGCTCTTCTCAGGATCCTGAGAAGAAGTCATCCCGACCAGGGTCCCTCGGGCAACAATGAAGAAAAGGCTTAGGGTGTTGTTCCTTTGTAAAGATGTACCCTCATTTTAATGAATAGACATTTCTATATTCATGTTGGCCTCAAAATTTTCCCATCTCTTGCCGAAGTATTGCCTTGAATATCAAAGTATTAATGATAAAACTTATCACTTAACTCTTCATTCCTCGCCGAATAATGATCTTGTAGAAATATTGTGAAGATGCGTTTCGGGAAGATGCGTTAATCTTCCCCACCACTTCATTTATTGCAAAGTCCGCACGTTTCCCTTCCGCGAAGTTCAAACGTTTTCCTGCTTTTGTGTACCATTCATCTGTTTCCAATGAATCGGAAATACCTCCATTATTTTAATGGCAAGTGCGACGATTGGAGGTTTCTTTCGCATCGGTGCTCGCTTCCACATGTTTCCATGTGGCATTCCTTCGACCGTTGATCTTGCTTTTTGCGGATTTCGAAGCGTCGTTTCGATCTGGGTCGTCGGTTGTCCTTAGCCTTCAACCGTCGTCTTATACCTGAGGCTATTTAAAGCCTTCGTGGGTACTCTCCATCTAACCTGACTTCTGCAAGATAGATTTGCTAAAGTGCCAAAGCAACCTTTCGTCCTTCGGCCTGCCTCCGTATTCCTCGTACTTCGACGACAGCTCTATCCATTTCTGAACAAGTGAGTTTTAGATTTCTCATCTCCTTCCCCTTTTCCCCCAAAGTAAACTGCACAGTAGTTATACTTGGGGTTTAGTTTGTTGGTCTGTCAGATGCTTTAGAAAACTAGGGTTTCCCCTTTGTTGCTGTCGTTTATTTCTGTATTGATACGGCTGCTCGTTTTTTTTTTTTTTTTTTTTTTTTTTTTTTTGTATAGTGGCTCCCAAGATCAACCCAGACTTTATCAGAGCAAAATCTCGCAAGAATAGCGTTCCGTCGGTGGTGATTGGGGCCAGTGCGGTGGTTTCAGCTAGTGAATCCTCCAAGCGTAAGGCGACTCGCCGGCGGTGAATCTTCAAGTCGATTCCCGCAGCTTCGTTGATGCCGTCCCTTGCGCCTCCTTTGCCCGAAGTGACCGCTCGTCTTTCCCAAGAAGATCTTGATCACTCCGCTGCCGATGGTGATGGCGGCAATCCCGCCGGTGAGCTCACGGGAGCCTGTCGGTGCACCCCCGAAGGAGACTCTTCGGGCATCCGAGGCAACTATGTTGGCGTCTGATGAAGGTGTGGCCCCAGCAGGTGCTGCTCCTATTTCTAACTCTAGCGCTTGTTTGGCATCCTCCTCCCTTCCTTCTGAGTTGGAGGATTTTGCTATCAGGAAGCGCCGTCGGATGACAAGTGATGAAGCTCATCCTTCTCTTGGTGTAGTTCGTCCTTCTCTTGATGTAGCTCATCCTTCTCATCCTTCGCCTGAATTAGTGTCAAACGAGTTTGACAAAGCGTTGGAATGGTGTACCGCTGCTCGAATGACTTCCGAGAGCGCAGCTTCTTTCCAAACTTCCAGATGAAGTCTTTACGAAGTCACCGGTGATGTAAGTCTTTCTTCATTTTCCTCTCGATTTTGAAAAATTACTTTTTTCGCTCCTCGCTAACTCGAAAGTTGTTTGCAGGAGTCTTGCTTTGATAACTTCCACAACCAAGTGGAAGCAGGTACTAGACTCGTGAGGTTGAGCAATGAAGTTTCTAGGCTTCAGGGAATCTCTGAAGCTAAAGATGTTGAGATTGCTCGCCTTCGGAATCTAGCTTGGGAGGTGGCAGGAGAAAAGAATTCGATGATTGGTCGTCTTCGGTCAGATTTGGATGATGCCAGGGAGAAGATCCGGCGACTGGAACGGACAGTTGGAAAGTCAGGAGCTAAAGGATCTGAAACATTACCCGAAAGGCAAGCTGTCGTTCCTTTGCCCGAATCCCTTCCAACTGATGTTCGCAGAGCCTGCGTCTTCAAGTATTTACACAATAAGCCTTTTGTTGATATGCTGAATGCTTATAACTTGCAGGCGTACCGGGATGGTGAGAACGAAGTATGGGAATCAATATTAAGGAAAGATCCTCATTTTGATACGACTCCCTACAATGTTGTTTGCCATCCCGAAGTATTTACCAACCTGGGTGTTCCTCCTCCCGATTGGACCAAGGATAAGATTGATCCTCCACCTTCCGATCCAGATATTATGCAATATCCGGAAGATTCTCCTGTTTATTCTCCGCTGGAAGAAGTCAATTATGACGAGCTTGTGCCGAATGCGAGTTTGGTCGAGGACCATTCTTCTCCTGGACAAGCTGGGCAAAGAGTATGAAATTGCGGAGGATTTTCTGAATATCGAAATATTTTTGTAATCCTCATTTCTTCTTTTCCTCACCAATGGTTGACTCATATGTTTGTTCTAGCAAAGTCTCGTCGATCTTGTATAACTTGTTAACAATCACCTGTAATGACTTTCTTCTTTGATCAGAGATTGTATCCAACTCTTGTAATTGTTTTGATACTGGCCTCTTTGGATCTTCTGAAGAAATAAGAAATTACTTTATCTTGAACTTTGCTAGCCACTTGAATCGTCGTTGCATTAGGTCTTAGTTGTCTGAAACAATGCCTACACTTAAGGATTTCCGGAGAAATACAATAAGTCTGAGAAGGAACTCACTCGGGTTTTAAACCGATGCCTTATACTTAAGGATTTCCGGAGAAATACAATAAGTCTGAGAAGGAACTCACTCGGGTTTTAAACCGATGCCTTATACTTAAGGATTTCCGGAGAAATACAATAAGTCTGAGAAGGAACTCACTCGGGTTTTAAACCGATGCCTTATACTTAAGGATAATTCAAAAATTCAATAAGTCTCGAAGGAACTCACTCGGGTATTAAACCGACGCCTTGCAAAAGGAACTCACTCGGATTTTCATCCGATGCCCCGACTTAAGAAAGTTCGAAAGATTTTCCATAAGTGTTGAAGTGTTGAAGGACCCACACGAATTTTCATCCGATGCCTTATAGTTGGATCTTGTTCTTGAATGTGTTCTTGAATGTGGTGTATGATGCCCCCCAATCAAAAGATAGTTTGTTGAAAACCAAAAATTGCATTGATTGAGTTGAAAATGATTACATCACGAACAAAATTGAAATCGTCTTCAAGGATAAAACTTTTTGAGATGCCTAGCATTCCACGTAACGATCCAATTCTTTCGGGGAATCAATGCTCTTCAGCTTGTAAGCTCCCCGAACCGACCGGTTTCACAACCATATAAGGTCCTTCCCAAGAAGGGTCCAACTTTCTTTGGTGACGCGGGTCGGAAGCTAGGGTGTTTCTCAACACCAAATCTCCGGCTAAGTACCGACGATTCTTCACTCGAGTATTATAATGAGACGCTATCCTTCTTTGATAATGTTGAGTTCGTGCTATTGCCTTTGCCCGAACTTCATCCAACAAATCAAGACTATCAAGCAGTCCTTGTTCATTTGCTTTTTCCTCGAACTCACGATCCCTTAACGTCCCTCGCCATTATCTCCACCGGTGCCAATGCTTCGGATCCATATGCCAACCTGAATGGAGTTTCTCCCGTAGGTGTTCGAACCGTAGTTCTATAAGCCCACAAGACATTATATAGTTCTTCGACCCAAGAAGCTTTGTCAGCTTCGAGTCTTCTCTTTATTCCTTCCAAGAGTAGCGTTCGGTTAGTAACCTCTACCTGGCCATTGCTTTGGGGGTATGCCACCGAGGACATACGATGCTCGATCATATATGTTCCACGGAATTGCTCAAATTGTGGACAATCGAACCGAGTACCATGGTCAAGTGACAATTATCTTTGGAATCCCAAAGCGATATATGATTGATTCAAGCACAAATTTCTCCACTTTTTCTCGCAATTGTCGCCAAAGCACTGGGCTTCTACCCATTTTGTGAAGTAATCAATTGCTACTATCGGATATTCCCGTCCGCCCGATGCCTTGGTGAATTTGCCCATGATATCAATTCCCCACATTGCAAAGGGAATGGGATTTAGAATTGAAGTCATAGTCTCCGCCGGGCGCCTCGACACTCGTAGCATGAATTTGACAAGTTACTACATCGACGAACGTAGTCCATAGCAGCTTCTTGGATCTTAGGCCAATATAACCCCAGCCTTAAAATTTTGTGGGCCGTGGCTCGCCACCCATGTGAGCGCCACAAATTCCTTCATGAACCTCAGCCAAAGCTGAGTTTGCTCCTTCGGGGCCTATACATCTCATAAGGGGTCCAAAGCATAAGATCTTTTATATAGTCTCCCATTCCTCGAATGACAAATCTAGCTGATCGAATCTTGATCAACCTTGCTTCTACTGGATCCTCGGGTAACTTGTCATCTCTTAGATATTCAATTATTGGATCCATCCAAAGAACGTTCGCTTCAATATAAGAAATTTCTTTCTCATGATAACTTGGAAAAGTTACCTCTTCAATGTAGACCGAAGGGTCTAGATTCTTTTCCTTGGCATTGGCTAATCGGGATAGCTCATCTGCCATCGAATTTTCATTCCTCGAAATCCGAGATATCTTCAAATTCCGGAATTGGTTCCGAAATGCCCGCACTATCTCCCGATATTTTTGCAAGCGTGGTTCCTTAATGCCATACTCCCCCCGGACTTGGTTGACTATAAGCCGAGAGTCACTATAAATAGTAACATCTGCAATAGCTAATGCCTTTGACAACCGAAGTCCCGCTATCGTGGCCTCATATTCCGCTTCGTTATTACTTGCATCAAATGCGAATCTCAAAGCATATCGAATAATGAATCCCGCCGGACTTTTTAATAGAATTCCAGCGCTGCTCCATCTTTATTACTCGAACCATCGACATATACCTCCCAAGCGGTTGGTATAAGAGGATCCTCAATGGTGGGTTCCACCGGTGCAGTAGTTTCTACTACAAAGTCGGCTAATGCCCGAGCCTTGATTGCAGTCCTGGGCTTAAAGCTCACTTGGAACTCACTTAGCTCAACCGACCAGGATACCATCCTTCCGGACAAATCAGGTTTGTTAAGAACTTTACTAAGAGGAAAAGTTGTAAATACCTCAATTGGATGAGCCGGAAATATGGCCTTAGCTTCCCGGCGGCCATCATGAGAGCCGAGCCTCGCTTCTCAATCTGCGAATATCTCGTCTCCGCATCCAAAGAACACGTGGCTTACATAGTAAATCGGCCACCGTTTCTTATCTTTCTCCCGAACAAGTACCGCACCGACCGCGGAAAGGGATGTCGCTAGATATAGCTGTAATATTTCCCCCTTCTCCTGGTCCGGACAGGATTGGTGGTTGTCCAAGTGCTTCTTTTAATTCCTCGAAAGCTTTCTCGCACTCTTCACCCACTTTGCTTCCTTGTTGCCCTTCAGGTCTTTAAGTGCCTTGAAGAAAGGCAAACATTTTTCTCCGCACTTGGAGATAAATCGATTTAAGGCAGCAACTCTCCCCGTCAAACATTGTACATCCCGAACGGTTTTGGGAGCCTCCATATCAATCGTAGCTTGTATTTTGGCGGGATTTGCCTCAATTCCCTCTCGTGATACCATGAAACCCAAGAATTTGCCCGAGGAGACTCCAAAGGCACATTTTTCGGGGTTCAACTTCATTTGATGTTTCCTCGCATCGAGAAAACCTCGCTTAAATCTGCAATGTGATTTGCTTTTGTAAAGCTTTTCACCAAAGATGTCGTCAACATATGCTTCAACGTTCTTTCCTATCAGCTCTTTGAAAATCTTGTTGACGGCCCTCTCGATATGTTGCTCCCGCATTCTTCATGGCCAAAAGGCATGACCTTGTAATAATAGCTTTCACGATCAATCATAAAAGCCGTATACTTCTCATCTTCCTTATTCATAAGGATCCGATTATACCTCGAGTAGGCATCCATGAAACTTAAAGTTTCATATCCCGCAGTAGCATCTATCAAGAGGTCAATCCGAGGCAACGGGTAGCAATCTTTTGGGCAAGCTTTGTTTAGATCCGTGTAGTCCGTACACATCCTCCACTTCCCATTCGCCTTTTTCACCATCACCACGTTGGCCAACCAAGTTGGGCACTCGATTGGTTCTATGAAACCAGAATTTTTAAGTTTTTCAACTTCGTTCCGAACGGCTTCATACTTTTCAATAGAGAAATTTCTTCTTTTCTCGTATCACCGGTTTCGCCTTAGGGTCTATCCAGCAGTTTGTGCTCCGCAATGGCCCGATCGATCCCGGCATGTCCTCAGCAGACCATGCGAATACATCTTTATTCCGTTGAAGAAATAACTTCAATTCATCTTTAAACTCTTCCAAATGCTCGTAGCCGACATAAGTAATCTTTTTCGCATCCTCGGTACACAGCTGGATTTGCTCCAGCTTTCTCCACCGGTTCGGGCCTTTGCATCTCCGTTTCTTCCCGATCATCTCGAACTTCTATGGGGAGGGCAAGAACCTTCTTCGGACCCTCCTTGTCTTTTAAATAGGCAACATAACACCGCCGAGAGATCTTTTGGTCGAGGAGACTTGACCGATTCCCATATCGGTCGGGAATTTGATCTTCGTGTGCTTTGTCGAAACAATAGCACCTATTTTGGATAAAGATGGTCGCCCAAGAATCATATTATAGGCTGGTAGTTCTCGAACCACCGAAAAATTGATTCGGACAGCTTGTTTCTTTGGGAAAACTTCCAATGGAAAGATCCAACCGAACCGATCCTTCCGCTACCGCAGATGACCCCGCAAAGCCATATAGGTGTGTTGATGAAGGTTTCATCAAATCTTGATCCACCTTCAATTTTTGATACACTTCGTAAGAAATTAGGTCACCGCAGACCTCGTATCAATCAATACTCTATGCACTTCCCGCCGTGCAATCTCTACCTTGATGACTATAGCATCATCATGAGGTAAACAAACATCTCTCTCGTCTTCTTCGCTAAAGGTGATAAAATCTTCACCATTCAGCTTCTTCCGCTTCTCGCGCCTCTCCGGCTCCAACAAATTTGGATTTGGTTTTTAAACTCCGGAATGATTCGGGCTCTGGACCCCCGAAGATGGTAAGGATCGGTGACCGAGTAGCAGCTTCAATCACCTCCTTGCCTTTTTTGGACTTCGGGGCCTCCCTTGATCGTTCCCGAACTAACCGAACGATTCCTTTTAGGGGCAGCCGCACGTGGCCCGCGTGGCTCCTCCCCTTCTCCTCGCTAATAAAATTGGATAGATGTCCCCGAGATATCGCCTCTCAATATCCGCCTTCGATGACGACAATCATTAGTGTAATGACCATAGTCCTTGTGGAATCGGCAATACTTTTCCCGATCCCGCTGCTCTCCGGGTTTCAAAAGAATTTTAGGCGGCCACTTCAAAATATTTTTTCTTTTGAGGATATTCAAAATATCGGCCCGAGGAGCATTCAATGGAGTGTACTCACTTCTGCCGGGGGATCTTTGGCGCCAAGGTTGGGATCTTCCAACCCGATCACGAACATTCTTCTTTGGCTTCTGCTTCTGCTCAGGAGCCTTTTGTTCCTTATTGGAGACTTTATTATCTCCTTGGCGCGCATCTAGAATCTCCATGACTTCAGCCTGCTTCGGCATCTTTGTACCAACTCAAAGCATAAGTCGTGGGTATATCCCGTAGTAATAACTCCAGGAGCTTCCGATTTGTGAGTCCCGTGAATAGAGCGGTTCTGCCTATCTGTTCATCCAAGTTTTCTATCTCCATCGTCACTTTGTTGAATCTTTTCGAAACTCTCTCGATCGATTCGTTCTTTCCTTGTTTGACAAGAAACAAGGTTTCTTCCGTTTTCTTGACCTCGTATCCCACTCCGGAATCGCCCTATGAATTGGCGTGCCAATTCGTCAAAGTTTACGATCCTTCCCGAGGGGAGGTTAGAAAACCACTTTTGTGCCGCTCCAGCTTAGAGATGAACCGAAACCCCGCATAAAATTTCATCGGAATTACCCGAAACCGCCATGGTCTCGTTGGTAATAGCCAATGTGAGCCGTTGGATCTCCGGAGCCATCGAATGTTGAGAAGGTAGGCAAACGAAAGTTATGGGGAAACCGATATCCCGCAATTGGCTCAAAAAAGGAGTCTTCCGAATGACCGAGTAAATATCCTCGCTATTCTTCCCTTAGCCAATTGCCCTAACTTCTCATTGATGTTGGCCAATTCTTGACCAACTGGGTCGGGTGATCCTCAAGCAATACGATCACGACCTCGATTAACACGATCATCACGTGCTACTCGATCATCACGAACAGCCCGTCCTTCACGAACGTTTCTCTCATCACGAACCGCTCGATCATCACGAACGGTTCTTCCGACAAAGGGTGAGTGGGTTCTTACCCCAGCACTCCAACCTTGTATTTGAATCGGTTGTACTCTCTTGCGGTCTATCGAACCGATCGCCTTGCCTTGGTTGATCATCAATCCTCCGAAGTCCTCGGTCTCCTTCACGGAAATTCGATCGACATTCCGGTCTTCAGCCATTCTTTGGTCACGTGGCAATGCACGTCTCCCCGAGTCGTGTTGATCGTGTTCTTGTGGTAAAACCACTCGTCCGGTGAGCAAGCGGAGTGCTTGGCTCACCTCCAAGAGTTGAATCTTTACCCGATCCAATTGATCTTGGATTGTATCGGGAGGAAGATTACGTCCTCCCCGGCCTTTATCCACCTCGATAGGATTTTGGCTTTCCGGGGAATATCTGGATTATTTACCCCTGTATCCGAACACCGGAATTGCGTTGTGCAGCGGCTGCTGCGGCTGATCTAGTCACCATGGCTTTTTCAAGTCTTTCCCACAGACGGCGCCAAATGATGCGTCCAAAATCTGCTCAGCCCTTGGATCTCCACGTGATGTCCCGCAAAACAAAAGCGTCGGATGTGGCCCGACCGCGGGGTCGGGAGTCCACCTCCGAAGGCTAAGTTAGTTGATGAACTTAATCACAAACGGCTCTGCTAGAAGCACGAGCTAATGAATGAAGAAACGGGAAAGGTGATCTAGATAGCAGGGACGCCGATAGTTTAGGTCTATCGCATGTATCCGAACCTCGAGTCTCAGATAGTATTCTCCTTGATCGATTGATCCGTCCCCCACCTTGTATGGTAGTGAGGTTTATATAGAGTGTACCTTCGAATCTCCTTCGTTGGATGCACTCGAGCCTTCTTCGGGTAGTCGTTGGATCTCATTAGTAAGATCCGTTGAACGATAGACTTCTACTAGTTTGGGCTAGTAGAGGACTCCTGAGATAACCGTTAGGTTATGCGATAGTTATCCCTTTGATGATGATTATCCGCAGCCGTCTCTGCTTGAGTCTGCTGTCATCAGGGTGATTACCCTAATTCATAAGTAAGATTAGGGCACGCTTGCAGCAGAATAATCTTTCTTCTTCGGCAAGCCATCTTCTGGATCCGGTTCGCTTGGGAGCGATTCGGTTTTCTCCGTCTTGACCGGGGTCGAGGGTCGGACCAGGTATGAACCCGGTCTGATCATAAACTCTCCATATCAGTTGACGATGACAAAAAAGCAAATCATGATATGCTTGATTATGGCCTAGGACCGACATGGCCCAAGACTGAATTGGGCCAAATATTAAATAGGTCATAAAAGGTTCAACATTGTTGGACTGATAAGCCCGAATAGGCCCGCCCGAGATCGGCCCGTCCTAACCAATTGACTCCCCTAGACATTGCTCATCTCGTTTCCTTTTTATTTTTGGTAAACAAAAGAGGGGATGCAGAGCAGCGAACGGTCCAATGCAAGAAACAGAGGAGCACAGGGGATTCAAACCTAGGACAAGAGATTTTCCAAACCATTTGGGAGTGAACTTGAGATCGCTAGACCACCCCCGGTGGTATTGCCCATCTCATTTCAAAGCCTCAGAGGGTGAAAGTTGCAGTTTCACAAAACAGAGATCCCATTTCTGCATTTCGTTTGATCAATTCAAACCTACCGAAAAGCCAAAAATGATTTTGTTGACTCAAAATATCAGATATTCGATCATCATCCGAAACGTTTCAGCATATCGGGTATTTTCAGCCGAAATTTCGACTGTGAAGCGAAAAAGCATCATTCCTCATGGATGATTAGAAAATTTCCCAACCATCCTGCTGTGGCTCCTGTTCTCTTCGTTTGTCATCATCGTGGTGGAGGAAACGAAGCACACATCAACGGGAATGGCCCAGAAGTTGCAGAGCAAGCCATGCTAACGTGCGTGCGTCTTTACTGCAATCAAAATCAAGCAGAGATAGAGAGAGAGAGGATCTTCAATTCGCTTTAAGGTATAACGTCTCGGATTCTATCGCTTCTTTCCAGTTGAAGGAGATTCCAAACTAGTGGCTTCTAAATGGCATCTGTGGTCTTATTAACTTGTGTCACTAAACCCTAATTGCATTTTCTCTGACTCTTACTTCACAGCAAAATTGTCTTCAAGATGTTTATGGGATGGGAAATTCTAGGGTTCTGAGAACGAGTTGTGACTGAGCCCTTTCTGCTGAGCCATTTGTCTACATCCTTCTGTTTTCTTTCGGCAGGTCTTTATTTTTGGAATGGGAGCAAGAATGATGCAACCAACCATATCAATGTTGGAGAGCAGGAGCTCCAGTTGTTCATGTATCATCCTTCAAACTTCCCATATAACACAGAACTGGAATCTCAGACCATGTTTAAGTGCACAAATTTTGAATTTGGGTTTGAAATCTGCGCCAATTCTTAGAAAGAGGTTAGCTCCAACTTTCTGCTTATTTAATTTTTCAGAAAATTGAATTACAGGTACTTGAAACGCAACGCATGGTATATTCATTGATCATCAAGGTGCATTTTCAAAATTTGGCCCAGCAATTATAGGCATGAAGTCAAAATTTTATTCATGAGTGAATTATTGCTTTTTCAGGGGATTTCCTTCTTACCTATTAGTTTGTTTTTGTAACATTTGAGCTCCTTTTCTGTAAGAATAAAAAAAAATTGCTGAGATTTTCCAATTGCTATGATTTTTTATTACTAAACTTCCAAAAGGCGATTTCAGACAGAACTACCTGGAGGGATGCATACAGGGTACTTATGGCATTTTCTGTGAGGCTCTAAACAGTGTAAATTTTCTGTTACTCTAAACAAGAACTATCAGAAACTCTTGCCCTTGCTTTCTGGAGCCTGGACTAATATCAACTATTGACTCATCATACTTCAGCATGTAACAGAAATAAATAAGTGTGCATGTTCTGCTGGGGGAATAGGAAAAAAGGGGGGAAAAGACAAGGGAATGAACTAATTTCTATTTCATGAAAACTCATGGTTACTCCATTCTAACTGCTAAATGATGAGCCTGTGTATCTGAACACTGTAGAGTTACACTGTTACACAAAATATTCAGCAGATTCTGTGTCATAAATAAATCATGCTAGAAATTCACTTGTATTCCTTTTGTGGGATCATGATCCTGGTAATGTTTACCAAAAAGAGTTGGCTGTGGGAAGGATAATTATTTGGAAGGGAATGCTCAAACCACTCCCTAACCCCCCCACCCCCGGCAGAGAGACTGCAGATGAATAGGATCTCTTTCGTGGCATCGAAACTTCTTCCCTTGCAGGATTCTGGATTCTTTGAAGGAGAAAAACCAACCCAACCCCCCAGACCCCCACCCTCAGCCTCAGTGATTAGGGTCTTAATTCACCTGAAAACTAGAGCTTCATCTTCTAGTGCAGAATCCGCACCCAGTTCTGCTGCACTCCATCACAAGGCTGCTTCACCTTTGATCAGATTCAGAAACTTTTGGTTGGCACTCCCTCCCAGAGCCACTTCATTCTTTTGCTCTTCCTCAAGCTAACTGCGTCTACAGCCTAGTCCAACACAGTTGAGCTCAAACACAGAGTCTTTTTGATTTGTAACTTTAGTTCATGAAATTTGGTTGGGAGAAGCAAATAGTTTAGATTATGTTGGCTATACAGTACTTAGGGTTGCATTTTGTTATAACCCTAGTGTTGCACATGGGTCTTCAAGGGGATTATTTTATTGAACACTCTGGCTTTACTTTTGTATGTGTTGGGCTTTTGTTCGCTTGAGTTTTCTCTGTAAGAGGCCACTTTGATGAGCCTAAACTATGGTTGACAAGTATTGAAATTTGAACCTATTTCATTAGTTTAGTTGGAATTGTTTTGAGACAGCATTTTTTTAGTTTCCTTTTCAGTGTATGTTACCTTTTTTTAATAGTTAGTGTATGTTAAGCTTATTAGTAAATGATTTTGTTACGTCTTTTGTTTTAGTTTCTGAGTCTGTTTTCAAGGTCTTGTATATAATTGTAATGTGTAAGGGGATACAACTTTGTTCACAAATTTGATAAATGAGAATCATATTCTCCCCCCCCCCCCCCCAACCCAAAAAAAAAAAGCAAAATCTTTGTGCATTGTTCAGTGAGAGAGTATGGTGTGATGCCATTATTGAGAGGCTGTGGGTGACAGAAGTTGCCATGATATCTTCTCCTTCTTTGATGTATTCTTTTTCATTTTTTTGTTTTGAATTTCCTGCATATCTAAGGACCGATCAAAGTGTTTACTGTTGCTGGACCTGAAATATGTGATCCTTTTTTTGATTGGCTATACTTGTGACTGGTTATTTTACATAGCCAATACCTAATGGTTGTGTAGCCTGTGTGTGTATTACATTTATTAGACAGTTTCATGACAAGTTGTTAATTTTTATGATCATCTCATATAGTGTATTTCTGATGGTTGTTCCTTTGTTGTTGTTTTCGTCAATGCTTAAAAGCTGTTCTGAGAAAAGAAGACATAACTGGAGTATGGCATTTGCTTTAGACACAGGTGGAACTCCAGATGCTGGAGGAAATGAAGACACCCTCAACAATGATGGTAATGGTCTCGGTCAGACTAGACTGGGGAGGATAGTGGGTGCTGGTGGCAGACAGTTGTTGCAGAAGTTGAACGCTGCTAGAAGGAACTTCCCTATGAAAATTTTCCTCTTGTTATTGGGTTTCTACACTGCTAATGCACTTGCTACAATCCTAGGACAGACAGGTGATTGGGATGTGTTGGTTGCTGGGGTTATTGTAGCTGCAATTGAGGGGATTGGTATGCTTATGTACAAGAAGCCTTCAACTCCATCTACAGGGAGGTTTCAATCCTTGGTTGGGATGGTCAACTACTGGAAAGCTGGTGTCTGCTTGGGCCTTTTTGTGGATGCTTTCAAATTAGGGAGTTGATGCAATGATTCCCAATATAGTTCCTGATAGTTTTCCTTCACTTACCTTACTTAACTGGTGGAGAGAACAAGAAATCCTCGCCCAATATTGATATTGTGGATTGCACCATGATTGCTCCTAGCCTGCGGAGGAGGGGAGGGGGGAAGAAAACAAGGTAGACACTCAAGCAACCATTGAGACATCAAAGAGCAAACGGAGGAGGCCAAGTTACAGATCTTGCATTTAGCAATAGACGGTTCTTAAGTTTCCTTTTGATGCCGGCCTTTGTGTGGGAAATTAAGCGGAGACACTCGAATCCAGATCCAACGATGTTGAGGAACACTGACGTCCTTTTCTGACTCTCGCTTAAAACAGTTAGTTGAATCTTTATATGCCTGCAATTTATTAACTCTTTCATCTTGTAGGCCCTTTTTTGCTTCAATAAAACATTCAAGAGCAAAAGGTGAAAGAGGCTATTCTTTCAGGTTCGAAATCAAGGGCCTTCTTAGCCAGGAGATTGCAACAACATAGAACTCCTAGGATACAATCTTCTTTTGTTAGGGTTTGCGTTTCTTTTTTTTTTTTTGGCATATGATTGGGGATTTCATTTTCAGCCTCTACGGGCATGATGCGTTTATATTTTATATAAAAAAGTTATTTGGGTCCCCTTGGTGAGGCCTAAACTCTCTCTATGTAAAAAATTTATGTTTAGGTTTCAAGCTAACTAATATCATTTGAGCGTGTTAAGTTTATTTGTAAAATGACTGAAATAGCCGTCCACCCTCGCTCTCCCTGCCATGCTCACACTCTGCCAAAAATCACCCTCTGACTATTTGACCCTGCTGATCTTTTTAATTTTCTCCTTAGTCCTCTCTCCATGTGAAAAAATTGAATATTAATACTCAGGTGCCTTTTTTGGAGAAAACTTCAAGCAATAAAGATATTGGATAGAAAAATAGTGTCAGGTGACTTATGAGCAATGCGCAAAAGTTTGGCAAATTTTGCCGGTATTTTGCGGATTGAAAGCCGAAAATTTTTGGCAGCTTTGACCTCTCTTTTTGCAACTCTGGTTTCTCAGCTTTAGTGATGGGTCGTCCTCGGATGTTAGACAAACAACCAAGAAGAACAAGAGGCCGGAGAAGAGAGGAGAAATGAAGGAGCCAAACACTTGGACTTTCTCTAGAAAACCCTTAACACATAGGTTAGTTATACATAAGCAATTTTTGGGAATGGTTGCATAAGGGTTTCATCTTGCGAGTTGGTTGAAAGTTACAGAGCCGCCGTCACTGTCAAAGGTGAAGGATGGGGCTTTTACCCGCAATGATGAAGGTAACGAAGCATTGATATGAGGAATCAAACGAAAACGAGAGAAACCGGTGAGGTTTTGTGAAACTTAGGTGATTTTCGCTTGTATTTTGCTAGTTGGTCGGAGTATCGACAATTTTTGGTAATTATCACTTTCGCCACCACTGAACCTAGAGAATTTTATCATTTTTAGAGTGAAATTTGTCGAAATATTTTACAACTCATAAGTGAAACATCCGTACTTGAAGTCGATCATTGGTGCGGGTGTTAATCATCAGTCGATTTTTGAAAGGGTTACAGCTCAAAGAGCATATGAGTTGGATGAGAGCACAAAAATTAAAGATAGACAAAGGGTAGATGGCCCACTCTTTTTATCCTTCTTAGTTCGTTTCTTCTGTTTCTCCACATCGGAAAAAGAATGTTAATGTCTAGTAATTAATTATTTGTGCAATCATGAATATAATGACTTTACTTGAACAGGGTCTGTGCAATCTACTCATACCTCTGTATCCATGAGTTATAAGAAGACAGGAACCTAAGTCTGGTGGATGAACCATGGCAGTGCAATCAGAGCGTGATTAATAGCTCTAGTTGAGTTTTGACATTAACCCTACAAACTGTAGAGGATCGTTCTCACAGATGATTCCAATCGTAGGGTGGTCGCACGGGTGTCTAGACTCTAAGGGCCTGTTTGGTTATATGAATCCAGAGATTTCAAATCTCTGGATTCATGAATCTGAGAATTATACCCGTTTGGTTGTAAAAATCTCTAGATTCATGAAATCTAGAGATTCACCTTTTTACACTAAAAACGTGAATCTATAGATTTATGGGTAAGGGGTGAAATTCAGAGATTTCAAAAAAGCTATACATTTGCACATTCACAAAAATCACGTTGATCAAATAGTTTTTTAGGATGAATCCACATATTTCATTCCACAACCAAACATCTAATTTTATAAATTATAACTCCATAGATTTGAAATCTATATATTTGAAATCTCTAGATATTTGAAATCTCCAGACTCATGTAACCAAACAGGCCCTAAAATGTTACTTTTCCTTTTATATTTTGATGAAAATGTACATATTATTAAAGAAAATTTTACTTCGCTTGAATTACTAATTTCACCTTGCCATTAAGCTCTTTTTTGTTAATTAATGACAAGACAATCCATATTTCTGAAAAACCTCAAAATAATTTTAAGAGTTTGTTATTCTTTAAAGATAATTGTCGATGTCCCTTAATGGTAGAGTTATATATACTAGTTAAAAAATCTTACTCTTTATGAAATTACTATTGTCATCTTTATATTTAATTGTGTTAAAAATTGTTAACTTTGGGTGTGCAATGTGTATTTGGTACTTTGTTAAAATTAAGAAGTCAAAATAATAATAATAATAAATAAATAAATAAATTGATATTACGTTTATTTAGAAAAACCATATGGAGTCTACTAGAAAAAAAATGGAATATCCCTCTTGCCCTTAAATTCTAGTTATTTTTTATTTAAAGAATAAGATACTCATGAATATTACCAAAAAAATATTTAAGATACTCATGAAATGACATAAAATGGTGAGTAATAATAAATCTTCAAAATTAGTTTGAGATTTTTTTAAAATTACAGAAATATCACATCATCAGTTAACTAGGGGTTTCAATTTATTGCCCGAGCCGTTAAAACTGAACCGCATCAGCCCATTATAGCCCGAACCAAACCTTAATGGGTCGTAATTGGGCTGAGGGTTGTGGAGCCCGCACCAACCCGAAACCGAACCGCAACCTGTTATAACACGTTTTACAACCCATTTTGTAATTTTACATTAAATAGTATTTGAATCATTATATTACCATTAGGTAGTTGGTATAGATAATTAAAAAAATTAAGCATGAATTCAAATATCAAATAGTCATTTTACAACTTAATATCTAGGTTATTAATTTCTATAGAATGGGTGGGTTTTTTTTTTAATGGAATTTGACCAATAGTAACTTTGCTTTCCATATAATTTTCACTAGGATGCTCAATTGTTTATTCATGTTCTTTTTATTACACACCATAAACCGTTAGTCAACCCGAATTTAAACTGTTAGCCCAAACCGTTAGTTAGCCCGAACCCAAACTGCACCAAACCGAAACCGGCCCAAAACCGTTATTTTGCTAATGGGCCGTGTTTGGGCAATGTGTTTTTCAGCCCGAAACAGTCCCAAACCACACTGTTGACACCCCTACAGTTAACCAATGAAGTCTAACTATAGGGGGCATCATTAATTTGAGGTGAAGTTAAGATTGGGGTATGTTGGAAAATACCATGTCAAAATTGCTACATCAGCCTCCATTAATTTTAATAATAACAAACACAAATTACTATGTCTACATTAAGTGGTGTTTGTCCAGTTCATTACTAAAGTGGATAGATTCCAACTCATTGGACCAAACTCACCAAATGCTAAAGCCCAAGTCAAGTCAAGCAATCTTAGACAAGAGTATCAAGTTTAATGCACAAGAAGATGCGAAGATCAATATTTAGATAAATTTAGGACTTAGGACACTTTCACATTCACGCATATGTAACCACACTATCTATATGCATATCATGTCACTAGACTGATCTAGGACATAGTAGGAAAGTGTACGAGGTTTAGGGTTGACCAAAAAGATAAAAAACCCAAGCCAAGTCCAAGTCCCAAACTTGACTAGCCATTGTGCTGCAAACGGACGTTCGTCTGGGCCAGACGGTCGTCTGTCTGGTCATAGTGGGCTAGACGGAATGTCAGTCTAGCTTAGTCAAGCTAGACGGATGATTGTCTGACCAGACAAACAACCATTTGGTCTTGACTTAAGCCCAACGACTATATTTTAACGGATATTTATTTTACTGAAATTTTATATCCGTTGGGAGGTTGGGTCAAACAATTGAATGACTTCTTTATAAGACTAACCACCTCCAATTGAGGTGCTCTACTTTGTCCATTGAGCAATTACTCCCTCACAACTGTCAAAGCTATCATTTGGTGAATTAGCATTGATTACTAGCCTTCCAATTTCATCCAACTTTGAATGACATTTTAAAGTTGTCAAGCAAGTTCATTGGAGTCAAGCTTAAAGTTATTGAAGGCCATTGGGACTTCTTGGTGGTGCATTGCATATCTTTTCATTAATCATTGCATCACATTCACACAAGGGATAAAGTGTCACTCCCTTTGTTAGGTAATATCCTTCACTTCTTTAAATTGTATTGATTGTTCAATTCTAGTATAGGTTGATTAGAATTGGTAGAGAGTGCTCTTGTCCTATTTAGAACAAAGATTGTAAATTGTGCTTTCCCCTACTTAGTAATTTTTTTTTTGTAAGAGCCCTACTTAGTAAACAAAGATTATAAAGGATTTGATCTTTACCCATTGTATTGAAAGATAATCACCAGTAGAATACTCTCTTGAGGTCAAGAAAGGAGTGAACATAGACTTGTAAAGTCGAATCAGTATAAATACTTGTTTTGTGGATTGATTGCATAATTTAATTATCATTGAAATACACAATTTACTTGGTATTTGCAATTAAATATAAAAATTAGGCGAATCTACTAGTTACAACCTATTCATCCCCCTCTAGGTTGTATTAATAGGGTAGTAATTTAAAAACCCAATATGCTGTAGACAATCGTTCTCATGGGTTGATTCCAATAATGGGGTGGTCGCACAGTTGTCTAACTGACTCAAGTATTTCATATCTTCCCCCTTCTATTTCGATAGAAAAATATTTTATTAAGAGTTTTTACGTGTGGGTCCCCTTAGTGGACCAAAAACTAATGTTAGGTCCTTTCGCATGATATATTATGAGTAGGTCCCCACCAGACTAACATTAATCACTGTTAAATATATTCAAGTTTCAAATGTAGAAAGACCAGAATACCCCTCAAGTTATTTAATATATTATATTATTATATTTTTTTTCATTTTTTTGGATAATATATATATTAAACAACCTAAGGGGGGCACTTTAGTCCCTTTACATTTGAAATTTGAATATACTTAATGGTGGCTAACGGTGCTAGTCTGGTTGGGACTCACACGTAAATATTGTACTAAGGGACCTAACATTAGTTTATGGTCCACTAAAGGAATCCACATGTAAAAGCCTTTTTTATTAAAGAATACTTACTATCTTATCCTTGTATTTTTTTAAAATTCTTAATTTTTTTTTAAAGAAAAATTACTAATTCAATCTTAAACTTTGCCTTAAATTACTAACGTCCTCCTGCCAAGCTCTAGCAGTTAATTAATGACGTGGCAACTTAGTATTTTTCAAACCACCCCAGCCCCAAAAAAAGAAAAAAAAACTTAAGTTTTTGTTATTATTTAGGAATAATTAGTGATATTTCGCTTATGCCATAGCTTACTGACTAATCAAACCCTATCGTTGTAAAATTATTACTGCCACCCACATCTCTAACATAATATAAAATTATTGAGGTTCATTGTATAATGTTTATTTTGCCCCTCATCAAAATTAAGAATTCCCAAAAGACAATATCACATTCATTTAGAAAAACCATATAGAATACCAATTTCACGCTTTTTTTTTTCCCCTTCTTTCAAGACTGATTTCACGTTTATTTTCCAGTTACTTAATTTCAAAGAGTTAAATCCTGATAAATAACAAAAGGCAAATAAAAGATAACAAACCTTAGG
This sequence comes from Hakea prostrata, assembly GCF_041222555.1. Lineage (NCBI taxonomy): Eukaryota > Viridiplantae > Streptophyta > Magnoliopsida > Proteales > Proteaceae > Hakea > Hakea prostrata. The sequence goes on along the minus strand of NC_142606.1, from coordinate 38,897,566 downwards.
GTTAAATATATATATTTTTTTGATAGTCAACCTTAGGATTATTTTAGTGTGTGAAAAACTACAATGAGATCATGTCGTCAATTAACAACTATTTAACGCCACTAGTAAACTTCCGTGTGCAGATAGGGCTGCAACTGGGCCGGGTTGGGCCGGGCTTTTGCAATCCCAAGCCTAGCCCTATATGGTATAATTTGAGCCCATTCCCGCCCTGGCTCTAGTTCAGGACCAATGATTATTGTCCCTGGCCCTAAGCTCTACAGGGCCAAGCCAAACCCATTCCCGCCCTAATTGACCCTAATTGGGCCGGGTCGGGATGGATTGGCCCTGGTTGGCCCTGATTAGCCTTGATTGGCCTTGTCCCTGGCCCTAATTGGCCCTGATTAGCCCTGACCCTGATTGGCCCTATCCCTGGCCCTAATTGGCCCTGATTGGCCCTATCCCTGGCCCTGATTGGCCCTGATTGACCCTGACCTTGATTGACCCTGTCCCTGGCCCTGATTGGCCCAGGCCCTAATTGGCCTTGTCCCTAACTTTAATTGGCATATCTTTGGTCGTAAATATCAAATGTAAGACAGGTAGTAATTAAAATACATATTAAAGTAATTAAATTCTTAAATTCCAAACTCAGTTCTGGAAAATAAAATAGTAAAGATGTCAACAAATAATCCAAAACTTATATTCAATATGTATTTAACTACTTATACCCATTTAGATTTTAGAGAAATAGAGAAATCCAAATTTCTAGGTTTTTTAATTTGCTATTTGATGAAAATTATGGTTATTATAGGTAAGCTCGAAGGGAAAAAGAAAAAGATTTATCTCAATTCTCAATTAATTTCTAACTTCTAAGACAATGGTCAAACTTCATTCTTATTCTGTTTTTTCCTTTGGTTTTTCTCCAGCTGCAAAGAGTTAAAATTATTCATTAAATAGAATAAGTAGAGAGAAGAATTGTAATTAAATTTAGGCATATTTGAAAGTCAAGTCAATTATAGAGAATGTCACACAAACTCTTTTTGTAAACTTAAAAACATCAGAGATTCAGAATTCAAAAGGAATCTGATAAATGAAAATTTTATCTTCAAAGTCAAGAACTTAAGCCGTAGGTAGGTATGTTTTCATTCTCAACTGTTCAACAAATTGATATATTTATTCAATACAAAAAAATTCATATTCAAAACCTTGTTAACAAGTAAATCGACGATAATTTAGTATTCAACAAAAAAAAAATGTATTTTTTTCATAGTTATAGAAAATGATGTTTTAGTTACAAACATAGCTATATGTTTTTTAATAAATTTTTTTGAAATATCACAGTAGATTTGTTAGATATTCATGATGAGAAGTTGGGGTATAGATTTATTAGATATTAATTCTTTATGTAATAGTTTTTATTATTTATAATATATTATCTTGCCTTAGTCAAAAAATAAAATCAATATTTTATTGAACTAAAAATGACTTTGTTGGAAAAATAAAAATTACCTTAAAAATAATATAAAAAGTGAATTTATAGTCTAATATGATCAAAGTGACTAAATGTCAAAATCAAGACTCATATCAATGTTAGTGTGAACATCAAAAAATAACATCATTATAATTTATTTTTATTAATTTTCTACAAACCATGATCATGTTTCTAAAATTTGACACGTGTCAAGTATCCACCCATATGTATTACAATTAATTCCTCTCCATGTGGGTGGAGGGTCTAGAGTCTTTAGACTCAAATCAGGGCCAGGATCAGGGTCAGAATCAGGGCTAATATTAGGGCCAAGATCAGGGCCAGTATCAGGGCCAAGATTAAGGCGAAATCCCGGGGCCAAAATCGGGGCCTGGCGGTGGCGGGGCAAGATCGGGGGCCAAGATCGGGCCGCACGGGTCGGGGCAAAAATCGGGAGCGGGTCGGGATGGGGGCTGGTGGCGAGGCCGGAGGTAGATCCCAGGCCCGCCCTTTGGCCCTAGTTCAGGGCCAGAATATTTTGGCCCTAGCCCGCCCTTAGGGCCAAAATCTTTAGCCCAAGCCCTATTCAGGCTCAGGGCGGGTCAGGGCCAAACTTGCACCCCTATGTGCAGATTCACAAAGAGTTATATATAAAGGTATAGAAAAAAATATGATAATTAATTTTTATATATAAAAAAAAAACACATGGTAATTCATTAGTTTTCAGATATATGTACAAAATTACTAATAGATCTCATATTCTGTCTATAGAGTTTGAACATTTGATAAAACTTGTTAAAATTAAGTTGGGTCAACTCTCAATCAAATAAACCCATTCCAAGTAATACTCCACCTTAGTAATAAGGTTGTTGAATGTATTATGAAAACAAATAATATTTTCAAGGGATAATTACTGATGCCCCTTGTACTTTGATTTTATTACTACTTTATCCCCTGTACTTTTTAAAATTACTATTCCAGCCTTTAACTTTGTCAACAATTACTAATGCCCTCTACCATTAAGCTCCATCAGTTTACCGATGATGTGGCATCTATATATTTTTTCAAAATCCCAAAAATAACCCTGCAATTATCTTTTTACTTATTTGTTTTTTTTTCAAGTTATAATACTACCCTTAATAGGAAAAAATTAACTTTAATTTCACTTTTCTTTTTTAAAAAGAAACCACCAAATAAAGGAAATATCTGATTTTTTTTTCTCTAAAAATAAATCATAAAATAAAAGAAAGATATAATTAAATAGAAACTAAAATATTAAGAAATATCAAATTTAATTCAAAACTGAAAGTTGAAAATCACCTAATATATGCTGACCATTATGTATGTTACCAAATTTTCTATCAATTAGATCTTATATGCTAATTTGTTTGTAAAACTTTCACCATGGTGATTATGAAAAATTTAAGTGGAATGTGAAAGTTTTAACAATCATAAGTATGTGGTCCCACCAAATCCAAAACTAATTTTAAAATATAAGATTTTAAGGATATAATTGACATGCAATATAGTTTCTATAAATGAGGGTAATGCCATATTTTTTACTTCTTAATTTTAAGGGCAAAATACACATTTCATATTTGATGTTAACAGTCACTTAACACCTTTAGAAGTGAGGGGGGCAATAGTAATTTCACAAAGAAGGGGGTTTGATTAGTAATAAAATCAAAGTGCAATGGGGCAATAGTAATTATCCTTTTTTTTTATAATATAATATATAGTATTTTTTATAAAAATATTTTAAAAAAATAAAAAAATTTTTAAAATTTTGTTTTTTTTAAAAAACAAAAAACATAAAAAATTTTAAAAATATTTAATTAATTATTTTTTATTTGTTGTGATTTATAACTATTTTTTTTGTTTTTTTTTATTAAATATTTTTTTTTATAAAAAAAATTTTTTAAAATTTTGTTTTTTTTTATAATTCTTTTTCTTTTTTTTTTTAGTTTTTTTTTTTTTTTTTTTTTTTTTTTTTTTGTTTTTCTTTTTTATTCATACATTATGCATGATTTTTGTACAAAAATCTTCAAAACACGTCAAGATAATTGGCAAAAGCATAGATACCCTAAAACTATGCAAAATTGGTGATCACTCCCTTTCAGTTAGAATATTTAATTAGTTAAAGGAAATGAAGAATATATCATTAGCTGTGTTATTCTATACCTTATAATACAAAATAGCAAATTGAGGAAGAAGTACGAATCCATGGAGAAAGAAATAAGATGAAATTTAAGATTCAATTTTTTTACGGGCAACATTGTAAAGCCACAAGAGAGTAACGTAATATAGGAATTATGAAATTATCTAATTATGTTTAATAAAATTTGCTAACAAAGTGTACCATTGTAAAAATTTAAAAGGTATTTTAGGGTGTCTGTGCTTTTTGCCAATTATCTTGGGGTATTTATGAAATTTTTAATTTGTTCATTTAAAAATGCATTATATATGATTAGGTACAATAAATAATCATACAAAATTCATATGGATAATCGGAATATTTTGTTTAGGTATTTGAGTCATACCCAACTTATGTTCTAATATAGGCCATCAAATTAGTTATAATCTAATAGTGTAATGGGCTTTTGTGGAAAAGTCCAATTACCAATAAAACCTAATGTAGTTCACTATAAATACTAGTTGGAAGCAACGGTTAGTGTATTCCAAATTAGATACTCAGAGTGTAATGTTTTAAGCAACCTTGTACTTAAACCCTAACTCTAACAATCTTAAAGCATTATCAATGTGTTCGGATTGATAATTTTAAATTAACCCGTTTTATAATCTTATATTAAATAGTATTTAAATCATTATATTACCTTAGGTAGTTGGTATAGAAAATTAAAAAAATTAAGCATTCAAAGATCAAATAGTCATTTTACTACTTAATATTTAGGTTCTTAATTTTATAGAATGGGTGGTTTTTTTTTTTAATGGAATTTGACCAATAATAACTTTGCTTTCCATATAATTTTTGCTAAGATGCTCAATTGTTTCTTCTTGTTATTTTTCTTACACACCATAAACCGTTAGTCAATCTGAATCTAAACCGTTAGCCAAACCGCATTAAACCGAAACCAGCCCAAAACCGGCCAAAAACCGTTATTTTGCTAATGAGCCGTGTTTGAGCTATGTGTTTTTCAGCCCAAAACCATTAGGCCTAGCCCGAAACAGCCCCAAACCGCACCGTTGACACCCCTACAGTTAACCAATGAAGTTTAACTATAGGGGGCATCATTAATTTGAGGTGAAGTTAAGATTGGGGTATGTTGGAAAATACCATGTCAACATTGCCACATCAACCTCCATTAGTTTTGATAAAAACAAACACAAATTACTAATGTCTACATTAAGTGATGTTTGTCCAGTTCATTACTAAAGTGGACAGATTCCAACTCATTGGACCAAACTCACCAGATGCTCAAGCCCAAGTCAAGTCAAGCAATCTTGGACAAGAGTATCAAGTTCAATGCACAAAAAGATGCGAAGATCAAGACTTAGATAAATTTAGGACTTAGAACACTTTCACATATGCGCATATGTAACCACATTATCTATATGCATATCATGTCACTAGACTGACCTAGGACATAGTAGGAAAGTGTATGAGGCCTAGGATTGACCAAAAAGACAAAAAATCCAAGCCAAATCCAACTCCCAAACTTGACTGGCCATTGTGCTGCAGACGGACGTTTGTCTGGGCCAAACGGTCGTCTGTTTGGTCACAGTGGGCTAGAAGGAATGTCGGTCTAGCTTAGTCAAGCTAGACGGATGACTGTCTAACTAGACGGACAACCATTTGGTTCTGACTTAAGCCCAATGGCTATATTTTAACGGATATTTATTTCACTAAAATTTTATATCCGTTGGGAGGTTGGGCCAAACAATTGAATGACTTCTTTATAAGGCTAACCACCCCCATTTGAAGTGCTCTTCTTTGTCCATTGAGCAATTACTCCCTCACAACTACCAAAGCTATCATTTGGTGAATTAACATTGATTACTAATCTTCCAACTCCATCCAACTTTGAATGACATTCTAAAGTTGTCAAGCAAGTTCATTGGAGTCAAGCTTAAAGTTATTGAAGGCCATTGGGACTTCTTGGTGGTGCATTGCATATCTTTATCATTCATTCATCATTGCATCACATTCACACAAGGGATAAAGTGTCACTCCCCTTATTAGATAATATCCTTCACTTCTTTAAATTGTATTGATTGTTCAATTGTAGTCTAGGTTGATTAGAATTGATAAAGAGTGCTCTTGCCCTATTTAGAACAAATATTGTAAATTGTGCTTTTGCCCTACATAGTAAACTTTTTTTTCTTCTTTTGTAAGAGCCCTACTTAGTAAATAAAGATTGTAAAGGGTTTGATCTTTACCCATTGTATTGAAAGATAATCATCAGTGGAATACTCTTTTGAGGTCAAGAGAGGAGTGAACGTAGACTTGTAAAGTCGAATCACTATAAATACTTGTCTTGTAGATTGATTACATAATTTAATTATCATTGAAATACACAATATTTTTTATTTGCAATTAAATCTAAAAATTAGGTAAATCTACTAGTTACAACCTATTCATCCCCTTCTAGGTTGTATTAACAGGATAGTAATTTAAAAACCCAACATGCTATAGAGAATCGTTCTCACGAGTTGATTCCAATCATGGGGTGGTCGCACGATTGTCTGATTGATTCAAGTATTTCATATTTTTCCCCTTCTATTTCGATAGAAAATTATTTTATTAAGTGTTTTTTACGTGTGGGTCCCCTTAGTGGACCAAAAACTAATGTTGGGTCCCTTTAGCATGTTATATTACGTGTAAGTCCCCACCAGACTAACATCAGTCACTGTTAAATATATTCAAATTTCAAATGTAGAAAGACTAGAATACCCCTCAAGTTATTTAATATATTATATTATTATATTTTTTCCCTTTTTTGGATTATATATATATATATATATATATATATATATATATATATATATATATATATATATATATATATATATATATATATATATATATATATATATATATATATATATAACAACCTAAGGGGGCACTTTAGTCCCTCTACATTTGAAATTTGAATATACTTAATGGTGGCTAACGGTGCTAGTCTGGTTGGGACCCACACGTAAATATTGTACTAAGGGACCCAACATTAGTTTATGGTCCACTAAAGGAATCCACATGTAAAAACCTCTTTTATTAAAGAATACTTACTATCTTATCCTTGTATTTTTTAAAATTTTTAATTTTTTTTTTCATAAAAATTACTAATTCAATCTTAAACTTTGCCTTAAATTACTAATGTCCTCATGCCAAGCTCTAGTCGTTAATTAATGACGTGGCAACTTAGTATTTTTCAAACCATCCCAAAAAAAAAAAAAAAAAAAAGAACTTAAGTTTTTGTTATTATTTAGGAATAATTAGTGATATTTCGCTTATGCCATAGCTTAGTGACTAATTGATACGGAAGATTTCTACCTGACCGGGTCTGACCCGGATGGGGCTCCACATGCTAGTTAATTGGGAAAGATGCCGATCATCCATGACCAAAAGCGTAACATACGCCACAAATATAGCAATCATCCTTGATATAGAAGGTCAACTCAGCAACTGATTGAATGGGATCAACGACAAGGAAGCATGATCCTAGGAGAAACAATAGCCCTTGTCGGGCTAACTTACTAAATACATAAAAGGTAACACTTACAATATAAAAGCAGAGACATACCCCATCGGTAAGCGATCCAATACGCTCTGAGTATAATCTTGTGTAGCTTTTGCACGAGTCCTTTCTCTGTTCATTATCTGACTTTGCCATTGGAGGCGGCTGCCCGGCACACAAGCCGGCCCACACTAACCTTTCTTGCAGGACTCATCGTCCCGAATACGAGAGGAGGCTCAGTTGGATCCAGAAGCATAATTGATCCGCATCAGTTTGGCGCCGTCTGTGGGAACAACAAAATCTTCAAGTCATGCCAAGACGAGGAGGAAATAATGGACGTTCCCGAATAGAAAATGTTGGCGGGAATCAGATTCCCAAAGATCAAACACATCAAGACGATGGAGTCCACTCAACCCGAGTGGAACAGGATCCTCCCGAGGGGAACCTGGTCGTTGAAAATCCAAACGGGAAATGCACATCCCGAGGCCCTCAGGGGTATGCTACGGCAGCAGATATGGACGAGCTCCGCAAGGGAATGATCGAGATGCAAAGGGTGTTGCGGGGCTTGGTCCATCAAGTTAGAGTTGAGCAAGGACCAAGGCGTAACACTCAGACGGGAAGGCTACTGAGAGGCTTCCAAAATGCAAGAAGATCCCGGCCAAGAGGGAGGATCCTGAAAGGAAGACCTGATGAAGGTCGGAGGTCCAGTCATGCTGGTCCCAACCATCGTCAAAGAAGCCGTCGGGAAGAAATGGAGCACCAAGGAGAAAGTCATCCTCAATCAACCCGATCGAGGGTCTCAGTTGCCCGAACTCAATCCAGAAAAGAAAACAGCGTTGAATCAGGCGGGAATGGAGTTAGGCAAAATAGCCTTCGGAAGAGGATGGCAGAGGTCGAGCGCAAATTGGAGGATCGGGATCGCGACGAGGATTTGGACGTGGTTGATCGAGAACCATTCTCAGATGAGATCATGAATTTACCTCTTCCTCAGAATTTCATTATGCCTACCTTTACTCCATTCGAAGGAAAAACGAGCCCGAAGGAGCATATCAATTATTTCAAGTCAAGAATGACTGTTCTAGTTCGGGAAGATGAGCTACTCTGCAGAACGTTCCCGGCCTCATTGAAGGGCCCGGCCATTAAGTGGTTTAGTGGTCTTCAACCCGGATCCATCCATAATTTCAAGGAACTTGCCAGAAAATTCATAGCCCGATTTAGAAGTGCGATCGGAAGCAAGAAGACGTCTGATAGCTTATTCGCTATAAGGCAAGGGCGAAATGAATCCATTTGGGATTTCCTGAAACGTTTCGATGAAGTAACCATTGAGATCGAGAATTTTGATGATCGGGTGGCGTACAACGCACTTTGGAGTGGCATTACACACCAGGGACTTTTGGAAGTCTTACTAACAGATAAGCCCAAAACATACCTAAGGGAATTGTTTGAACGGGTAATCCCATTCTCTTGCACAAACACAAGGCTTAGAACACCTCTTTAAGGCAATAATTTGAATCGGGTCAATCCCATTCATCTTGCGCCTTCCATAAGGACTTGCACATTTTTTAAGGTAACACTTTTCTTAAGGTAATAATTTGAATCAGGTCAATCCCATTTATCTTGCACCTTCCATAAGGATTTACACCTTTTTAAGGTAATAATTTGAATCGGGTCAATCCCATTCATCTTGCGCCTTCCATAAGGACTTACACCTTTTTTAAGGTAATAATTTGAATCGGGTCAATCCCATTCATCTTGCGCCTTCCATAAGGACTTGCACCTTTTTTAAGGTAATAATTTGAATCGGGTCAATCCCATTCATCTTGCGCCTTCCATAAGGACTTACACCTTTTTTAAGGTAACACCTTTTTTAGGGTAATAATTTGAATCGGGTCAATCCCATTCATCTTGCGCCTTCCATAAGGACTTGCACCTTTTTTAAGATAACACCTTTTTTAAGGTAATAATTTGAATCGGGTCAATCCCATTCATCTTGCGCCTTCCATAAGGACTTACACCTTTTTTAAGGTAATAATTTGAATCGGGTCAATCCCATTCATCTTGCGCCTTCCATAAGGACTTCAACATTTTTTAAGGTAACACATTTTTTAAGGTAATAATTTGAATCGGGTCAATCCCATTCATCTTGCGTCTTCCATAAGGACTTACACATTTTTTAAGGTAATAGTTTGAATCGGGTCAATCCCATTCATCTTGCGTCTTCCATAAGGACTTACACCTTTTTTAAGGTAATAGTTTGAATCGGGTCAATCCCATTCATCTTGCGCCTTTCATAAGGACTTACACCTTTTTTAAGGTAATAATTTGAATCGGGTCAATCCCATTCATCTTGCGCCTTCCATAAGGACTTACACCTTTTTTAAGGTAATAGTTTGAATCGGGTCCATTCATCTTGCGCCTATAAGGACTTACACCTTTTTTAAGGTAATAATTTGAATCTGGTCAATCCCATTCATCTTGCGCCTTCCATAAGGACTTACACCTTTTTTAAGGTAATAATTTGAATCGGGTCAATCCCATTCATCTTGCGCCTTCCATAAGGACTTGCACCTTTTTTTAAGGTAACACCTTTTTTAAGGTAATAATTTGAATTGGGTGAATCCCATTCATCTTGCACCTTCCATAAGGACTTGCACCTTTTTTAATCTTCCTTGCTATCCCGCACGATGTAAACAACGTCCAGGATAGGGGGCTTATGATACGGAAGATTTCTACCCGACCGGGTCTGACCCGGATGGGGCTCCACATGCTAGTTAATCGGGAAAGATGCCGATCATCCATGACCAAAAGCGTAACATACGTCACAAATATAGCAATCATCCTTGATATAGAAGGTCAACTCACTAGCTGATTGAATGGGACCAACGACAAGGAAGCATGATCCTAGGAGAAACAATAGCCCTTGTCGGGCTAACATACCAAATACATAAAAGATAACATTTACAATATAAAAGCAGAGACATACCTCACCGGTAAGGGATCCAATACACTCTGAGTATAATCTTGTATAGTTTTTGCACGAGTCCTTACTCTGTTCATTATCTGATTTTGCCATCAGAGGCGGCTGCCCGGCACATAAGCCGGGCCCGCATCTAACTTTTCTTGCAGGACTCATCGTCCCGGATACGAGAGGAGGCTCCCCCCAACCCAACAAACATTTTTTTTTCCAACCAAAAAATAAACCTTTTTTTTTTTTTTTTTTCTCCCCCACCCCCACCACTACCAATTTTATTATTTTTTTTTTTTAATTTATATTTTTTTTTTCCCCCCCCCTAAATTTTTATTTTCCAAAACACCATTTCCCTTTTTTTTTTAACCCCCCTTAGATTCCCCCTCTCCCCCTTTTTTTTTCAAGACCATTTTCACGCTTATTTTCCGGTTACTTTAATTTCAAAGAGTTAAATCGTGATAAATGACAAAAGGCAAATAAAAGATAACAAACCTTAGGATTATTATTATTATTATTTTTTTGATAGTCAACCTTAGGATTATTTTAGTGTGTGAAAAAACTACAATGAGATCATGTCGTCAATTAACAACTATTTAAGGCCACTAGTAAACTTCCATGTGCAAATGCACAAAGAGCTATATATAAAGGTATAGAAAAAAAATATGATAATTATTTTTTATATATAATAAAACACATGTTAATTCATTACTTTTCAGATATATGTACAAAATTACTGATGGATCTCATAATACTCTGTCTATAGAGTTCGAACATTTGATGAAACTTGTTAAAATTAAGTTGGGTAAACTCTAAACCTGTAAATGGATAACCGAAATCCGCCTCCGTATTCGCATTTTCGTTTAAGAGCGTCCGAATCCGAATTTTTCTTACCGGAAAGTATCTGTATCCATCCGACAAGCAAACGGATTCGGATATTTACTAAACGGCTCGGATATTATCCGAATAGTATTTTATCCGTTTAAAGTATATATATAATTTTTAATAAGTTTAAATAACAAACGTGATTTTGACTATTCGGAGCGTTTCTATCACTTTTGCGCATTTTGTGGATTTTTAAATAATCAGTTGTCACTTGTCACATCATCTAGATTAAGTTTAAACGATTAATATTTTTAGATAATGGCAAACTTCACACACACGCATCAACATGGGTTTGTCGGTTTTATTTTAAGAAGTTTTAAAATAACCATTTTTCTTAGCAACATTTTTACACACTGTTTAACTAGATGCGGGATGAAGTCTCCTTGTTCTTTTCCTTCATTCTTTTGAGTTTGCGAACAACGGAAACAGAGAAACCCTAAAATGTTTCCATCAACCAGTGGCAGTCTGCAAGTAGCAGTAAGCAACAGCGACCAGCAAGTAGCAGCAACTAGCGCAGTGGAAGGCCTTATTTGAGACTCCATCGCCCACGATTGCTAGATGACGGCTTTTCTCTGAAATGCAAAACACCGGATCTGCTTAAGAGTGGATCTCTCATGGTTTAAACTTTAAATCTGAGTTCCACAAGCTGTAAGGGTTTTCTAGAGTGTTAAAGTATATACTCGGGTAAGTATATCGGTGATTCTTCATCAAACCCTTATTGTTCTTCTGTTTCGTTGGGTTCTTGTGCTTCTTACCTCCGGTAAGAACGTAGCTCTATTTGTCTTTGAATAAAATCTGACGATCTTCACCTTTTCACCTAAACTCAGGTTCTTCAGCTCGCAGTCACCAGAACTCAGAAAAAGGAACTCAAAAAATGGTACCCAGTAATCGGATATTTTCGCAAATCGGAGGATAATCGGATATCCGATAAATTATTGGATTCGAATTCGGACACCCTTTAAAAATATCCGTCGGTTATCGGATCGAATTTGGATAGATGATTTTCTTATCGGATTCGAATTCGGATAGGGGTGTATCCGAGCCGAATCCGAGCCGTTACAGGGCCTAATCAACTCTCAACAAAATAAACTCAAACAGAATCCTCTCTCTCTCTCCTCTCCCTCTGAGCGCCATTCAGCTTTCCCCCGTTTGAGGCGGAGAGCCTTACCTCTGCGGCTCTCCGCCTCCCCTGCTCCCCTCTCCGATCTTCTTCCCTCCCTGCTTCTTCTCCGCCTCCCCTCCCCTCCCTGCTCCTTCTCCGCCTCCCTGCTCCCTGCTCCTGCTCCCCCTCCCCCTCCCTGCTCCTTCTCTGCCTCCCTCCTCCCTGCTCCCCTCTCCCATCTTCTTCCCTCCCTGCTCCATCTCCGCCTTCCCTGCTCGATCTCCGCCTTCCTGCTCATTCTGCTTCCTTCTCCCGCCTACTTACCTACTTCCGTCTTCTCTCCCTACTCATCTCTGCCTCCCCTCATCTCTGCTTCCCTGTCTCTCATCTCTGCTTCCCGCCTTTTTCCCTACTTCCGTCTTCTCTCTCTTCTCCTCTGATCTACTTTCCTGGCTTCTCCCTCTTTCCTGTCTCCGCTTCCCTCTCTTCCCTCTCTGATTCAATAACCAGATCTAGGGTTTCCCCTTAGATCTGCTTGTTCTTTTGGTAGATCTGGTTGTATTTTTTGTTTTCTCGTTATCAAATAATATCTCACTTCTCTGGTTGCAACGTTTATTTGGTGCACACCGCAGAACAACTCCAGATCTGGGTACAAGTTCTTCTGCGGCGAACTTGACAGCTATGCCTCTAAGGCAGAGTTGGATGACAAGTCTGAACCTTCTCCGCACTTTTGCTACTACCATCGCCACAACCATACGAGTTTTGTGTCCGTCCTTGAGGGGTGCTGTATGTCCCCCTATGAGGGTGTTGTATGTCCGCCCTATGAGGCGTGTTGTATGTCCGCCCTTGAGGCGTGTTGTATTTCTTTGTTGCTGTAGTTGTTACAGTCTTTGTTCTAAGGGTTCTTTGGGCGTGATTCTTTTTGGGCTCGACCCGCCCTTAGCCTTGGATGACCTTATCTATTGCATGTACGACAGTTTGATCACTTTCCGCTCCTTGGTTCGTTTCGAACCTTGTGTGTTCATGCACTTCTGTCTGTACTTTCTTTAGTTATCTGAATGAAGTACTATTTACCCAAAAAAAAAAAAAAAAAAACTCTCAACAAAGTAAACCCATTCCAAGTAATACTTTAGTAATAAGGTTGTTGAATGTATTATAAAAGCAAATAATATTTTCAACTATATAATGTGGAGTAGTTGATATAAATAAATTAAATGAATACAAAAAAATGTTTAAAATTGTAATGTTTATTAAAAATGCTAATCACATGAGACATTTTAAGAATACTTAATTCATTTATTTTTTATTTTTTAAGAACTATTTTGCTCATACATTATGCATGATTTTTGTACGAAAATCTTCAAAAACACGTCAAGATAATTGGCAAAAGCATAGATACCCCAAAAGTATGCAAAATGGCAATCACTCTCTTTTTTGTAATATTTAATTAGTTAAAGGAAATGAAGAATATATCATTATCTGTATTATCTATACCTTATAATACAAAATAGCAAATTGAGGAAGAAATACGAATCCATGGAGAAAGAAATAAGATGAAATTCAAGATTCAATTTTTTTACAAGCAACATTGTAAAGCCACAAGAGGGTAACGTAATATAGGAATTATGAAATTATCTAACTATGTTTAATAAAATTTGCTAACAAAGTGTAACATTGTAAAAATTTAAAAGGTATTTTAGGGTGTCTGTGCTTTTTGCCAATTATCTGAAATTTTCCATTTTTTCATTTAGAAATGCATTATGTATGATTAGGTACAATAAATAATCATTCAAAATTCATATGGATAATGGGAATATTTTGTTTTGGTATTTGAGTCATACCCAACTTATTCTAATATAGGCCATCAGATTAGTTATAATCTAACACTGTAATGGGCCTTTGTGGGAAAGTCCAATTACCAATAAAACCTATTGTAGTTCTATAAATACTAGGGTGTAATGTTTTAAGTAACCTTGTACTTAAACCATAACTCTAACAATCTTAAAGCATTATCAATTTTCTTGAGAAGTTTTTTGTTCGATAAATTTTGAAAGGAGATCAAACGCCACCTGAAATCGTTTGGGATTGAATCGATTTGTGAGTAAATTCTACCATACGGGTCCGCTAGTCAATCTCACTTTTTTATTTGATATGTTATTAATCTTTTTCATTTCGCTTTAAGAACAGATTAGTACGACTTAAAAAGATCAAAATGTTTTACATTGATAAGAATGTTCCCTGTGAATCAATTACCATGAATTCTTTTATTTCATGATTTGACACTGACTCTTCAATGATGTGAGAATTTTTTTTTGTAAAAATAACACTGACAACAAGTCAGTCTTCTATACAAACCAAAGATGAGGATTTTTGTAGGGACTATTTGTTGAATGTCCTATTAGATGGACTTGTAGTAATCTTGTGCTTAAACCTCTAACCCTAACATATTTGTGGCTACCATTTTTGGTTATTCTATGTATTAAGTTGTATTTTAACACAATGATTTTTAATTCATCTTTTTTGAATTTTGAAGAATAAGATTGATATACTGGAGGCAATTGAAATACTACTAACTTATCAAAAGGAAGTTTCAGGTAAATTTTTATTTATAATTTTATAACAATATAAACTAAATTAAACTTTTTACTTTTAAAAAAAATTGATGGTTTTAATTCTCTACTAAAACAATGACTAACCATTAATCGATTTTTGAAGGGGAAAAACTCAAGGAGCATATGAGTTGGACATGAGACCCAATAAATTAAAGATAGATAAACCGTGGGTAGAAAGTGGAAACCTAAGGTGATATTGGATAGAGGGTCGGCCTCACTTCTTTTTATCTTTCTAAGTTCATTTTTTATGTTTCAATATTTATATCCACATCGGAAAAAGAAAGGTCAACGTCCACTAATTAATTATTTCTGCAACAATGAATGCCAAAACCTTACTTGAGCAGGATCTGTTCTATCGGCTCGTACCTCTATATCCATGAGTTCCAAGGAGATAGGAACTAAGTCTGGTAGATGAATGGTGGCCGCGCGATTAGAGAATTATTGACGGTTTTGTTGAGGTTAATATAAACCCAGCGAGCTGTAGATGCTGTTCTCTAAAAATTCCAATCATGGGGTGGCTGCACGGTCTGTTAGATTCTAAAATTTTACTTTTTCTTTTTATATTTTGATGAAAATGTACAGATTATTAAAGAGAAATTTTATTATCTTATTATGTTTACTTAAATTATTAATTTCACCTTTCCATTAAGATATTTTTAGTTAATTAAAGACATGACAATCTATGTTTCTGAAAAACTTCAAAATAACTTTAATGTCAATATCCCTTCACAGTAGAGTTTAATATACTAATTTAATCTTACTCTTAATGACATTACTATTGTCATATTTATATTTAACTGTGTTTAAAATTGTTAAAGTTGGGTGTAAAATGTGTATTTGGAACTTTGTTAGAATTAAGAAATCATAAAAAAAAAAAAAAAAAAAAAAAAAAAAAAAAAAAAAAAAAAAAATTTAATTTTTTTTTTATTTAAAATTTATTTTAATTTTTTTAAATTAAATAAATATAATTAAAATTATAATTTATAATTATTTTTTTTTTTTTAAAAAAAAAAAAAAACAAAAAAAAAAAAAAAAAAAATTTAAAAAAAAAGTTTTATTTTTTTTTGGGGAAAAAAAAAATGGGGATAAAATTTAAAACCCAAAATGTTGTAAATTAGAATTTCGTTTGAGAGAGAATTCTTCCACACACAGATAGGTGAGTGGGAGATGTATATTAATATTATATGAATTACAATTCAAATATTTGAGTTTGAACTACAACTTGTTTACAATCAAACTCTACAAGTTGTTGATACTTTAACTATAACTCAAAACTCTTCTTGATCGGTTGGAGATAAGATCAATCGAGGATAGAGCTAGTTACGGTGGATTTGATTTTGAATTTGAATTCAGAGACTTATCCTTTACACTCCCCCGCAAGGTCATTGGTTGAAAACAAACAATGAGCTTGGACTTTAAAATTTTGAATCTTGGAGCAGATAAGCCTTTGGTGAGAATGTCTGCGATTTGGTCTCTTGTGGGAACGAATCGGATTGAAAGATTTTTTGTGGCGACTTGTTCACGAACAAAATGATAGTCAATCTCGATGTGTTTGGTTCGTGCATGAAAGACCGGATTAGCAGCAAGGTAAGTAGCTCCAATATTATCGCAGTATAGAGTTGGTGCAAAAGTGACAACCCCAAGTTCAAGCAGTAGTTGACGTAACCATATTAGCTCAGCGGTAGCATTAGCAACCCCTTTGTACTCTGATTCTGTAGAGGAGCGGGCCACAGTGGGTTGTTTCTTGGAACTCCAAGAGATCAAGTTAGGGCCCAAGTAGACACAATAACCACTTGTAGATCGTCGATCAATAGTTGAACCGGCCCAGTCTGCATCACTAAAGGCAGTGAGAGAAAGATTAGTTGTTGGCTGGAATAGAATTCCATGGGATGGGGTCTCTTTTATATAACAAAGAATTCGCTTAACTGCAGCCCAATCATCAATTGTAGGGCGATGCATATATTGACAAACCCTATTGACAACAAATGCTATATCAGGGCGTGTGAGAGTCAAATACTGAAGGGCACCCATTGTATTTCTATATTGGGATGGATCATCATAGAGGGGAGGTTCCTCAGTTGTTGCTTTGGTGATGGAGGTCGGGGTTGCTACTGATTTTGCTTCATGCATATTGGTCCTTCGCAAAAGATCTGAAGAATATTTTGACTGGCAAAGATGTAAACCGTGAGATGAGCAAGTGACCTCGACCCCTAAAAAGTAGTTTAAGTCACCAAGATCTTTGATGGCGAATTCCTTGCCAATGGCCATAATGATAGAATTAACCTCAGAAGAACTAGATCCAGTGAGGACAATGTCGTCCACATATACCAGAAGATAGATTGTTTGATGCGCTGAAGTACAAAAATATAGTGCCGTATCAGATGAGGACAGTGGAGAATCCCAAAGTGAGTAAATAACTGCCAAGTCGATGAGACCATGCCCTAGGGGCCTGTTTTAAACCATATAAAGCTTTCTAAAGGTGACATACATAAGTAGGTTTCTCTGGATCAATGAAACCTTGTGGTTGAACCATGTAAACCTCTTCAGATAATCTACCATTTAAAAATGCATTTTGAACATCCAATTGGCGAAGAGTCCATCCTTGGGCAACTGCTAGCGAGAGAATCAAGCGTATGGTAGTAGGTTTGACAACGGCACTAAAAGTGTCAAAATAATCAATTCCTTCACGTTGATGAAATCCCTTGGCGACCAAACGAGCCTTATAACGTGAAATAGAGCCATCACTGTTTCTTTTGATTCTGTAAACCCATTTATTTCCAATCAAATTCATGTGGGGCTGATGAGGAACTAGACTCCAAGTACCATTACGTAAGAGAGCATCAAATTCGTCACTCATAGCAAGCCTCCACTTGGGGTCTTTACTGGTAGTGGTATATGAGGTGGGTTCTGTTTTAGGATTATCAACAAAAGAGGTGACTAGGAGGGTAAGTTTAGAGATGGGTTTAGGATGACCCATTTTGGATCGGGTTTGCATATGGTAAGGTTGAGTTGGTTGGATCGGGTTTGCACATGGTGAGTTGAGTTGGGATGGTGCAGGTGAGTTATGAGCTAGGGTTTCGGGTGGGTTATGGGCAAAGGTTTCGGGTGCAGGGAGAGGTTGTGATAGAGTTTCCGAAATTTCAAAATTTGAATTTGAATTTTGACTGGGAAAGGAGAGTTCAAAATTTGAATTCGAATTCAAAGTTCGGGTTGGGTGGGAAAATTCAAAATTTGAATTTGAATTGGAATTTTGGGTGGGATGGGAGATTTCAAATTTTAAATTTGAATTTGAAAAGAGATTATCAGCTGTAACTATGGTGGGAGTGGAGTGAGAGTGGGAAGGGTGGTTAAGAGGTTGAGTTGCAAAGGGAAACTTGGTTTCCTCAAATACTTCATGTCTAGAGATATAGGATAGGCCAAGAGTTGGATCATAACATACATACCCCTTGTGTGAGTTGCTGTATCCAAGAAAAGTGCATTGCCTGGAGCGATATTGCAGCTTGTTTTTCTTATAAGGTCGTAACCAAGGAAAACATGCACATCCGAATATTCTGAGAAATGAAAGATCTGGATCTTTGTGATATAACACCTGAAATGGAGATTTATTCCCAAGTACCAGTGTAGGCATTCTGTTGATTAAGAAGACAGTCGTTTTAAAGGCGGCTGGACAGAAAATAAGGGGGACTGAAGCACGAGCCATAAGAGCGAGGCCTGTTTCTACTATATGTCTATGCTTCCGTTTTGCTCTCCCATTTTGTTCAGAAGTGTGTGGGCATGAATATTGATGAAATAAACCATTCTCTTTACAAAAATGATCAAAATATTCATATCCCTTGGCCCCATCAGATTGAAAAACTTGAATCTTGGAATGAAAGATATTGGCTGCATAATAATAGAATTGCTTGAATACTAAAATTGCATCAGAACGACGCACAAGTGGAAAAATCCATGTAAATCTGCTGTAATCATCCAAGAAAGAAATATAATAACTGTAACCTTGCGTAGATGGTGACGGAGAGGGGCCCCAAATATCAGAGTGCAATAATTGGAATGGAGATACTGCCCTTGATTTATTCAACTTAAAAGGCAATTCATGCGATTTTCCCATCTGGCATGGGACACACAAAACTGGTGAAATAGATGAAGGTTGGTGCAGGCCAAAACTGCGAAGAGAGAGAGTCCAAAGTTCTCTTTGACGGATGCCCTAATCGGTCATGCCACACTTCTTGAGACACACATTCGTTGAGATGAACAGAGGGAGATGCGGATGGTGGATGGAAGCGATAGAGGCCAGCTTCAATTGATCCTTGAAGTAGAACAGTCCCCGTTTTGAGATCCTTCACAAAGCACGAACTTGGATGAAATTCCATATAAACATCATTATCACGTGTAAATTTACTCACAGAGAGCAAATTTTTAGTAATAAAAGGAACATGTAGCACTTTAGGTAAAGTAAGAATTTTAGAAGGCGTTGACAGAGAAGCACTTCCAATATTTTTTATATGCAAACCTGAACCATTACCAATGTGAAGTTGATCAATACCATGGTAAGGCATTGTTGTATCCATGTGGGTTACATTGGATGTAACATGATGAGTGGCACCTGAGTTAGGGTACCAAGAAGGATCAAATGAAGCCGTGGGTCTTGCCAAGAAAGCTTCTGGAGAAGAATTCAGCTTGGAGGCATTGTCACCTGGTGCATAGTGAAAATAACATTGCATTACTGTATGATTAGTTTTGTTGCAGATTTGACAAGCAACCATAGTTTTGTTGAAAATAACATTGCATCGGAAGATGTTTTGCATGTTGACCACGATTGTAGTAACCTCGAGCTCGTCCTCTGCCATAGCTGTGAAAGGGGCCACGATTGCAGTTAGTGGGTGGGTGGGTGGGGGGGGTTGATTTGGTGGATAGATTAACTTCTGATGAAGGCGAGTCAAATTGTTGTCTTGTTTGGTCTTTGAAGATTTCTTGATTCAGTAGAAGGCCTATGAAATCATCAAGGGGAAGAGGGTCAAGACGGGAGGTAATTGAAGTGGCAAAGGATTCATATTCATGGCCTAGGCTAGGAAGCATTGTGAGGATAATATCTGCATCAGAAACTGAGTGAGCAGTAGCGGCAAGATGATCAACAATAGATTTAATCTTCTGAACATAATTTGCCATTGAAGAGTGGCCTTTGCGAATTTGCAAAAGTTGGTATTTCAATTGCATTATGCGGGCTTGAGATTGGGAGGGCATAAGTCCGTTCAAGGGAATTCCAAGCAGTGTGGGAAGTGGTGAGACCAACGATTTTAGAAAGAGCACTTTCAGAAAGGGAGGAGATGATCCAAGATAAGATCATCTGGTCTTGCTTGCGTCATTGAGAATATGCAAAGTTAGGAATGGAGGTTCATGTGGGTGATGTGGTGGAGGGATTGGGTATGGTTTGAGAAGGAGCTAGATTGGTTCCATCGACATAGCCATAAAGGTCATGTGCATGTTGTAGAGTTTGATTGTAAACAAGTTGTAGTTCAAACTCAAATATTTGAATTGTAATTCATATAATATTAATATACATCTCCTACTCACTAATCTAAGTGTGGAAGAATTCTCTCTCAAACGAAATTCTAACTTGGTATCAGTTTTTCAGCCTCTGACCGCCGTCTACACGATCCTCAGGATCAGCTCCACCACGGCCATGGCTTCTTCTCTGATTTCACCTACCAACATCTTTTCTCTCCTACCTGTAAAGCTTGATCGAAGCAACTATCTCCTCTGGAAATCACAATTTCTTCCTCTACTTCATGCACATGACCTTTATGGCTATGTTTATGGAACCAATCCAGCTCCTCCTCAAACCATACCCAATCCCTCCACCACATCACCCACATCAACCTCCATTCCTAACCCTGCATATTCTCAATGGCGCAAGCAAGACCAGATGATCTTATCTTGGATCATCTCATCCCTTTCTGAAAGTGCTCTTTCTCAAATCGTTGGTCTCACCACTTCCCACGCTGCTTGGAATTCCCTTGAACGGACTTATGCCTCCCAATCTCAATCCCGCATAATGCAATTGAAATACCAACTTTTGCAAATTCAAAAAGGCCACTCTTCTATGGCTGACTATGTTCAGAAGATTAAATCTATTGTTGATCATCTTGCCGCCGCCGCTCACTCAGTTTCTGATGTGGATATTATCCTCACAATTCTTCGTGGCCTAGGCCATGAATATGAATCTTTTGCCACCTCAATTACCTCCCGTCTTGACCCTCTTCCCCTTGATGATTTCATAGGCCTTTTACTGAATCAAGAAATCTTCAAAGACCGAACAAGACAACCACTTGACTTGCCTTCATCATAAGTTAATCTATCCACCAGATCAACCCCCCCACCCACTAACCGCAATTGTGGCCCCTTTCACAGCTATGGCAGAGGACGAGCTCGAGGTTACTACAATCGTGGTCGCCATGCAAAACATCTTCCACCTCTCCTCCCTACCCCTATGGTTGCTTGTCAAATTTGCAACAAAACTAATCATATAGCGGTGCATTGTTATTTTCGCTATGCACCAGGTGACAATGCCTCCAAGCTGAATTCTTCTCCAGAAGCCTTCTTGGCAGGACCCACGGCTTCATTTGATCCTTCTTGGTACCTTGACTCAGGTGCCACTCATCATGTTACATCTAATGTAACCCACATGGATACAACAATGCCTTACCATGGTATTGATCAACTTCACATTGGTAATGGTTCAGGTTTGCATATAAAAAATATTGGAAGTGCTTCTCTATTAACGCCTTCTAAAATTCTTACTTTATCTAAAGTGCTACATGTTCCTTCTATTACTAGAAATTTGCTCTCTGTGAGTAAATTTACACGTGATAATGATGTTTATATGGAATTTCATCCAAGTTCGTGCTTTGTGAAAGATCTCAAAACGGGGACTGTTCTACTTCAAGGATCAATTGAAGCTGGCCTCTATTGCTTCCATCCATCATCCGCATCTCCCTCTGTTCATTTCAGCGAATGTGTGTCTCAAGAAGTGTGGCATGATCGATTAGGGCATCCATCGAAGAGAACTTTGGACTCTCTCTTTTGTAGTTTTGGCCTACTCCAACCTTCATCTATTTCACCAGTTTTGTGTGTCCCGTGCCAGATGGGAAAATCGCATAAATTGCCTTTCAAGTTGAATAAATCAAGGGCAGTATCTCCATTCCAATTATTGCACTCTGATATTTGGGGCCCCTCTCCGTTACCATCTACGCAAGGTCACATTTATTATATTTCTTTCTTGGATGATTACATTAGATTTACATGGATTTTTCCTCTTGTACATCATTCTGATGCAATTTTAGTATTCAAGCAATTCTATTATTATGTAGCCAATGTCTTTAATTCCAAGATTCAAGTTTTTCAATCTGATGGTGTAGGGGTGTCAACGGTTCGGGTTGGGCCGGTTTCAGGTTAGGCCTAACGGTTTCGGGCTGAAAAGCACACAGCCCATTAGGAAAATAACGGTTTCGGGCCGGTTTCGGGCCGAAGCGGTTTGAGTTCGGGTTGACTAACGGTTTGGGTTCGGGTTTACTAGCGCTATGTTTTGAATACCTTGTTGATGGGTGGAATTTATCAAGAGCATGTAAACACATATAAGAATTAAGTTCTCTTCAAATCTCTTGTGTTGGGTGTTCAAAACTAAAATCTTTTTTTTTCCACAAAGAAGTAAAAATTATAGAACTAATATACAAAAGAAAGCTAGCATCTTGATGAATTTTAGTGGGTTGTATTTGCTTATTCTCCTTTCCCTTCTTGACGCTTGTAAAAATGGATCTCAAATGATAATACACTTGCTAAATATTTACTAAGCCCGTCTTCCAAATGGTGAAGGCTTTGATAGGCTTGTTGTTTGCATATTCCAAAGTAAAACAATTAAGAAAACAAATAGAAACTTGGGGTTTTCTTGTCTTTTACATTTATTATTTTATTTTATTTATTTATAACGGGTTGGTTCGGGTTCAGGCCGATTTCGGGCCAAACGGTTCGGCTAGCTGTGGCCACACACTAGCCTAGCCCAGCACTTCCAACCATTGTTAGGCTGAGGGTTGTTCAGCCCAAACACAGCCCATTAAGCTTTGGTGGGGGCCGGTTTGGGCTATAACGGACCGGTTCGGGTTAGGTAGTGACACCCCTATGATGGTGCCAAGGAATATGAATATTTTGATCATTTTTTAAAAAAGAGAATGGTATATTTAATCAGTATTCATGCCCACACACTTCTGAACAGAATGGGAGAGCAGAACAGAAGCATAGACGTATAGTAAAAACAGGTCTCGCTCTTATGGCTCGTGCTTCAATCCCCCTTATTTTCTGGCCAGCCGCCTTTGAAACGGCCGTCTTCTTAATTAACAGAATGCCTACACCAAGTACTTGGGAATAAATCTCCATTTCAGGTGTTATATCACAAAGATCCAGATCTTTCATTTCTCAGAATATTCGGATGTGCATGTTTTCCTTGGTTACAACCTTATAACAAAAACAAACTGCATATCGCTCTAGGCAATGCATTTTTCTTGAATACAGCAACTCACACAAGGGGTATGTATGTTATGATCCAACTCTTGGCCGATCCTACATCTCTAGACATGTACTTTTTGAGGAAACCAAGTTTTCCTTTGCAATTCAACCTCTTAACCACCCTTCTCACTCTCACTCCACTCACACCATAGTTACAGCTGATAATCTCTTTTCAAATTCAAATTCAAATTTTGAATTTTTCCACCCCACCCAAACTTCGAATTCAAATTCAAATTTTGAACTCTCCTTTCCCAGTCAAAATTCAAATTTAAATTCAAAATTTGAAATTTCGGAAACTCTATCACAACCTCTCCCTGCACCCAAAACCTTAGCCCATAACCCACCTGAAACCCTAGCCCATAATTCACTTGCACCATCCCAACCAACTCAACCTTACCATGTGCCAACCCGATCCAAAACGGGTCATCCTAAACCCATCTCTAAACTTAACCTCCTAGTCACCTCTTTTGTTGATAATCCTGAAACAGAACCCACTTCATATACCACTGCCAGTAAATACCCAAAGTGGAGGCTTGCTATGAGTGACGAATTTGATGCTCTCTTACGTAATGGTACTTGGAGTCTAGTTCCTCATCAGCCCCACATGAATTTGATTGGAAATAAATGGGTTTACAGAATTAAACGAAACAGTGATGGCTCTATTTCACGTTATAAGGCTCGTTTGGTTGCCAAGGGATTTCATCAACGTGAAAGAATTGATTATTTTGACACTTTTAGTGCCGTTGTCAAACCTACTACCATACGCTTGATTCTATCACTAGCAGTTGCCCAAGGATGGACTCTTCGCCAATGGATGTTCAAAATGCATTTTTAAATGGTGAATTATCTGAAGAGGTTTACATGGTTCAACCACAGGGTTTCATTGATCCAGAGAGACCTACTTATGTATGTCATCTACAGAAAGCTTTATATGGTTTAAAACAGGCCCCTAGGGCATGGTCTCATCGGCTTGGCAGTTATTTACTCACTTTGGGATTCTCACAATCCTCATCTAATACGGCACTATATTTTCGTACTTCAGCACATCAAACAATCAATCTTCTTGTATATGTGGACGACATTGTCCTCACTGGATCTAGTTCTTCTGAGTTTAATTCTGTCATTATGGCCATTGGCAAGGAATTCGCCACCAAAGATCTTGGTGACTTAAACCACTTTTTAGGGGTCAAGGTCACTCGCTCATCTCACGGTTTACATCTTTGCCACTCAAAATGTTCTTCAAATCTTTTGCGAAGGACCAATATGTATGAAGCAAAATCAGTAGCAACCCCGACCTCCATCACCAAAGCAACAACTGAGGAACCTCCCCTCTATGATGATCCATCACAATATAGAAGTATAGTGGGTGCCCTTCAGTATTTGACTCTCACACGCCTTGATATAGCATTTGCTGTCAATAGGGTTTGTCAATATATGCATCACCCTACAATTGATGATTGGGCTGCAGTTAAGCGAATTCTTCGTTATCTAAAAGAGACCCCATCCCATGGAATCCTATTTCGGCCAACAACTAATCTTTCTCTCATTGCCTTTAGTGATGCAGACTGGGCCGGTTCAACTATTGATCGACGATCTACAAGTGGTTATTGTGTCTACTTGGGCCCTAACTTGATCTCTTGGAGTTCCAAGAAACAACCCACTGTGGCCCGCTCCTCTACAGAATCAGAGTACAAAGGGGTTGCTAATGCTACCGCGGAGCTGGTATGGTTATGTCAGCTACTGCTTGAACTTGGGGTTGTCACTTCTGCACCAACTCTATACTGCGGTAAAATTGGAGCTACTTACCTTGCTGCAAATCTGGTATTTTATGCACGAACCAAACACATCGAAATTGACTATCATTTTGTTCGTGAACAAGTCGCCACAAAAAATCTTTCAATCCGATTCGTTCCCACAGGAGACCAGATCGCAGACATTCTCACCAAAGGCTTATCTGTTCCAAGATTCAAAATTTTAAAGTCCAAGCTCACTGTCTGTTCTCAACCAATGATCTTACGGGGGAGTATAAATGATAAGTCTCTGGATTCAAATTCACATTCAAATCCACCGTAACTAGCTTTGTCCTCGATTGGTCTTATCTCCAACCAATCAACAAATTGTAGAGTTTGACTGTAAACAAGTTGTAGTTCAAACTCAAATATTTGAATTGTAATTCATATAATATTAATATACATCTCCTACTCACTAATCTGAGTGTGGAAGAATTCTCTCTCAAACCAAATTCTAACTTGTAGAGAATCTTTCTCACGGGTGGTGGCATGGCTGTCTGATAGAGTGACAGACTCAAATATTTCATAATTTTCCCTTTTTTGTTTCGATAGAAAAATATTTTATTAAGAGTTTTTTTACGTGTGGATTCCCTTAGTGGACCATAAACTAATGTTGGGTTCCTTTGATATAATATATTAACCAATTATTTCTTTTAAAACCATATATTAACACAATATATTAAATAATCTGAAGGGTACTTTATTTCCTCCACATTTGAAATTTGAATAAACTTAACGGCGACTAACGATGTTAGTTTGGTTGGGATCCATACGCAATATTTTACTAAGGGGACCCAACAGTAGTTTATGATTCACTAAAGGGATCCACGTAAAAAACTCTTTTATTAAAGAATAATTACTATCTTATCCTTCTTTTTTTTTAAATTATTAATTTTTTTCAAAAAAATTACTAATTCAATCTTAAACTTTGTCTTAAATTACTAATGTCCTCTTGCCGAGCTCTGGTAGTTATTTAATGACGTGGCAGCTTAGTATTTTTCAAAACCAACCCCCACACCCCCACCCATAAAAAAAGAAAAATGAGTTTTTGTTATTATTTAAGAATAATTTTTTATGTTTGCTTTACTAATCAAACGCTTGTCTTTGTAAAATTATTACTGCCACCAACATCTCTACCAGATTATAAAATTATTGAGGCTTGGTGTACAATGTTTATTTTGCCCTTCATCAAAATTAAGAAATCCCCAAAAAGACAGTATCACATTCATTTAAAAAAAAAACCATATAGAATGCCAATTTCACTCTTATTTTCTAGTTAATTTGATTTCAAAAAGTTAAATCCCGATAAAATGACAAAAGGCAAATAAAAGATAACAAACCTTGGGATTATATTGTTATTATTTTGAATTTTTACATGAGCCCCCTTCTGTTTCCATTGGAAACTCTGTGCACCGCCTCAAAATTGAAATCTTACAAATCCCCTCTCCATATTTGACACTATTAGGTTTTCGTTAGTTTTAAGTTTAATTTGATAATTTTTTTTATCCTCATTTGAATAAATTTATTTAAAGTCCTAAAAAGTTTTATACGAACCCCCTCTATCTCAATTGGAAACACTCAACACTTCTCCAAAATCTAAATCTTACAAAACCCCACCCCCCAGTCCACACTTCACACCATCTGTTTTCTTTTAACCGTGATATAATTTTACTTTTTCACCCACACTTATATGACCAAAATTTTGCTCAAATTAAAAAAACTCTTGCATGATCATCTTATCACTCTATGGTCAATGTGGTCACATAAACAAATTAATTCGACTTTTATCAGTTTACTGCGTACCTTCACTAATGGTGTGAACTGTGAAGTTGCCTTGTAAGGCTTTGATTTTGGAGGGGTGCACCATGTTTTAAATGGAAATGAAGGGAGCTCATGTAAAAAAGATATTACAAATATTATTTAGGATTTCACATAAATTGTAAAAGCAAATGTGAAACAGAAGGAAACTTGACGATATTAAATGTGGAGGGGGGCTTTGTAAGGTTTCAATTTTAAAGGGAGTGTGCTGAGTTTTCAATTGAAATGGAGGGGACACATGTAAAAAACTGTATTATATATATACTTTTTGTAATCAAACTTAGGATGATTTTTTTTTTTGGTTAATTAGGATGATTTTAGAGTATATGAAAAAATACAATGATATCATGTCATTAATTAACTAATGGAACTTAACAGCATGAAATATCAATAATTTGAAGCATAGTTATAGGTTTAGTAATTCTAACAATGGATAAAATTGACATCTAACTTTCTTAAAAACGATCAATAATTTGAAGCATAGTTATAGGTTTAGTAATTCTAACAATGGGTAAAATTGACATCTAACTTTCTTACAAACGAAGAAGAAAAAAGAGTTTTTGGAGTCTGTCAGACAGCCGTGCAACCACCCCACGGTTGGTATCAACCGTGAGAACGATCCTCTACAGCTTGCTGGAGTTTTATAAACCTCAACAGAACCGTTAATCACGCTCTGATCGCACGGCCATGATTCATCCACCAGACTTAGATTCCTGTCTCCTTAGAACTCAAGGATAAAGAGGTACGAGCCTATAGAACAGATCCTGTTCAAGTAAAGTCGTACCATTCATACTGACATACTTCATAAATAATCGACATGTGGCTACCTCTTTTACCGATGTGGGACTAAACCATGAGCCAGAAAACACCGATTTGAAAGATGAATGAGAAGTTAATCGTTTTTTTCTTTTTCGGTTCTTCCTTTAAAATCTATGTTCAGGTAAAATCGGTTAAAACCAACCATTAATATCTTTCCACCTGGCTTGTGGGAATAAAGAATTTAAAACCAAAATATGGGAAGAAAGACGATTGAGCAATTCAGAATTTAGCTATTCATCCTCACTGCATGCCACGGGTTCCAACAAGAGAAGATTGAAGATTGAGGTAGCCAGCCAGCCAGCCGTAACAAAATTGCAAGAGGCACGGTTTCTAGCCCATCCGCAATGACTCCAACCCCGCGGAAGCTATGTTCATACCACACATCTTG
Organism: Hakea prostrata; assembly: GCF_041222555.1. Lineage (NCBI taxonomy): Eukaryota > Viridiplantae > Streptophyta > Magnoliopsida > Proteales > Proteaceae > Hakea > Hakea prostrata. The sequence goes on along the minus strand of NC_142606.1, from coordinate 38,869,491 downwards.
GGTTTTCTTCTACCTAACTTAAACAAAGAAGCTTGTTGTATGAAAGACATGCATAACTTAGGATTCGCTTATGAAACCAAGATAGGAGATGGTGTCTAGAATGTTCCGTCAAATTAATTTTGAATATTTGGACGGCGACTAGTGGGATATACATAGTGAGCTAGGCAGCTACAATGAAGATGAAAAATTCAAGAAATCTAAGTTCTTTCGTACTTTGTAGTGTAATTCACTAGATCTAGTGTAAGTTCAAGTCTAGAAGGACACGTCATTGTCCAAAAGACACATCAAACGATGTGTCCTTCAAAGTCTGAATTGACCCATGAACAGGGGTTGAACCAGGTTTCAACATGGGGAGGAAACAAGACACTAGAGAAATACATGGTAGCGGACATATCGTTCGGACATACTCTTTTGTATGTGTCTCTTTTTCTTCTATATAAATATATGAATTTCTCCAATTTTTACTAACAACAATTTTAGTCTCTCGTTTTCTATCAAAATGTATGAATTTTGTCATGAGTTTATGATTATTACCTTCGAACGTTCTTTGCAAGTAGTTTCCTTTGGAGTGTATGCTATTGGGATTAGAGAGTTGTTTTATCTTGGAGGTGAGGACGTTATGGTCAACCTAAGGGGCCGTTCAAATACCTTATGGGAAGTACAACATAGATTTTCGAGTTAGGGTTTGTGCGGGATTTCACAACAATAGTAGCCAATCAGTGCGGAGACTCAGTGATCCACTGTTGATCATGCATTGGTAGGGTTGCATATGTTAGGGTTAGGTTCATGTGCGTCCAATAAACAACTGAGATGAGGGGATATGAGAGCATCCACCCCCAATATGTGGATGACCATATGTCGCATCCCACCTAGCCGGATCCGGTCAATACCCAAATACCTTTGGGGGTGATACACTGCAAGACCTAGGTCTGGTGACAATTCCATACAGCACATAATATAACATAATTAAAAGGGCAATAATAAATCAAGTTCAAGTATTAAATTATCAAATCCGAAATAATAATGATAATCGTCCAAAACTTCCAATCAAAAGCAAAAACATCAAAGTTCTAGGAAAGAAAGAATGTCTGCAGCGGAAATATTCAGAAGTCTTGGTAGAAGATACCCTCGCCTCTCCCAAAAGAAGTCAATGTATAAATGTAGAAAAGTGACATGAATGATATTAAAGATTTCCTAAGGATGGCAAGGTCTCTATCCTTAAAGGCCGGCTTTGTAGGAGCAGTCGAGGCACGAGCACGTAGCTTCATGCGCTTCAACTTCCTCCTCATTTATACTTTCTAGAAAGCGTCCTTATGTTGAATCATCAACTTGAAAGGGGCCCTCATAATTTGTGGAAAAATCCAAAGTAACATATACAAATAAAGGAATGAATTCATAGAACTCATTGCAGATAACCAATATTCATGTCATGCATTCATCCATAATTTACATATCTTATAATTTGATTTACTATGATAGTTTAGAGTTTGAGGAGATGGAGGAAAGAGAAACTCTGGAGAAAGAAGCTCTAGAGAAAGATGGTGCGCCTAAGGCATCAGTTTTTCTGCGTTTGCAACCTTTGAAAAAGGCTGGTAATGGCTTCACTCAAATGGTGGATGGTGGGAGATCTTTTGTAGGGGTGGTAGGGATTTCGATTATGCCTGAGATTGATTCCCTCCCATCTCCTATGCAGGCAGGATCTTATCGGCGCATTGTTATTCCTCAACCTGAGTACAAGCTGCATCGTACTCAATTTCGTTTCTCCTTGATTGGGAGGGTAAACTTTTGTCAAATGACAATGGATGCTCTACGTGATCTGGCATCATAATCTTGGAAACTGAAACAAGGAGTTTTTTTTACATTCTTTGGGGAAGGGTTTCGTGATTTTTCAATTTAGATGCGAGGAGGATTTGACGGAAATTTGGAGACGAGGTGTTTGGAATACTGGCAATCAACTGATTCATTTCCAACGTTGGCGTCCGGATTTTAACATTCATGCTCCCCAACCTTCTGCCAAACTGGCTTGGATTCGCTTCCCTGATCTTCCTCTTGAATACTGGCATGCCAAGGTATTACTCTCTATTGCCAAGACGGTAGGTCGTCCGGTTACCTTAGATCGTCGTACTCGTCTAGGTTCCTGGGGACATTACGCTAGAATTCTGGTGGAATTAGAATTGGAAGCAAAGCGAGTGCCTGAAGTTCAAATAGAATGCCTTGAACCTGGTTCTACACGTGTTTTCAGTTCTATTCAAAAGGTGATTTATGAGGATGCTATTCAGAGATGCTTTCGATGTAATCGGGAAGGCCATTTGGACAAAAATTGCACTATTAATGTTCCTTCTGCAAAAGAGAAGCATGTTCCTTAACAACTGGCGCATGAAGATGATATTCAGAACGAAGGTCCTACTTCTATTAGGACTGCAAAGTTGCTGGAGGTTGAGGGTGAAAGAAATTCGTCCTCTTTAGTGGTTCATGCGGCTTTAGTGGAGGCAGGTTTGATGGATTTTCTGTCGGCCAATGGGAATTTAGATAATTTTTCTTTAAATCCAGAGTTATCTGCTAATGAGGTTTTGGATTTGGTAAAGGATTTTTCGAATCAGTCTTCTTCGTCTTCTACCCAAGACAACGACCCTTTTGAAATTCAAAAAATCCTAGATGCAGGAAAGAGTTCTAAACTACTTGGAAACCCTAATTTGAGGAGTTATCAAGTGGGCCCCGAAGATGAATTGGGGCTTAGTGGTTCGGCCAACAATTTTGAATTTAAAAAATTCTTAGATGCGGCTAAGAGTTCTAAAACAATTGGTAACTTTCCTGTGGGGAGTTCACTAGTGGGACCGGCAGATAAGAATAAAGTTTGTGTTTCGGCAAATACAAGTGAATTTCATAAAGTCATTGATGCGGGTAAGAGTTCTACTCACATTAGTAACCTTCATTTGGGGAGTTCTCATGTGGGCCCCGAAGATGAATTTGAGGTTAGTGGTTCGGCCAACATTTTTGAATTTCAAAAATCCTTAGATGCGGCTAAGAATTCTAAATCAGTTGGTGAATTTCCTTTGAGGAATTCACTAGTACGTGGGACCAGATAAGAATGAAGTTTGTGGTTCGACCAATTCATTAGAATTTCAAAAAGTCCTTGCTGCGGTAAGAGTTCTTATCAAATTGAAAACCTTTCTTTGGGGTGTTCATTGGTGGGACCCGAAGCTGAGAAGGTAATTAGAAATTCGGCCAATGAAGGAAAGTGTTTAAGAAGGAGCTCAATGGGGGCTGATGTGGCAACTGGGGAGGATGATTTGGAATCTAGTGGGACCAATCAGAGTTTGGCCAGGCTGGAAAGTGATGGAACGCTGCAATTGGAAGTAGTTTTTCCTCGGCAAAGCCTAGTCGACCTAAGAAGGCTCATGCAGTGAGGAAAGTGTTAACAAGTAAAAAGGGTTCGATGGCAAAGGAATTCAAGAAAGTAGATGCAGCTTTAGAGAAAGTATCTACAGTAAATAAGAGCCTCTCATTGGGCGAGGACAGTGTTGCTATGTAACAGTTACTATGAAGTTTTTTTTTTGGAATATTCGAGGCATTGGTAATGCGTTTGGGAGGAGGGCTATTAAACTTTTGTTAATGACTCATCAACCAAACATTTTGTGTGTCACTGAACCAAAAGTGGATGTTAGTAAGTGCCCAATTCTAATGGTTAATTGTTATCAAATGTGAGTAGGAACCAATGAGGAAAGGTGTATTGGGGGCAACTGTTGTTGTGGGTGAGCGTGGTTGGTTCCTCTTAAGGTTCTAATTGTTGTATTTTTTTTCTTTTTCTTCTTCGCTTTATAAAATGACCCTTTTAGCGAAGAAAAAAAATGACAAAATATAATAATGTCAGGTTATGATGATATGTGCCTAACTCTAGTATGAAGTCTATAGGGTAGACATGCATTAAGAAAATCACCAGTCTCCTTTGGGTAGTCTCAATCACTCTCCCTCAACAAGAGATGTCTAGTGGGTTCTCTGCGGTTGTTGGGTGATGTTCGTCAAGCCATGATTGGGGTTATAAGTCACCACACTCTCCCATCATCGTTTGGTATGAGATTTGGTGTGTGTCAAGGTTATTCTTATGCCCAATGCAAGGTCTTATAGTCTCGCACAACATATGGTCCGGTTATCTCCTCTCATGCCTAGTGCCCTTTTGGTTCGATACCTTCGCACCTATGAATGGAATCCTCAACGGGAGGCACCTGTCGGATCCCTTTCCTTAACCCAATGGTCATTCACATATAATGGACATGATGCCCTCCATGTCCTCTCACGGGTTGGTTACCGTTCTTGAGCACCCATGAGCCCTTATCTATTATATCCAATTCTCCCAAACTATGATGACAGTGGGCCTACTTGGCACACAGGACCCAAAAATAACAACAATGGTTCAAATACATGGTGGTGGTGATAGTAGTAATGGGGGAGGTCATTCTTCGAAGAAGAAAATCCCACAAAGAGGTCTCGGGGTTGCCAAACTAGAGAAGATCCGAGCAATAGAAGGACGTGGTTCCTGGCGTGTCTCTCCCTATTTTGTTATTCCACTACCTCCTCCTTCCTGGCGTGTCTCTCCCTGTTTTGTCATCTTCTTGCTAGCTTTCCCTGCATCTTCAATTGATACAGCTTCTCTATTTGGAAGCCCTTTTACGGTTCTATTCCAACTCTTGATCTTTTGGTTCCACCACGCATTTTCCTGCTCCATGAATTATTGTCGCTTGGTGTTGCCGGAGCTGAAGAGGGAAACTATAAAATGAGATAGGAGGCATTGGTGCCGTGGTGAATCGGTGTTGCTTTCGGTGGTGAGTGGGTGTTGTTTGAGGTTGAAAGGGAGACAACGAACACCCGAAACAGGAAAGAGAAAAGTAAGGGATGAAGTGGTTAAGAGTTGGAATAATCATAACCATAATATTAGAATAAACACACATGTCGATGATCTAACAGCCAACAGGAGGGAACAAGACTGTGTCAGTACTGGAGCAAATAAAAATACGGCGGACTTTCTCCAGTAAGTTAACCAGATATGAAAAAAAAAAATAAAAAAAATAAACTAGAGATAACTGGTGATGAAAATTACCTGTAAGTAGTGGGAAAAATCTAAAACTTTAATAAACGATTCAAACTTAATTCTATAGATTTAACAGTAAGATCTCAACGGGTGTTTAGTAAAGTCAATCTACACATTCGTTCAGCTACACTTTAGCCTTATTTTATACCTTATAATACAAAATAGCAATTGAGGAAGAAGAACGAATCCATGGAGAAAGAAATAAGAAAAGTTAAGATTCAATTTTTACAGGCAACCTTGTTGGGGGAGTCGTGTCGCCCCCCAGGGACATGTGATATATCGCCGACACTTTGTATAATGATTTGAAGGCATTGTTGGTTTTTCTTTGCTAATTTGATAGCCCTTTCGGTGCACTAAGTTTGTCATGCCAAGTGGCTAATATTGCTAGCAAAAACCCAATATGCTATGAGAATCGTCCTTACGGGTCGATTCCAATCATTGGGTTGGGTCACAGGTGGTCGCATGGCTGTCTGATAGACTCAAGTATTTCATATTTTTCCCGTTTTGTTTCGATAGAAAAATATTTTATTAAGGAATACTTACTATATTATCCTCTCTATCTTATAAAATTATTAATTTTTTTCCAAAAAAAGTACTAATTCAATTTTAAGCATTGCCTTAAATTACTAATGTCGTCTTACCAAGCTTTGGTAGTTTATTAATGACGTGACAACTTGGCATTTTTCAACCCCCCCCCCCCCCCCAAAAAAAAAAACTTGAATTTTGGTTATTATTTCGGAATAATTAGTAATTTTCACTTATACGGTTATACCATAGCTTAATTACTAATCAAACGCTTATCTTTGTAAAATTATTACTGCCACCCACATCTCTAACAGATTATAAAATTATTGAGGCTTGGTGTACAATGTTTATTTTGCCCTTCATCAAAATTAAGAAACCCCTCAAAAGACAGTATCACATTCATTTAAAAAAAAACCATATAGAATACCAATTTCACTCTTATTTCTAGTTACTTTGATTTCAAAGAGTTAAATCCCGATAAAATGACAAAAGGCAAATAAAAGATAACAAACCTTGGGATTATATTGTTATTATTTTGAATTTTTTACATGAGCCCCTATTTGTTTCCATTGGAAACTCAGTGCACCCCCTCAAAATTGAAATCTTACAAATTCCCCCTCCATATTTGACACCATTAGGGGGCGTTTGGTTCCGCAATTCCCTAGAATTAGATTCCAGGGAATCATGACTCCAATAAAATAAATCGTTTGGTTCACACGTTGAGTCGGAATCCAGATTCTTCAAGAATCACCAGGAATTCACAATTTACACTAAAAAACTGAATCCACTGGAAATATAAATACGGATGATTCCCATAGAATCAGCATTATCGTGAAAGATTCAGACAGGTTCACTTTCCAGAATCAGGGTAACCAAACAGTTTTTTTTTACGAATATGATAATTCTACAGAACCTAATTCCACAAACTCACGATTCCCTCTTGATGCGTCCAAAATCTGCTCAGCCCTTAGATCTCCACGTGATGTCTCGCAAAACAAAAGCGTCGGTAGGGGCCCCCCCCCCCGGGGGGGGGCCCCCCCCCCCCCAGCAAAGTGTTTTTTGGTGTTTAAAAAAAAACCCCCCCGCAAGAACCACGCAAGTAATGAAAGAAGAAAGGGGAGGGGTGTTTTTGATAGGGAGAGGCCGATGTTTGGATATATCGGTATGTATCCGAACCCGAGTCTTAGATAGTATTCTTTTTGATCGATTGATCCGTCCCTCACCTTGTATGGTAGTGAGGTTTATATAGAGTGTACCTTCGAATCTCCTTCGTTGGATGCACTCAAGCCTTCTTCGGGTAGTCGTTGGATCTCATCAATAAGATCCGTTGAGCGATAGACTTCTACTAGTTTGGACTAGTAGAGGACTCTGAGATAACCGTTAGGTTATGCGATAGTTATCCCTTTGATGATGATTATCCGCAGCCGTCAGTTTGAGTCTGCTGTCATCAGGGTGATTACCCTAATCCATAAGTAAGATTAGGGCACGCTTGCAGCCGAATAATCTTTCTTCTTCGACAAGCCATCTTCCGCCTCCGGCTCGCTCGGGAGCGATTCGGTTTTCTCCGTCTCGACCGGGGTCGAGGGTCGGACCAGGTATGAACCCGGTCAGATCATAAACTCTCCATATCACGAGCCCCCCAGACCAAGCGTTCGGTCGATCCCGAGGGCTTGGTTTTTAACTGGTTCGTCGTCGGTGATGATCTCTGCGTGCTTCATTAAATGTCATATCACATTTAATGCGGTGGTCACTTTTCCTCGAGCGTTGTGAGTGTAAGGCCACATGTCTTTGTTGCAGTTGATCTGTCGTGGCTCACGTCATCCAAGCGACGGTTTCCGAACGCCTATTTCGGATTCGTGAGTTCAAACTTTCAAAACGTCTTTGAATCTTGATCGTTGATTTTGAATCAATCTCGATCGTTCAGATTCCCGAACACTCGTGCGGGAGTTTTAAAAGCGGTTCGTTGTCCTCGTAGGTTTCATTCTTCCTGTCTGGAATTTGAACCTTTGTTGTATGCTTCGCGCCTTCCTGCTCTCAAGCTTCCGTCTCACCTGAATCGGTAAGTTTCTTGGTCTTTTCTTTTTGTAGTTTTTTGTAACGAGTAATGGCGGACGATAGGGCTTCTTTAGTACCCCATGTTGGTGATAGCAGTGATGCTTTTGCTTCTCCTGCTCCCGAACAGTCGGATAGTGATAACAAAACCCTAACCGTCCTCTGGCAGGAGTTCGCTGAAGTTTCTCAAAAAGGTTTTGAAAGAAAAACCGAAACTTCCCCTGTCCTTGTCGAGTCTGGGTCTTCCAAGATCGTTGAGTCTTCTAGGCAACCTCAAACCTCCGGGTCCAATGGTGGGCCTGGCTCTGTTCCTTCCATTTATAATGGAGAAACCCTTCTTTCAGCTGTCCAAGATTTTGACCTTCCTTCCTCATATCAGGTTAGGGCTCCCCACCCTGATGAGAGGGTTGATTCATCCCTTTCGGGTGAATTTTCTCTGTACATAGATGCCTTGGAAAGCGGGGTTCGCTTTCCCTTTTTTAATCCTTTATTCTCCGCAGTTTTGAATCACTGGAACATTTGTCCCGGAATGCTCCTCCCCAATAGCTGGCGTCTCATCGTCGGCTTCTTGGGTTTGTGTTTTGAGCTTGGCATCACGCCATCTCTTTCTCTTTTTGTACATTTTCATGTTCTTTCTATCTCCCATCCTCCCGGATGGGTCTTTCTTTCCAAACGCAATAAGGCTGAACTTGATTGGAGGGGCAGCATCCTTGTCAAAGGAACTTGCCCTTCTAATCACAAAAGATGGCGCGAACGATACTTTTTTTACGTCGAGCGCCTCCATCGGATCTTAACTTCCCGACCACCTGGAGGAGGTTTACTTCTTCGTCCGAAAGTAACCGGGGCCTTCCCTTATCCAGAGAAAGACGAGGCGGCCATCGGGAAGATCAAATCCATTCCGTGGTATCAAGAGATACATGGATATGAAATGGAGTATAACTCCATCCTTGATCTTGGGGCTTGGCTCATTGTGAGCTTCTAACCATCATCCTTTGATTTGGTGAAGTGATATGTCTTGAATTCCGATTCTTGTCCTTCTTCTTTGCGGTGCCTCCCCGAACAGAACCACGAAAGCCTGCGGGTGAAGGCCGCTAGGGCCGTTGTGACAGCCGAGCAACGATCGCCCGGGGTCTTGGCTGCAGATCAAGAGGCTTCTCTTCCCTCTCCCGACCCCTCTTACGGGGGTATCGGGAATATCGGGCCCTGTAGCTGATGCTTCGGGTAAAGGGAAGAAACCAATGGTGGAGAGGGCTAACGTCTCCTCCTCCGTCCGAACCAAGAGGAGGCATGACACAATTGATGCTCCCTCCAACAAAAAATCTAAAGCTTCGACGGATGGTGAGGAAGTCTTCATCCCCCGGTGGACCACGAAGATGACCGACGGGGTCACTCGGGATCTGAGAAAGCTGCGAGTGGAGCTCCCTCGGTCTTGCTCCTTCGATCGCCGGGAGTTTGAAGCCCTGGATGACACCTCCCTTGTTAGTCAATCTACAAGGTACCGGTCTTCTTGCTTACTTATGTTTTCATAATTTCTTATGACTTCTTCGATATCTTCCGTCTTCCCGGGAATGCTTGTGTTGAGCTTTTATCAACACATGGAAGCATTGAGCCGGGTTGGTCGCACCGGACTCCTTCTTTGCAAACTTGTGAAGAGAAATTGGCCAAGGCCAATTCTGAAATAGACCAGTGTTGCGGCTACCGTGGAGCTGCGGAAAAAGCATGAGGAAGAAGTGATCTCCCTCAAGGAAACTCTTGAAGCTTCGAGAATTCGTGTCTCTGCTGCCGAGCGCGAGGCCAGGAAGCAAAAGGCAGCTGCCACGTTGTTTGGTGACAGCCTTGAAATCAAAAGTAGGGAGCTCGAAGAACATCTGAAGTTGGCAATCCCTAGCAAGCTTTGAGCATATAAAGCCGGACCTTCGGAAGGAGTGCATTCGGAAATACACGAACAGCGTACCTTTCTCCGAATTGCTAGGTTTCTACAACATTCGGGCTTATCGCATGGGGGCGGAACGACGTTTGGGAGCAGATCCTTGGAACGATCCCGGACTTCGACACTTGCTCCTTTTCGTGAGGTATGCCACCCGAGAGGTCTTCGGGAAAGTTGGTATGGATCTTCCAGGCCCAGGCTCGGGGAGTAGATGATCCTTTTCCAGCTGACCCTCAATATGAGGCATATCTAGATGACGAGCCGGCACTTCCAGAGGAGAAATCACAAGCCGAGTCTCAAGTTGTTGCTGTAGAGGATTCAGCCGATGCCACTCTTGAGGAAGGCTCTTCTCATGGTCTGAGAAAAGTCCTCCCGACCCGGGGGTCCCTCGGGCAACAATGAAGAAAAGGCTTAGGGAGTTGTTCTTTTGTAAAGATGTACCCTCAATTTAATGAATAGACATTTCTTTATTCATGTTGGCCTCAAAATTTCCCCGTCTCCTGCCGAAGTATTGCCTTGAATATCAAAGTATTAATGATAAAACTTATCACTTAACTTTTCATTCCTCGCCGAATAATGATCTTATAGAAATATTGTGAAGATGCGTTTCGGGAAGATGCGTTAATCTTCCCCACTACTTCATTTATTGCAAAGTCCGCACGTTTCCCTTCTGCGAAGTTCAAACGTTTTCTGCTTTTGTGTACCATTCACTTGTTTCCAATGAATCGGAAATACATCCATTATTTTAATGGCAGTGCGACGATTGGAGGTTTCTCTGCATCAGGTGCTCGCTTCCACATGTTTCCATGTGGCATCCCTTCGACCGTTGATCTTGCTTTTTGCGGATTTCGAAGCGTCGTTTCGATACTGGGTCGTCGGTTGTCCTTAGCCTTCAACCGTCGTCTTATACCTGAGGCTATTTAAAGCCTTCGTGGGTACTCTCCATCTATCCCGACTTCCGCAAGATAGATTTGCTAAAGTGCCAAAGCAACCTTTCGTCCTTCGGCTGCCTTCCGTATTCCTCGTACTCCAACGACAGCTCTATCCATTTACGAACAAGTGAGTTTTTTGATTTCTCATCTCTTTCCCCTCTTCCCCCGAAGTAAACTGCACGGTAGTTATACTTGGGGTTTAGTTTGTGGTGCATCGAAGCTTTAGAAAACTAGGGTTTCCCCATTGTTCTTTGTCGTTTATTTACTTGCGATACGGCTGTTTTTTTTTGTTTTGCATAGTGGCTCCCAAGATCAACCGAACTTTATCGAGCAAAATCTCGTAAGAATAGCGTTCCGTCGGTGGTGGTTGGGGCCGGTGCGGTGGTTTCAGCTAGTGAATCCTCCAAGCGTAAGGCGGCTGGCTGGCGGTGAATCTTCAAGTCGATTCCTGCAGCTTACGTTGATGCCGTCCCTGCGCCTCCTTTGCCCGAAGTGACCGCTCGTCTTTCCCGGGAAGATCTTGATCACTCCGTTGCCGATGGTGCTGCCGGCAATCCTGCTTGGTGAGCTTGTGAGCTTTGTTGGTGCACCCCGAAGAAGACTCTTCGGGCATCCGAGGCAACTATGTTGGCGTCGATGAAGGTGTGGTCCCAGCGAGTGCTTGCTCCTATTTCTAACTCTAGTGCTTGTTTGGCATCCTCCTCCTCTCCTTCGAGTTGGAGGATTTTGCCACCGGAACGCCCGTCGGGTGACAAGTGATGAAGCTCGGCCTTTGCTTGGTGTAGTTCATCCTTCTCATCCTTCGCTTTGAATTAGTGTCAAACGAGTTTGACGAGAGCGTTGGAATGGTGTCTTGCTGCTCGAATGACTTACGAGAGCGCAGTTCTTTCCAAACTTCCGGATGAAGTCTTTACGAAGTCACTTTGGTGATGTAAGTCTTTCTTCATTATCCTCTGATTTTGAAAAATTACTTTTCTGCTCCTCGCTAACTCGAAAGTTGTTTGCGGGAGTCTTCTTTGGTAACTTCCACAACCAAGTGGAAGCGGTTACTAGACTCGGTAGGTTGAGCAATGAAGTTTCTAGGCTTCGGGAAATCTCTGAAGCTAAAGATGTTGAGATTGCTCGCCTTCGGAATCTAGCTTGGGAGGTGGCGGGAGAAAAGAATTCGATGATTGGTCGTCTTCGGTCGGATTGGATGATGCCGGGGAGAAGATCCGGCGGCTGGAGCGGACAGTTGGAAAGTCGGGAGCTAAAGGATCTGAAACATTACCCGAAAGGCAAGCTGTCGTTCCTTTGCCCGAATCCCTTCCAAGCGATGTTCGCGAGCTGCGTCTTCAAGTATTTACACGGTAAGCCTTTTGTTGATATGCTGAATGCTTATAACTTGCGGGCGTCCGGGATGGTGAGAACGAAGTATGGGAATCAATATTAAGGAAAGATCCTCATTTTGATACGACTCCCTACGGTCTTGTTTGCCATCTGAAGTATTTACCGACACAGGTATTCCTCCTCCCATTGGACCAAGGATAAGATTGATCCTCCACCTTCCGATCCGGATATTATGCAATATCTGGAAGATTCTCTGTTTATTCTCCGCTGGAAGAAGTCAATTATGACGAGCTTGTGCCGAATGCGAGTTTGGTCGAGGACCATTCTTCTCCTGGACAAGCTGGACAAAGAGTATGAAATTGCGGAGGATTTTCTGAATATCGAAATATTTTTGTAATCCTCATTTCTTCTCTTCTTTTCCTTGACTCCCCACCAATGGTTGACTCATATGTTTGTTCTAGCAAAGTCGCGTCGATCTTGTATAACTTGTTAACAGTCACCTGTAATGACTTTCTTCTTTGATCAAAGATTGTATCCAGCTCTTGTAATTATTTTGATCTTGGCCTCTTTGGATCTTACGAAGAAATAAGAAATTACTTTATCTTTGAACTTTGCTAGCCACTTGAATCGCCGTTGCATTAGGTCTTAGTTATGCAGAAACAATGCCTTTACTTAAGGATTTCCGGAGAAATACAATAAGTGCGAGAAGGAACTCACTCGGGTTTTAAACCGATGCCTTATACTAAGGATTTCCGGAGAAATACAATAAGTCGAGAAGGAACTCACTCGGGTTTTAAACCGATGCCTTATACTTAAGGATTTCCGGAGAAATACAATAAGTCTGAGAAGGAACTCACTCGGGTTTTAAACCGATGCCTTATACTTAAGGATAATTCAAAAATTCAATAAGTCTCGAAGGAACTCACTCGGGTATCAAACCGACGCCTTGCAAAAGGAACTCACTCGGATTTTCATCCGATGCCCCGACTTAAGAAAGTTCGAAAAATTTTCCATAAGCGTTGAAGTGTTGAAGGACCCACACGAATTTTCATCCGATGCCTTATAGTTGGATCTTGTTCTTGAATGTGGTGTATGATGCCCCCCAATCAAAAGATAGTTTGTTGAAAACCAAAAATTGCATTGATTGAGTTGAAAATGATTACATCACGAACAAAATCGAAATCATCCTCAAGGATAAAACTTTTTGAGATGCCTAGCATTCCACGAACGATCCAACTCTTTCTGGGAATCAATGTTCTTCAGCTTGTAAGCTCCTGAACCGACCGGTTTCACAACCATATAAGGTCCTTCCCAGGAAGGGTCCAACTTTCTTTGGTGACGCGGGTCGGAAGCTAGGGTGTTTCTCAACACCAAATCTCCGGCTAAGTACCGACGATTCTTCACTCGAGTATTATAATGAGACGCTATCCTTCTTTGATAATGTTGAGTTCGTGCTATTGCCTTTGCCCGAACTTCGTCCAACAAATCAAGACTATCAAGCGGTCCTTGTTCATTTGCTTTTTCCTCGAACTCACGATCCCGTAACGTCCCCGCCATTATCTCCACAGGTGCCAATGCTTCGGATCCATATGCCAACCTGAATGGAGTTTCTCCTGTAGGTGTTCGAACCGTAGTTCTATAAGCCCACAGTACATTATGTAGTTCTTCGACCCAAGAAGCTTTGTCAGCTTCGAGTCTTCTCTTTATTCCTTCCAGTAGCGTTCGGTTAGTAACCTCTACCTGGCCATTGCTTTGGGGGTATGCTCACTGAGGACATACGATGCTCGATCATATATGTTCCACAGAATTGCTCGAATTGTGGACGGTCGAGGCCAGTACCATGGTCGGTGACAATTATCTTTGGAATCCCAAAGCGATATATGATTGATTCAAGCACAAATTTCTCCACTTTTTTCTCGATAATTGTCGCCGGTGCTGCTTCTACCCATTTTGTGAAGTAATCAATTGCTACTATCAGATATTCCCGTCCGCCCGATGCCTTGGTGAATTTGCCCATGATATCAATTCCCCACATTGCAAAGGGAATAGGATTTAGAATTGAAGTCATAATTTCCGCCGGGCGCTTCGATCTTGTAGCATGAATTTGTGATTTACTACATCGACGAACGTAGTCCATAGCAGCCTCTTGGATCTTAGGCCAATATAACCCAAGTCTTAGAATTTTGTGGGCCGGGGCTCTGCCACCCATGTGAGCGCCACAAATTCCTTCATGAACCTCGGCCAAAGCTGATTTTGCTCCTTCGGGGCCTATACATCTCATAAGGGGTCCAGCATAAGATCTTTTGTATAGTCTCCCATTCGAATGACAAATCTAGCTGATCGAATCTTGATCAACCTTGCCTCTCTTGGATCCTCGGGTAACTTGTCATCTCTTAGATATTCGATTATTGGATCCATCCGACAACGTTACTGCTTCAATATAAGAAATTTCTTTCTCATGATAACTTGGAAAAGTTACCTCTTCAATGTAGACCGAAGGGTCTAGATTCTTTTCCTTGGCATTGGCTAGTCGGGATAGCTCATCTGCCACTGAATTTTCATTCCTCGAAATCGAGATATCTTCAAATTCCGAAATTGGTTACGAAATGCTGCACTATCTCCCGATATTTTTGCAAGCGTGGTTCTTTAATGCCATACTCCCCCTGGACTTGGTTGACTATAAGTGAGAGTCACTATAAATAGTAACATCTGCAATAGCTAATGCCTTTGACAACCGAAGTCCTGCTATCGGGGCCTCATATTCCGCTTCGTTATTACTTGCATCAAATGCGAATCTCAAAGCATATCGAATAATAAATCCTGCTGGACTTTTTAATAAAATTCCAGCGCTTGCTCCATCTTTATTACTCGAACCATCCACATATACCTCCCAAGTGGTTGGTATAATGGGATCCTCAATGGTGGGTTCCATTTGGTGCGGTAGTTTCTACTACAAAGTCGGCTAATGCCTGAGCCTTGATTGCAGTTACTGGGCTTAAAGCTCACTTGGAACTCACTTAGCTCAACCGACCGGGGATACCATCCTTCCGGACAAATCGGGTTTGTTAAGAACTTTACTAAGAGGAAAAGTTGTAAATACCTCAATTGGATGAGCACGAAAATATGGCCTTAGCTTCTGGCGGCCATCATGAGAGCCGAGCACGGCTTCTCAATCTGCGAATATCTCGTCTCCGCATCTAGCAACACGTGGCTTACATAGTAAATCGGCCCTTTTGTTTCTTATCTTTCTCCCGAACAAATCTTGCCCGACCGCCGAAAGGGATGTCGCTAGATATAGCTGTAATATTTCCCCCTTCTCTGGCACAGACGGGATCGGTGGTTGTCCAAGTGCTTCTTTTAATTCCTCGAAAGCTTTACGGCACTCTTCGAGTCCACTTTGCTTCCTTACTGCCCTTCGGGTCTTTAAGTGCCTTGAAGAAAGGCAAACATTTTTCTCCGGACTTGGAGATAAATCGATTTAAGGCAGCAACTCTCCCTGTCAAACATTGTACATCCCGAGCGGTTTTGGGAGCCTCCATATCAATCGAGCTTGTATTTTGGCGGGGATTTGCCTCAATTCCCCTCTGTGATACCATGAAACCCAAGAATTTGCCCGAGGAGACTCCAAAGGCACATTTTTCGGGGTTCAACTTCATTTGATGTTTCCTCGATCTTGAGAAAACCTCGGTCAAATCTGCAATGTGATTTGCTTTTGTAAAGCTTTTCACCGGCATGTCGTCAACATATGCTTCAACATTCTTTCCTATCGGCTCTTTGAAAATCTTGTTGACGGCCCTACGATATGTTGCTCCTGCATTCTTCGGGCCAAAAGGCATGACCTTGTAATAATAGCTTTCACGATCGGTCATGAAAGCCGTATACTTCTCATCCTCCTTATTCATAAGGATCCGATTATACCACGAGTAGGCATCCATGAAACTTAAAGTTTCATATCCTGCGATAGCATCTATCAAGAGGTCAATCCGAGGCAACGGGTAGCAATCTTTTGGGCAAGCTTTGTTTAGATCCGTGTAGTCTGTACACATCCTCCACTTCCCATTTGCCTTTTTCACCATCACCACGTTGGCCAACCAAGTTGGGCACTCGATTGGTTCTATGAAACCAAAATTCTTAAGTTTTTCAACTTCGTTCCGAACGGCTTCATACTTTTCAATAGAGAAATTTCTTCTTTTACGTATCCTTGGTTTCGCCTTAGGGTCTATCCGAGTTTGTGCTCTGCAATGGCCCGATCGATCCCCGGCATGTCCTCGGCGGACCATGCGAATACATCCTTATTCCGTTGAAGAAATAACTTCAACTCATCTTTAAACTCTTCCATTGTTCGGACCCGACATAAGTAATCTTTTTCTCATCCTCGGTACACGGCTGGATTTGCTCCGATTTCTCCTTTGGTTCGGGCCTTTGCATCTCTGTCTCTTCCCGATCATCTCGAACTTCTATGGGGAGGGCGGTAACCTTCCTCGGACCCTCCTTGTCTTTTAAATAGGCAACATAACAACTGCCGAGAGATCTTACGAGTCGGAGGAGACTTGACCGATTCCCATATCGATCGGGAATTTTATCTTCGGGTGCTTTGTCGAAACAATAGCACCTATCTTGAATAAAGATGGTCGCCGAGAATCATATTATAGGCTGGTAGTTCTCGAACCACCAAAAAATTGATTCGGACAGTTGTTTCTTTAGGAAAACTTCCAATGGAAAGATCCAAGCTGAACCGATCCTTCGCTCTCTGCAGATGACCACCCCAAAGCCATATAGGTGTGTAGATGAAGGTTTCATCAAGTCTTGATCCACCTTCAATTTTTGATACACTTCGTAAGAAATTAGGTCAGCTGCTGGACCACTGTATCAATCAATACTCTATGCACTTCCCGCCGTGCAATCTCTACCTTGATGACTATAGCATCATCATGAGGTAAACAAACGTCTCTTTCGTCTTCTTCGCTAAAGGTGATAGAATCTTCACCATTCAGCTTCTTCCGCTTGCGCCTCTCCGGCTCCAACAAATTTGGATTTGGTTTTTAAACTCCGGAATGATTCGGGCTCTGGACCCCCGAAGATGGTAAGGATCGGTGACCGAGTAGCGACTTCAATCACCTCCTTGCCTTTTTTGGACTTCGGGGCCTCCCTCGATCGTTCGAACTAACCGAACGATTCCTTTTAGGGGCAGCCGCACGTGGCCCACGTGGCTCCTCCCTTCTCCTGCTAACAAAGCTGGACGAGATGTCCACTGAGATATCAATCTCTCAATATCTGCCTTGATGATGACGAGTCATTAGTGTAATGACCATAGTCCTTGTGGAATCGGCAATACTTTTCCCGATCCTGCTGCTCTCCGGGTTTCAAAAGAATTTTAGGCGGCCACTTCAAAATATTTTTTCTTTTGAGGATATTCAAAATATCGGCCCGAGGAGCATTCAATGGAGTGTACTCACTTCTACCGGGGGATCTTTGGCGCCAAGGTTGGGATCTTCCAACCCGATCGCGAACATTCTTCTTTGGCTTACTTCGCTCGGGGAGCCTTTTGTTCCTTATTGGAGACTTTATTATCTCCTTGGCGCGCATCTAGAATCTCCATGACTTCAGCTGCTTCCGGCATCTCTGTACCAACTCGGCATAAGTCGTGGGTATATCCTGTAGTAATAACTCCGGGAGTTTCCGATTTGTGAGTCCTGTGAATAGAGCGGTTACGGCTACTGTTCATCCAAGTTTTCTATCTCCATCGTCACTTTGTTGAATCTTTTCGAGAACTCTACGATCGATTCGTTCTTTCCTTGTTTGACGATAAACAAGGTTTCTTCCGTTTTCTTGACCTGTATCCCACTCCTGGAATCGCCCTATGAATTGGCGCGCCAATTCGTCAAAGTTCTACGATCCTTCCCGAGGGGAGGTTAGAAAACCACTTTTGTGCCGCTCCGATTAAAGATGAACCGAAAACCCTGCATAAAATTTCATCGAGAATTACACGAAACTGCCATGGTCCGTTGGTAATAGCCGATGTGAGCTGTTGGATCTCCGGAGCCATCGAATGTTGAGAAGGTAGGCAAACGAAAGTTATGGGGAAACCGATATCCCGCAATTGGCTCAGCAAAAGGAGTCTTCCGAATGACTGAGTAAATATCCTCAGTTATTCTTCCCTTAGCCAATTGCCCTAACTTCTCATTGATGTTGGCCAATTCTTGACCAATGCTGGTCGGGTGATCTTCAGCAATACGATCACGACCTCGATTAACACGATCATCACGTGCTACTCGATCATCACGAACAGCCCGTCCTTCACGAACGTTTCTCTCGTCACGAACTGCTCGATCATCACGAACGGTTCTTCTGACAGTGGGTGAGTGAGTTCTTACCCCAGTATCCAACCTTGTATTTGAATCAATTGTACTCTCTTGCGGTGCGTCGAACCGATCGCCTCGCCTTGGTTGATCATCAATCCTCCGAAGTCCTCGGTCTCCTTCACGGAAATTCTGATCAACATTCCGGTCTTCAGCCATTCTTTGGTCACGTGGTATTTGATCACGTGGCAATGCACGTCTCCCTGAATCGTGTTGATCAGGTTCTTGTGGTAAAACCACTCGTCTGGTGAGCACGCGGAGTGCTTGGCTCACCTCCAAGAGTTGAATCTTTACCCGATCCAATTGATCTTGGATTGTATCGGGGAGGAAGATTACGTCCTCCCTGGCCATCATCCACCTCGATAGGATTTTGGCTTTCTTGGGGAATATCTGGATTATTCACCCCGGTATCCGAACACCGGAATTGCGTTGTGCGTGTGCTGCGGCTGCTGATCTAGTCACCATGGCTTTTTCAAGTCTTTCCCACGAGACGGCGCCAAATGATGCGTCCAAAATCTGCTCGGCCCTTGGATCTCCACGTGATGTCTGCAAAACAAAAGCGTCGGATGTGGCCCGACCGCTGGGGTCGGGAGTCCACCTCCGAAGGCTAAGTCGGTTGATGAACTTAATCACAAACGGCTCTGCTAGAAGCACGAGCTAATGAATGAAGAAACGGGAAAGGTGATCTAGATAGCGGACGCCGATAGTTTGGATCTATCGGTATGTATCCGAACACTGAGTCTCGGATAGTATTCTTTTTGATCGATTGATGCGTCCCTCACCTTGTATGGTAGTGAGGTTTATATAGAGTGTACCTTCGAATCTCCTTCGTTGGATGCACTCGAGCCTTCTTCGGGTAGTCGTTGGATCTCATCAATAAGATCCGTTGAGCGATAGACTTCTACTAGTTTGGACTAGTAGAGGACTCCTGAGATAACCGTTAGGTTATGCGATAGTTATCCCTTTGATGATGATTATCCGCAGCCGTCAGTTTGAGTCTGCTGTCATCAGGGTGATTACCCTAATCCATAAGTAAGATTAGGGCACGCTTGTAGCAGAATAATCTTTTTTCTTCAGCAAGCCATCTTCCGGCTCCGGCTCGCTCAAGAGCGATTCGGTTTTCTCCGTCTCGACCGGGGTCGAGGGTCGGACCAGGTATGAACCCGGTCATATCATAAACTCTCCATATCACCTACAGATGTGTATTTCAGGGAATTGTGTTCGTTAGTCTTAAGTTTAATTAGACAATTTTTTATCCTCATTTGAATAAATTTATTTAAAGTCCTAAAAGTCTTATACGAACCCCCTCCATTTCAATTGGAAACACTCAACACTTCTCCAAAATCTAAATCTTACAACCCCCCCCCCCCAGTCCACACTTCACACCATCTGTTTTCTTTTAACCGTGATATAATTTCAATTTTTCACCCACACTTATATGATCAAAATTTCCCCCCAAATTATATGACCGAAATTTTCCTTAAATTAAAAAAACTCTTGCATGATCATCTTATCACTCTATGGTCAATGTGGTCATATAAACAAATTAATTCGACTTTTATCAGTTTCTTGCATACCTTCACTAATGGTGTGAACTGTGAAGTTGCCTTGTAAGGCTTTAGATGAACCCCCTCCGTTTCCATTAGAAACTCAGTGCACCTTCTCAAAATAGAAATCTTACAAAGCCCCCCTCCATATTTGACACCTTTAGGTTTTCGTTAGTTTTAACTTTAATTAACAATTTTACCTGCATTTGATTAAATTTATTTAAAAATAAAAAAAATTATATGAACCCCTCCATTTCAATTGGAAACACTCAACACTTCCCCAAAATCTAAATCTTACAAACCCCCCCCCCCCCTGGTCCACACTTCACACCATTTGATTTCTTTTAACCGTGATATAATTTTACTTTTTCACCCACATTTAATAAATTTATACAAAATCATAAATAATATTTTTAATAATCCTAAACAAGATTTTGATGCCCCCATATTACCCCAAATTATATGACCAAAATTTTTCTCAAATTAAAAAAACTCAACACTTCCCCAAAATCTAAATCTTGCATTTTAGAATAAAAAAAACCCCACCATCTGTTTTCTTTTAACCATGATCATAAGTAATATTTTTAATATTCATTTTAGAATCCTAAACAAGATTTTGATGTCGCCAAATTACCCCAAATTATATGACCGAAATTTTCCTTAAATTAAAAAAACTCTTGCATGATCATCTTATCCCTCTATGGTCAATGTGGTCACATAAACAAATTAATTCGACTTTTTATCGCTTTATCGCGTACCTTCACTAATGGTGTGAACTGTGAAGTTGCCTTGTAAGGCTTTGATTTTGGAGGGGTGCACCATGTTTTAAATGGAAATGAAGGGAGCTCATGTAAAAAAGATATTACAAATATTATTTAGGATTTCACATAAATTGTAAAAGCAAATGTGAAACAGAAGGAAACTTGACGATATTAAATGTGGAGGGGGGCTTTGTAAGGTTTCAATTTTAAAGGGAGTGTGCTGAGTTTTCAATTGAAATGGAGGGGGCACATGTAAAAAAACTCTATTATATATATATAGTAATCAAACTTAGGATGATTTTCTTTTTTTGGTAATTAGGATGATTTTAGAGTATATGAAAAAATACAATGATATCATGTCATTAATTAACTAATGGAACTTAACAGCATGAAATATCAATAATTTGAAGCATAGTTATAGGTTTAGTAATTCTAACAATGGGTAAAATTGACATCTAACTTTCTTAAAACGATCAATTGAGCTGTTGGGATCTAACAATGGGTAAAATTGACATCTAACTTTCTTAAAAACGAAGAAGAAAAAAGAGTTTTTGGAGTCTGTCAGACAGCCGTGCAACCACCCCACGATTGGTATCAACCGTGAGAACGATCCTCTACAGCTTGCTGGAGTTTTATAAACCTCAACAGAACCGTTAATCACGCTCTGATCGCACGGCCATGATTCATCCACCAGACTTAGATTCCTGTCTCCTTAGAACTCAAGGATACAGAGGTACGAGCCTATAGAACAGATCCTGTTCAAGTAAGGTCGTACCATTCATACTGACATACTTCATAAATAATCGACATGTGGCTACCTCTTTTACCGATGTGGGACTAAACCATGAGCCAGAAAACACCGATTTGAAAGATGAATGAGAAGTTAATCGTTTTTTCCTTTTTCGGTTCTTCCTCAGGTTATACCAAAAAAAGGTTCTTCTTCAGGTCAAATCCGTTAAAACCAATCATTAATATCTTTCCACCTGGCTTGTGGGAATAAAGAATTTAAAACCAAAATATGGGAAGAAAGACGATTGAGCAATTCAGAATTTAGCTATTCATCCTCACTGCATGCCACGGGTTCCAACAAGAGAAGATTGAAGATTGAGGTAGCCAGCCAGCCAGCCATAACAAAATTGCAAGAGGCACGGTTTCTAGCCCATCCGCAATGACTCCAACCCTCTCGCGGAAGCTATGTTCATAGCACACATCTTGGGTTTTCTTCTTACCTAACTTAAAACAAAGAAGCTTCTATGAAAGACATGCATAACTTAGGATTCACTTATGAAATCAAGATAGGAGATAGTGTCTAGAATGTTTCCGTCAAATTAATTTAGAATATTTGGACGTCGACTACTGGGATATACATAGTGAGCTAGGCAGCTACAATGAAGATGAAAAATTCAAGAACTCTAATTTCTTTCGTACTTTATAGTGTAATTCACTAGACCTAGTGTAAGTTCAAGTCTAGAGGGGCACGCCATTGTCCAAAAGACATATCCAACGACGTGTTCTTCTAAGTCTGAATTGACCAATGAACAGGGGTTGAACTAGGTTTCAACATGGGGAGGGGGGCGAAGTCAAGATCACCTTCTCGTTGGGGAAGCGCTAATGTTATTTCGCCACACATATTGTGTGGGCCCTTATAAGACCCACTGGGGGTCCTACCTCTGAAAAAACTTCTGAATTATTTTATTATATTAAGGCATATGCCAATGTCTATTTTGTGGGGCCAACACATAATTGAAAAAATAAGTCAATTATTGATAATGATATTTTTTTCCAACAAAATGTAGGTAAATTTAAAGCAACAATACAAAAAAAATGACATATGACTTCAATCTTAAAATGTTTTTGAAGATGCAACCATGGTATTTGATTAATTTCTTTAATTTTCTAGTTTTTTCTCTTCTCACATGTGAAATATTACTATTTGGCCCCTCCCTCAATATTAAGAACAATTTTTTTAGAAGGTAAAATAATGGGATTCAGAATAACCTGTGTCGAATTGTTAGAATTTTGAAATGATTTTAAATTGTGAGATTCAAAATATTTTATCCTTTTTTAGAATGAATGATTAGAGTTTGTGTTATTCCCTACTAGATACCTAAATAGCCAATCGATATTATGTGGGAAGCCTTGTTTGAATGGCTAACAAACAAGACACAAGAGAAAATACATGGTAGGGGACATATCTTTCGGAGATACTCCTTTGTATGTGTCTCTTTGTCTTTTATATAAATATATGAATTTCTCCAATTTTTACTAACAACAATTTTAGTCTCTCGTTTTCTATCAAAATGTATGAATTTTGTCATGAGTTTATGATTATTACCTTCGAATGTTCTTTGCAAGTAGTTTCCTTTGGAGTGTATGCTATTGGGATTAGAGAGTTGTTTTATCTTGGAGGTGAGGACGTTATGGTCAACCTACTCTACACAATAAGGGGCCGTTCAAATACCTTAAGTGAAGTACAACATAGATTTTCGAGTTAGGGTTTGTGCGGGATTTCAAAACAACAATAGCCAATCAGTGTGGAGACTCAGTGGTCCACTGTTGATCATGCATTGGTAGGGTTGCATATGTTAGGCTTAGGCTCATGTGCGTCAAAGAAGCGGCTGAGAGTCGTGAGGGGACATGAGAGCATTCACCCCAACAATATGTGGATCACCATATGTCGCACCCCACCCAATTGGACCAGGTCATACCCAAATACCCGTGGGTGTAATACACCGCATGACCTAGGTCCAATGACAATTCCATACAACACATGATATAGCATAATTAAAAGCACAAGAATAAATCAAGTTCAAGTATTAAATTATCAAATCTGAAATAATAATTACTATCGTCCAAAACTTCCAATCAAAAGTTAAAACATCAAAGTTCTAGGAAACAAAGAATGTTTGCAGCGGAAATATTCAAAAGTCTTGGTAGAAGATACCCTCGCCTCACCCAAAAGAAGTCAATGTATAAATGTAGAAAAGGGACATGAATGATATTAAAGTTTCCTAAGGATGGCAAGGTCTCTATCCCTAAAGGTTGGCTCCATAGGAGTAGTCGAGGCACGAGCACGTAGCTTCATGCGCTTCCACTTCCTCCTCATTTGTACCTTCCAGAAAGCTTCCTTACGTTGAATCATCCACTTGAAAGGGGCCCTCAAAAATCTGTGGAAAGATCCAAAGAAACATATACAAATAAAGGAATGAGTTCATAGAACTCCGTGAAGATAACCAATATTCATGTCATGCATTCATCCATAATTTCTATATCATACTCATAAGAAGACAATAAAAATAAATGACAAAATATAATAATGTGTGGTTATGATGATATGTGCCTAACTCTAGTATGAAGTCTTTTTCCGGACTCGATCTTATAGTGTTGCTATTTTCTGGAATTCTTTTCGCAGAATGGTTCAATTAAGGAATCGAGCTGTTAATGGTCAAGGTGGTGAAGAAGGTGGAAAAGATCAAAACCGTGTTGAGATACCTGGCGTAAACACTGGAACTGAGCCTCCCCGAGTTGAAATTCCTTCTCTTGGCGAAGATCCTCCGCGTGCACTGCAAGTAGTCTATATTCATGATGTGATGAACATTTTGGGAAACATGATGCATCAGCAGCAGAATCAGTTTACTACTATGATGCAAGGTTTTGCGACTACTCAGTAGAATGCCCAAGCAGCTCTTAACCCTAATGGAGCTGGTACTTTTGTGGACGAATTTGCCCCTGGTCCGCATGCAAGGTTGATGGAGCATTTCTTGAAGCTTCAGATTCCTGCTTTTACTGGTATTTCGTCCGATGCATTGTTCCCTAACAAGTGGATCCGAGAGATGGAAAAAGCTTTTCGCAACCTTCGTTGCAGTGAAGCTCAGAAGATTCTATGTGCAGCGGAGACGCAGATGAGCCGATGCATGGTGGAATGCTACCAGACCTTTTTTGGAAGCTTCGCACTCGGTTCTTACTTGGGAAATTTTCAAGGATGCATTTTGGAAGAATTATTTTCCTGAGTCTGTGAGAGATGCTAAAGAAGCTGAGTTTATGGCACTCACACAAGGACCTACTACTGCTCTGGAGTACTAGAAGAAGTTTGAAGAATTGTTTTACTTTGCCCCTGCTGCATTCAAAGGTGATCGTGAGAAGGAAAAGAAGTTCTTCAAAGGTTTGAGGCCGTCACTGAAGACTTACTTGGCGATTCATCCGATTGTGGATTATGCTGAGATGGTATAGAATGCGAAGAAGGTAAAAGATAATGAGAGAGAGAATTATCTGCTCTAGCGTTCTGTTGCGAACCGGAATCATTTGGTTGACAGTAACCGGAGATTCTCTAGGCCTGCTTCTTATTCTGCCCCTTCGTTTTAGCCTAGAGGAGCTAGTTCTAGTTTTAGCTCTACCTCGAGCTATGGTTCTAGCAGTGCACCGGTGCGTCCTGTTGCAAGTAGTCAGGGTACTGGACCGATCTATGCTAACCCTTGTCCAGTGGTTAATAACCAGAGACTTGCATATCCTTCTTCAGCAGCTCCTGTGAGTGGTAGGGATTTGATCTGCTTTAACTGTGGAAAGCCAGGTCATTATTCTCGTAACTGCACTCAAAAGCCGAATCCTTAGGTGTCAGCTTGAAGCCTTGCTTTGAATGTTCCCTCAGGGAAAGTGTTCAGTGTTGTTGGTTTAGAATCTGAGACAGATCATGATGTTGTGATAGGTATTATTTCAGTATCATCTACCTCTACTTTTGTATTATTTGATACTGGTGCATCTCATTCATTCATAGCATCTTCTTTTGTGAGTCGTATTCCTGTTACACTTGCGAAGTTGGAAAGAAGACTAGTTATTAGTACTCCTACCAGATCTGTTGTTAGATTAGATGAAGTGGTTGAATCTTGTTCGGTTGTTATTGCTAGTAGAACCCTTGGAGCCTGTTTGATCAAGTTGGATATGTCTGATTTTGATGTGATACTTGGAATGGATTGGTTATCTAAGTATGACGCAGTTATCCTTTGTTCTGAAAGGAAGGTATTGTTTCATCCTAAGGATGATAGTCCGTTTGAGTATCTAGGTAGTCAAGAGAAGTTGAGCAAGAAGATAGTGGCTGCGACTGTGAAAGTCAGGCAGTGGACCAAGGATGTTGGACTTCTTTCCTCTTCTGTGGATGTCTCGTAAGGTGTGAAATAGTTGTCTGATATTGAAGTTGTTAGGGACTTTCCTGATGCTTTCCCTGATGATTTGTTTGGTTTGCCTCTAGAGAGGGAGTTAGAGTTTTCAATTGATCTAATTCCTGGAGCAGCTCCTATGTCGAAAGCTCCGTATCGGATGGCTCCGACTAAGTTGAAGGAACTTCAGACTCAATTAAATGATTTGTCAAGCAAAGGGTTTATCCAACCCAATGTTTCGCCTTGGGGAGCCCCGGTATTGTTTGTGAAGAAGAAGGACGGTAGTATGCGAATGTGCATAGACTATCGGGAATTGAACAAGTTGAAGATTAAAAATAAATATCCTCTTCCTAGGATCGACGACTTGTTTGATCAGTTGAAAGGTGCCTCTGTGTTCTCGAAGATCGATATGAGATCTGGGTATCATCAGTTAAGAGTGAAGTCCAGTGATGTCTGCAGGACTACATTTAGGACTAGATATGGGCATTATGAATTCCAAGTTATGCCTTTTGGTTTTACTAATGCTCCGTCAGCATTCATGGATCTGATAAACCGAGTATTTCAGGATGTCTTGGATAAGTTTATCATTGAATTTATTGATGACATTCTAATTTATTCGAAGAGCGAAGAAGAACATGTTGTGCACTTGAGTTTTGCTCTGCAGCGTTTGAGAGAGAAGAAGTTGTTTACCAAGTTCAGTAAATGTGACCTTTGGTCACCTAAAGTGA
Organism: Hakea prostrata; assembly: GCF_041222555.1. NCBI lineage: Eukaryota > Viridiplantae > Streptophyta > Magnoliopsida > Proteales > Proteaceae > Hakea > Hakea prostrata. The sequence goes on along the minus strand of NC_142606.1, from coordinate 38,843,095 downwards.
TGTTCTAAGGTCACATTGTTTCTGCTGACGGTAGTAAGGTTGACCCTGCAAAGGTTCAAGCTATTGCCGATTGGAACCGACCTAAGTCAGTCATTGAGATTCGAAGTTTTCTTGGTATGGCGGGATATTATAGGCGCTTCATTGAGAATTTCTCTAGATTCTCAGCTCCTATGACTAAGCTTACCAGAAAAGGAATCAAGTTTGAGTGGAATGAAGCCTGTGAAAAGAGTTTCCAAGAACTCAAGAGGAGGTTGACTAACGCTCTTGTGTTGACGATACCAGATGACTTTGGAGGTTTGACAGTGTATACCGATGCCTCTAAAGTTGGTTTGGTTTGCGTTTTGATGCAGCATGGGAAGGTTGTAGCTTATGCTTCTAGGCATTTGAAGAACTACGAGCATAACTATCCTACTCATGACTTGGAATTGGCAGCTGTGGTTTTTGCTCTGAAGATCTGGCGTCACTATCTTTATGGTGAAAAGATATCGATTTTCACTGACCACAAGAGTCTCAAGTATTTCTTTACTCAAAAGGAGTTGAATATGAGACAGAGAAGATGGGTAGAACTGGTGAATGACTATGATTTTGATATTCAGTATCATCCAGGAAAAGCTAATGTGGTTGTTGATGCCTTGAGTAGGAAAAGTAATCGAGGAAGTGTGGTTCTGACATCTCTCAGTAAGCCCTTATTGTTCTCCATTGTCAGATTTGGACTTGAGATTTTGTCAGAAGGTTCTGGTGCTATTTTGGCAGCTGTGTCAGTTCGACTGAGTTTGAGGGACCGAATTGTTGCTCTGCAGTTGACTAATCTAGAATTGAAGAAGAAGATTGACCTGATCGCTTTGAAGACTGATGTGGAAGATTTCTCCCTAGCCTTTGATGGTGCTCTTGTTTTTAGAGAAAGAGTTTGTGTTCCTGCTGTTGAAGACCTCAGAAATGAAATCTTGACTGATGCTAATCAGTTCATCTTTACTATTCATCCCGAAAGTGTGAAGATGTACCATGATATGAAAGGGTATTTTTGGTGGTCTGGCATGAAGAATGATGTAGAAGACTTCATTGCTAAGTGTGGGACTTGTCAACGTGTGAAAGCTGTCCGGTAGCCTTCATTCGGCCTTCTGCAACCTCTTCCAGTACCTAGTTGGAAGTGGGAAGACATTGCTATGGACTTTGTCATTGGTCTACCCCGAACTAGCAAAGGGAATGACTCAATGTGGGTGGTAGTGGACCGATTGACCAAATCGGCACACTTCATTTCGATGAAGATCACCTATTCTATGGATAAGTTGGCCCGGCTTTATGTTGATAATGTGGTGAGACTGCATGGCGTTCCTGTTAGCATTGTGTCAAATAGAGACTCGAGGTTTACTTTGAGTTTCTGGAATAGACTGCAGAAAGCTTTGGGTACTCAACTGAATTTGAGTACTGCTCATCATCCTCAGACCGATGGCCAATCGAAAAGGACCATACAGATTTTGGAAGATATGCTTAGAGCGTGTGTCATAGATATGAGTGGTAACTGGGATGACCACCTAGCCTTGGTGGAGTTTGCTTATAATAACAATTATCAGTCTACTATTGGAATGGCCCCGTTTAAAGCTCTATATGGAAAGACTTGTAGAACTCCTCTATATTGGGATGAAGTTGGGGAAAGGCGTGTTCTTGGCCCTGATCTAATCGAAAACACCGGTACCATGGTGGATATGATTAGAGAAAGGATCAAAACTGCTCAGTCTCGATAGAAGTTTTATGCGGATAAAAGAAGGTCGGACCTTGAGTTTCAAGTTGGAGAGCGTGCGTTTTTGAAAGTTTAGCCGATGAAAGGAGTCATACGTTTTAATATCAAAGGAAAGCTCAGCCCTAAGTATATTGGTCCCTTTGACATTATTGAAAAAGTTGGACCAGTAGCTTATCGGTTGGCTCTGCCTCCGTCTCTTGCTGGTGTGCATGATGTTTTCCATGTGTCTATGCTAAGGCAATGCTTGGCAAGTGCATAGCAGTTGCTCCAGCGTGAACCGGAAGGTTTAAGTGCTGATTTGACGTATGATGTAGAACCGGCTGAGATTTTGGATCGGAAGGATAAGCGGTTAAGAAACTGAACTATACCTTTGGTGAAGATCAGATGGAAGAATCATTCTTTTGAGGAAGCATCTTGGGAGAAAGAAGATGAGATGCGGTCCAAGTATCCTCACCTTTTTGGACCTTCAGGTACGTTGTAATTTCGGGGACGAAATCTCTTTTAAGGAGGGAGGGATGTAACAACCCCCGTAATTCTAACCCGAGATCCGTATTGCAAGTCTGAGAACTCGAAGGTCTAGTCGCGTAAGTTTGTGGAGTGTCCGGATAGAAGTCCATGATCCATACCCTAAACCCATGGATCTGGATCTTCTGTCTGAAGAGCTTGCCTTGCTTTGCTTGGTAGTTGGTCTTCTGGAAGACAAGTGTTGTTCGGAGATGTCCGAAATGAAGGTAAGATCTCCCCATCTCTTCTTTAGGCTAGGTTGTACTTGGATATCAACCCCCTAGGAAAAGCACCCTTGTATGGCAAAATACATGGGGGCAGTTGCTAGTGGCGGTCGATTAAACCAAGCGACCGCCCGGTCTGTTTTCGGGGTTTTGCCCTATTTTGCCCCTGACTTCTATAAAAGGTAACCCTCGCCCAACTTACGAATATTCTATTCGTGGTTACTGTTTTTGGAGGTTAGACGGCTGCGGAGAAGTGCCGAAAGTGGATCTGAAGTGCTGGCAGTGATCTGGAGATTAGTCCTTCCCTTTTTCTGGTGTTCTGAAGTGAGGTAATGGATTCACCCTTCATTCTTTATCTCCTTTGTCTTTAAATTTCGTGTTAACCCATCCCCTCATCATTTTGGTTACCCTTTTGATTCAATTGTGACTCTCTTTCCAATCTTCTTGAGGTGATTCATCCGAAAACGAAACCCTGCTTTCGTGAAAAGGATAATCCAGTCAAGGGGAGAGTTCTGGGTAATCCAATGATGGTAATTGTTAGGATTCCTTCACCCTTTGGCTTTAGGAGTGTTAGATTCAAGATTTAGGTCATTATCACTTGAAATCCGGATTGAAAACAGGTGATCAGAAGCCTGAGTTTCGGATTGAAACTCTCTGTTTTTGGGGCGGTCACTGGTGGCGATCGCTCAACCTAAGCGACTGGCACGAGCGACCGGCTGGTAAATAGTGACCAAATGACCTTTGGTTTTGATCCACCTTGATTCAATTAACTTATATATATTATTGTAACCCTGTGTTTAGGTATACTCTGTTTGAAAAGAAAGTCTTGTAATAGTTTACGAATCTCTTTTTATGGACAATTTACTTATATGCAGGTAAGGACATTCAATCCTATCTTTATGAATAGACTTAAACATGCTAGTTCAGTGCATGTTAGCATTAGTATTTCTTTATATATGCTGTTGTAGTCATGTCTTATATATTAATCTTGTTATATTACTGCTGTTTGTCTTGTTTACATATATACTTTGTTGGTTATGAATGTGATATACTGATGATGCATAGTATGAGGGTTTGATGGATGAGGTATTCCTTTGGGATATCTTAGCTTGAGATATCAGAAGGCTGTGGAATGGGACACATGCTTGCTGATGTCTCCAGCACTGTCATGACTGTTGGATGACATTCTTAGATAGAGTCTAGAATTGCATGGCTAGGTACCCCACATGCTATTACCTTTTCGATAGGGGTATTGAAACCGGATGACCCGTGATGACAGTGATGTGACGTTGGTCCATTGTTAGTCATATAAATGATAGGGTTGCATATGTTAGGGTTGGGCTCATAGACGTCCAAGGAACGGACCGGGAGTCGTGAGAAGTCATGAGAGCTTCCGCCCCAATAATATGTGGATGACCATAGGGTTAAGGAGTGGAGTCCAACAGCGGTAGCCAGTCCGTGAGGATTCTCATTCCTAGGTTGTGAAGGATACTGAACCGAGTTGGTTGGTGCCATAAGGGATGTATCTGGACTTCATGTAGACATGTTACCAGTATGACGTTGCATTGGATTAGAAACCCCGACATGCGCCAGTACTCATTACCAATGGTCGTGGTGAGAGAGTGTTGACTTAACCCCATCCATGGTTTGAGAGCCAAGTGTGGACTTTCCCTTTTTTGCCCAAGATCCCTACAGAGGTAACCAGTCCTTGCTGGATCAAAGTGACTAAACTTACCCAGAGGAGAGCTAGTGTATATTTTAAAGCATGTCAGCTGTTAGAGATCTGCATGGTTAGAAATCATAGTATCATTCATACTTTGCACTCATTCATGTCATTTATGCATTTATGCTTTGTTGGATAATTGATGGGATTTGTAATTGTTCTTACTGAGTTCTCTAGAACTCACTCCTTTATTTTGTATATGTTTATTAGCCTGCACAGAAGAAGGAATTTTACCGAAAGATGGATTGGTTTCCTATGAAGGAACCATCCTGTTTGAAGAGGATGTGGCACCGGTAGTGGAAAATGGAGATAGCCTGTGTGGGAGCTCCTACGGGTGCATGGAGTGCGCTTATTGCAGCTATTGATGGTCAGAGACGAAAAGTGGTTAGAAAGTTCGCTCAGTGAATGGGGAAGAACTGGAGGACACCCTATCTTGAAATTCATAAAAAACATTATTTAGCCTTAGAAAAGGAAACTGGAAAGAAACTGATATAATTCTTTTGATTGCTTCCGCTGAACTCATATTCGTTTTATTTATTATTCATTCATTTATTATTGTTATTGGAGTATTTGGACTCCTGTAATTCTTTAATTCATTTATTGAACATTTTTGCTCTTGATTATCTATACTTGTATTTATTATTGTTGATAGACTAAAACCGTGGATCCTGTGATGGATCACTCCCACGGGTTGTGGGGCGGGTAACCGAGACCGGCGGGTGGGGTGTGACAGACATGATGCTCTCCATGTTCTCTCATGGGTTGGTTATCGGTCTTGAGCGCCCATGAGCCCTTCTATTATATGCAATTCTCACCATTGTCATCTTAGGTTAACTAGCATAAATACCCCTACCGGAAGGGTACAAGGATTCCTAGCCCAACACTTCTAGACACCTATATATCATGTTGTTGGTCTAGATGCAACTACATAAGGTCACTAGGATAATGGGAGAACCCACAATGCTAGTTGATAAAATAAGGTAAGAAAAGTAATCTCATTCAATAACACTCATCTCATACTGTGAAATCCAGCCCAAACCCTAGCCTGGACATCCTATCTATTTTGGATGAAGTAGAGCTTGTTTGATGTTTGACCTTAAAGTTGGACCTTGAGTACAGTGTTGATATCTTTGGAAGGCCCTAGGAAGTTAAGTCAGACCTCTCCCTTAGTGTAGATCCAAAGTCCCATAGTGAAGGAAGAAGACTTTGTAGGCCATCTCAGCAGAAGACATGATGTTTGAATCAAAACCCATGGAGATTGATGATGGAGTTCCCTTTTGAAAAACTTGTCTGATTTAGAGATGAACTATACCTTGATGTTTACAAGCTTGGTTGATGGACCTAAAGCCTATTTGGACATGGTTTGAAGGTACCCCTCTATGATAGGTAAGTTGCTTGTTGAGTTGGGAGAAGCCCCATCAAAAATTTTGAGGTTTAGAGCTTGAAATCCCTATTTCTGGGCTTGTTGTCAGCCTTAGTCGACTAGGCCAATAGACCAAGCAATCAACCGAAGCAAATCGACCCAAGAGGACAAAATATGTGCAAGATCTTTTTTTAGGGTTTTTTATGCTCTATTTAATGGGACTACATGATTTTCAACCTCTTTTGTTTCGAAAACGTCTAGAGAATGTGTGAAGCCTCTCTCAAAGCCTCTCTTGGTGTTGTGGAAGATCCCCCAAGCATTCTACCAAGTTTTTATTTTGGTTTCTCTCATTCAAGGTTGGTATTCTACCTCTTTCTTCTATAATCTCTTCTCTCTACTATTCTATCTTATTGTTTTGATTGTGAGGAAGGTATTATACTAATGTAATTGCCTATCCTCTGATCTCCTTTGACTTAAAGTGAAACCCCATTCATTCAATACATTCCTTGAAGCCATATGGTGATTTTCATTGAATTTTGATAGCATGATCTAATCCTACTATAGTTTTCCATTCAAAACCGTATTAGACTTGTTTTTTATCAATTTTCCATGACTAATCTACTATCTACTGCCTCATTGAATGAATCCCCATTCATTCTAGCCATTCTAGCCTTTCCATGTTAATCCATGGTTTTAGCCTAATAGGGGTTTTGTTAGAATCCTATTCTATTGACCACATTAGATGTTTTAACCTTCATAGATAGTCTTAGCATGTTTTTGTTGGAGTTCCCCTTCGAATTTCGGAGTAATCGGACTTCAAACGAAGAAGTTATAACCGATTTAGGGTTTGCTATCGCGTACTGTTCACCTTGTCGACTGGTTGGTCGATTGGGCCAAGTTGCCAACCAATCGACCCATTGAGTCAGCAACTCCATTTTTGCTCTATTTCGACTCATATCTCTTGGAATTATTTCTTATGGTTTATACATGTTTTCTCAAGCTTGTTTAGGTGATTTTGGTCCTTATCTCTAATCTCTCAATTGAAGGTTATATATTCAGATTACGAGGTGAGTATTCCACTCACAATATGCCTATTTACATGCCTTTTTGTGATATGACATGAATGCATGATCTAACTACTACTGTTTTGATTTCTTTACATTATATTACTGCTATAACTACATTAGCATGTTTATAATGTTATTTACATATTGGAATTGATTATTAAATGATGTGAATGCAATTTGGACTATGATGTGAAGTCTTGGTAGAAGATACCCTCGCCTCTCCCAAAAGAAGTCAATGTATAAATGTAGAAAAGTGACATGAATGATATTAAAGATTTCCTAAGGATGGCAAGGTCTCTATCCCTAAAGGCCGGCTCTGTAGGAGCAGTCGAGGCACGAGCACGTAGCTTCATGCACTTCAACTTCCTCCTCATTTGTACTTTCTAGAAAGCTTCCTTATGTTGAATCATCCACTTAAAAGGGGCCCTCATAATTTGTGGAAAATCCAAAGTAACATATACAAATAAAGGAATAAATTCATAGAACTCATTGAAGATAACCAATATTCATGTCATGCATTCATCCATAATTTCCATATCTTATAATTTGATTTACTATGATAGTTTAGAGTTTGAGGAGATGGAGGAGAGAGAAACTCTGGAGAAAGAAGTTCTAGAGAAAGATGGTGCGCCTAAGGCATCAGTGTTTGCAACCTTCGGAAGAGGCTGGTAATGGCTTCACTCAAATGGTGGATGGTGGGAGATCTTTTGCAGGGGTGGTAGGGACTTCGATTATGCATGATATTGATTCCCTCCCATCTCCTATGCAGGCAGGATCTTATCGTCGCATTGTTATTCCTCAACCTAAGTACGAGCTGCAGCGTAGTCAATTTCGTTTCTCCTTGATTGGGAGGGTAAACTTTCGTCAAACGACAATGGATGCTCTACGTGATCTGGCATCAAAATCTTGGAAACTGAAACAATGAGTATTTTTACATTCTTTGGGGAAGGGTTTTGTGATTTTTCAATTTAGATGCAAGGAGGATTTGACGGAAGTTTGGAGATGAGGTGTTTGGAATACTGGCAATCAACTGATTCATTTCCAAAGTTGGCGTCCGGATTTTAACATTCATGCTCCCCAACTTCCTCTTGAATACTGCCAAACTGGTTTGGATTCGCTTCCCTGATCTTCCTCTTGAATACTGCCATGCCAAGGTATTACTCTCTATTGCCAAGATGGTAGGTCGTCCAATTTCCTTAGATCGTTGTACTCGTCTAGGTTCTGTACGACATTACGCTAGAATTCTGGTGGAATTAGAATTGGAAGCAGAGCGAGTGCCTGAAGTTCAAATAGAACGCCTTGAAGTTGGTTCTACACGTGTTTTCAGTTTTATTCAAAAGGTGATTTATGAGGATGCTATTCAGAGATGCTTTCGATGTAATCGGGAAGGGCATTTGGGCCAAAATTGCACTATTAATGTTCTTTCTGCAAAAGAGAAGCATGTTCCTCAACAACTGGCGCATGAAGATGATACTCAAAATGAAGGTCCTACTTTTCTTAGGACTGCAAAGTCGCTGGAGGTTGAGGGTGAAAGAAATTTGTCCTCTTTAGTGGTTCATGTGGCTTTAGTGAAGGCAAGTTTGATGGATTCTCCGTCGGCCAATGGGAATTTAGATAATTCCTCTTTAAATCCAGAGTTATCTGCTAATGAGGTTTTGGACTTGGGTAAGGATTCTTCTCCAAATCAGTCTTCTTCGTCTCCTACCCGGGACAACGACCCTTTTGAAATTTAAAAAGTCCTAAATGCGGGAAAGAGTTCTAAACTACTTGGAAACCCTAATTTGAGGAGTTATCAAGTGGGCCTCGAAGATGAATTGGGGGTTAGTGGTTCGGCCAACAATTTTGAATTTAAAAAATTCTTAGATGCAGCTAAGAGTTCTAAATCAATTGGTAACTTTCCTGTGGGGAGTTCACTAGTGGGACCTGCAAATAAAAATGAAGTTTGTGGTTCGGCAAATACATGTGAATTTCAAAAAGTCCTCGATGCGGGTAAGAGTTCTACTCACATTGGTAACCTTCATTTGGGGAGTTCTCATGTGGGCCCCGAAGATGAATTTGAGGTTAGTGGTTCGGCCAACATTTTTGAATTTCAAAAATCCTTAGATGCGGCTAAGAATTCGAAATCAGTTGGTTAATTTCCTTTGAGGAATTCACTAGTACGTGGGACTAGATAAGAATGAAGTTTGTGGTTCGGTCAATTCATTAGAATTTCAAAAAGTCCTTGCTGCGGTAAGAGTTCTTATCAAATTGAAAACCTTTCTTTGGGGTGTTCATTGGTGGGACCCGAGGCTGAGAAGGTAATTAGAAATTCGACCAATGAAGGAAAGTGTTTAAGAAGGAGCTCAATGGGGGCTGATGTGGCAACTGGGGAGGATGATTTGGAATATAGTGGGACCCATCAGAGTTCGGCCAGGCTGGAAAGTGATGGAACGCTGCAATTGGAAGTAGTTTTTCCTCGGCGAAAGCCTAGTTGACCTAAGAAGGCTCATGCAGTGAGGAAAGTGTTAACAAGTAAAAAGGGTTCTATGGCAAGTAATTCAAGAAAGTAGATGCAGCTTTAGAGAAAGTATCTACAGTAAATAAGAGCCTCTCATTGGGAGAGGACAGTGTTGCTATGTAACTGTTACTATAAAGTTTTTTTTTTTTTTTTGGAATATCCGCGGCATTGGTAATGCATCTGGGAGGAGGGCTCTTAAACTTTTGTTAATGACTCATCAACCAGACATTTTGTGTGTCACTGAACCAAAAGTGGATGTCAGTAAGTGCCCAATTCTAATGATTAATTGTTATCAAATGTGAGTAGGAACAAGTGAGGAAAGGTGTATTATGGGCAACTGTTGTTGCGGGTGAGCGAGGTTGGTTCCTCTTAAGGTTCTAATTGCTGTATTTTTTTCTTTTTCTTCTTCGCTTTATAAAATGACCCTTTTAGCGAAGAATAAAAAATGACAAAATATAATAATGTGTGGTTATGATGATATGTGCCTAACTCTAGTATGAAGTCTATAGGGTACACATGCATTAAGAAAATCACCAGTCTCCTTTGGGTAGTCTCAATCACTCTCCTTCAACAAGAGATGTCTATTGGGTTCTCTGCAGTTTGTTGGGTAAAGTCGACAAGCCATGGTTGGGGTTATAAGTCACCACACTCTCCCATCGTCGTTTGGTATGAGATTTGGTGTGTGTCAAGGTTATTCTTATGCCCAATGCAAGGTCCTATAGTCTCGCACTACATATGGTCCGGTTATTTCCCCTCATGCCTAGTGCCCTTTTGGTTCGATACCTTCGCACCTGTGAATGAAATCCTCAACGGGAGACATCTTTCGAATCCCATTCCTTAACCCAATGGTCATTCACATACAATGGACATGATGCTCTCCATGTCCTCTCATGGGTTGGTTACCGTTCTTGAGCGCCCATGAGGCCTTATCTATTATATCCAATTCTCCCAAACTATGATGACAGTAGGCCTACTTGGCACACAGGACCCAGCCATTGGCATCACGGGTTAACCAGCTTCAATACCCTTACCGGAATGGTACAGATTCCTAGCCCAACACTTCTAGACACCTATATATCATGTTGTTGGTCTAGATGCAACCACATAAGGTCACTAGGGTAATGGGAGAACCCACAACGCTAATTGATAAATTAAGATAAGAAAAGTAATCTCATTCAATAACACTCATCTCACACATTCTCATATCGTTTACATATCAATATTATAAGATTCAAAATTAAGAGTAAAAATTCAATCATTCCAACTTTACCTTCTGTTCGCGCAAAGTCACACATAAGCATATTACAATAGATATCAATTTAAAACAATAGAATTTAAAACAGCAACACTTAATAGTACAAAACAAGTTTAGTCATTCCTCACCTTTCAAGTTGATTCCTTTTTGAATTTCACAAATTCGGCTCACAATAGTCAATTAAACTCACAAAAATTTCTAATTATACAAGAAGATTAATAGACACAAATTAAAATTCAATTGGGTTTCAAAAGAGTTCCCAAAATCACCCAACAGAAACTCAATCTGAAAACTAGGTTCAAACTCGCCGTTTTTAACCTAGTTTGGTGAAAAGTCGATATTTCGCCACCTATTCGAAGTCGAATTGAAGGAAAACTTTGGGAAAGTATAATTGGCAGCAATAGGGTTCTATGAGTACCTTCAATATTATACAAGTCATTCTAGATCAAAAAACCCCAAATTTGGCTATCTAAAATCGCCCGTGAGCATCTTAGAGAATCAAAACGTGAAATCTTTTGCAAGGATTTGCACCAACAACTCTCATACTAAAGGGTAACATTAACACAAGAATTAAAGAGCATTTGATAAACCAAACATGCTTCCACTGCCGCATTCCCACAATAAAAGTGAGGAAAACCCCACAAAACTATGTTTAGAGAAAAGGGTTTAAGGATTCTCACCTCTTTCAACGTTCCCGCAACAAGCCGAGTCACAAAGCACTTTTGGTTGGATGGGATCTACTCTTCTCCTTGGTTCCTTCTCTTCCCAAAACCTCAGCCCCACTCTAGCATTAGAAAATGCGTTTAGAGGTGAGTTAAAACATATAATAGGGTTTAAAATCCATAATCTCGATTATGTCCCGTAGTTGGGAAATGGATGGGGGATTGGGTCAGCCAACCGGTCCAATCGACTGGTCCAAGTTTGGACACCCATTTGAACTCCGATTTTGATGATTTTTGGCTTGAAAGAAAGGTCTTTCGATTATCTACGTTTGGATACCTTTACCTTGTCAATTAGACTCTCCATCGCTGGACTACGGACGTGCCAAAATCGTACTTTAACGCCATCGTGATTGACCTTCTCTCTCCTTTTAAGCTCTAGGAGAGTTGTCGAGTCATCCACAATCATTGGGTCTAATTCTGAACTTTCGGGCTCAACCCAAATGGCCCATAATTATCGCCGATTCGAAGCCCGGGTTCGTGGTCCTGAAATCATGGGTTAATGGGTTAGGAATCCGTGGGATTTCACACCATAGGGTTAAGGAACTGAGTCCAACAGAGGTAGCCAATCTATGAGAATTCTCATTCCTAGCTGGAGAAGGATACTGAACTTAGTTGATTGGTGCCATTGGGGAAGTATCTGGACCACATGTAGTATGTCACTATATGATCTTGCATTGGGTTAGAATCCCTGACATGTGTCGGAACTCAAGCTAATGGTTGTAGTGAGAGAGTGTGTCACGACCCCAGTTTTCACAGGTTTGGTGGGACCCACATCATGGACATTCAACTAGGGCACGTGACAGCTCCTCTCACTATCACCTCTTTATAATCAATAAAACAAAATGCTAGACAAAACATTTTCAAGGCAAAACAACAACCTGCTTGACAGTCTGACTTGTAATCATATATATATATATATATATATATATATATATATATATATATAAAGTCTAAAGTCCCTTTATATCTACATTTGACCTTCCAACAATGTCTAGTCAAGAGCATACAGTTGCAAAAGAATATATCTATTCACAGTCCAGTTACACAAATATCATTCGCAACGAAAGGAATGTGAATTTACATCTTCAACTTTAAAGGCATTGTTAGGTGGCAGCACCCTTGCCTTTAACATATATCTGAGTACCTGTCAACATTTACAATAATGAGCTTTGCGGCCCAGTAAGCAATAAAGGCAACCATGTAAGTAAGTCAGGCAATTCATTATGCATCAATAAGCACATCAAAATCATATAACATCATACATTCCATGTTGTATTATTTTTAATATAATAAAATAATAAACGTTTCATTTAAAATTGGATTTATAAGTGCAGAAACTTTCCTTTGTTTATTTTAGGAAAGTGTGTGTTATATAGTCCCACATTGGAAGCCGAGATGTCGAGATCCAAGTTAATTAATAGGTACTGCCTATTAACTTTGATTTAATATCAAAAGACATGCCAATGCGTGTGCAGTGTACGAGCGAGGACGGTGTACCGTCCGAGCGGCCCCCCGCACGCGCGGCGTGGGCTGTTTAGGCACTTTTGGTGCACGCACTTAGCACTTAGCACTTAGCACTTAGCACGCTTTGAGCGAGATCAGATCGGAACCGTCTATTTTGATCAACGGCGGATCTAGGACGATGGAAGTAGATCCATAAATGTCATCTTGATGGTTCAATCTAGACCGTTAGATCGTGCGGCCGAACGATCCAACGGCTCAGATCTGAACGTTGGCATTTGTATCCCTACAGAGAGGTGCACCCATACGAACAGAGTCATGAACTATTCAGTAGAGGCACCTCAATGCCTATAAATCCCCTCTAGTTTCTCAACAGCAGGAGAGTAGAAAATCCGAAGTTTTCTCTATTCTTGAGTTTTGTCTGTGCTTTGCAAAACTCGAGAAACAACCTTGAGTTTGGGCTTCTTTGTATCCTGGGAGACGGTTCGCTGGTACCTCATAGCACCTTTAGTGAGGGGCGAATTACGTCTTAAGGACAGCGACATAGTAACGTGCCTAGAAAGCTTCAGCTTTCATACTGTTATCTCATGCTCCTGATTACACCAAGTTTTATTTTTCAACATTCCATTTTTTCCTTTCGTCTTCCTTTTCCATTATCCTTTTCCTGTTCCTTTTTCCTTTTCTTTTCCTTTTTCCTTTTTCATTAAACTAGACCTAAGCGCTACTTGTAGAGAGAGCACCATCAGTCTCAACCACACAAGTGGAATCAGTCTCAACCACGCAAGTGGCATCAGTCTAAACCAAACAAGTGGCATCAGTCTAAACCACACAAGTGGCATCAGTCTCAACCACACAAGTGGCATCAGTCTCAACTACACAAGTGGCATCAGTCTCAACCACACAAGTGGCATCAGCCTCTTGGCTCAAGGCCAGGTGTTCTCTACAGGAGGCCATCATCAGTCTAGGATATCTTTCCACTTTTCAGTCTCGCTTCATGCCCTCCCATTTGGGTACATAAGTACCAGGACTTATAGAAGCCATTACATTTTATTCCTTTTTCTTTTACTCTTTTTATCTTTAATTCCAGTATTGCATTACCATGCTCTGCCCATTTCAATATACATTTTTCATTTCAGTAATCATTCAGTCTCATATGAGTAAAGCTGGACACAATTCCTGGACACAATTCAATCATTTAAACATGAGAGCATGATATTATTCAATCTCCTCTGAACATAATTTCCATCATTTACATATGAAAGCATGATAATTTACATTTAACATGCATAAATATTCTTGCAAATTCATGATTAACAGTTCAAGCACACTATCCACATTCCATTTCAACCAATTCAATCTAGTCATTGAGCTGTTATCCAATTCCATGCATTTTGTTCAATACACAAAGGCATATATCGTACACTTTACATAAATCGCATCACCGAATAAATAACATAGACTTTATGTTACCATGTGCATGCTACATATCTATTAAAGGAAAACACCCACTTATCATACATAGGTTGGTCAATATTATTTACCTGATTAAGTTCCATGCATGTGGGTCGTAGCCCAGGTTCCGTTAAAATCCGCTATCCCTGCATCCCGAACAATTAACGGCAATTAACGGCTATTTTGAATACGCAGGAGACAACAGGAAAATTCCCCCTTTTTATATTATTTTCTCTCTCCTCCTTTCTTCTCTTTTTCCTCTCATTTCTCTCTCCTCTTTCTTTCCTCTCTCCTCTTTTATTTCTCTCTCCTCCCACGGTTTGTCACTCTCCTCTCTTGTCTTTTCTTCTCTTTTTCCACTTTTTTTCTCCACTCCTTCTCTCTCCTTTCCTCTCCACTCCTCTCTCCTTTCTCCTATTCATCTTCTCCTTCGGTCTGCAACTCCTTTTTCTCTTTCTGTTCTCTCTCCTCTCTACCTCTCCTCTTACTCTTCCTCTAATCGTTTCTTCTCTCTCTCTTAAATCTCCTCCTCTTCTCTCTCCTCCTTAATCCTCTGCTCTTTTCTCTCCTCAGTCTGCTTTCACGCAAAACCTCTTTTCCCAACTCCTCATTTTTTTTCTGCAACTTTCCTTATTCTCCACTAGTCCACTTCAATCTTCCCTCTCCTCTCCGTCTCTCTCCTCTCCTCTCTCGTTTATTCCTTCCCTGCAACTCTCTCTCTTCTATTCCTCCTCTTTCCTCCTCAAATTTCTGCAACTTTCTATTCCGCCTTCAATCTTCTTTCTCCTTTCCTCTCTCCTTTCCTCTCTCCTCTACGCATCCATGACTTTTCTCTCCCTTTCATTTCTTAACTCCCTTATTAAAATCACAAAGGGCGGTGGGAAAGTGGGAGGTGTCACCTCCTCCCTCCTCCCTCTTTCCCTCCACTCACCTCCATTGCCTTTTTCATACGGGTACACCTCACCCCCTTATTTCTCACATTTTACAAAAATAATAATAATAATAATATATATATATATATATATATATATATATATATAATATATATATATAGAGGGTACACCTCACCCCCTTATTTCTCACATTTTACAAAAATAATAATATATATATATATATATATATATATATATATATATCCTTATTTCATGGGCTTCTTTATGGACTTGTGGTCCACTCTTTTACTTACACATGACCCACTATGGGGTGCGAAGATTCATACCTCCGAGTTCAGAAATTTACGCTAATCATTTCGTCTTTTTCAGTTCAGCCTAATTCCACTGTTGTGAGACCCACAAGCGATGTATGACCTTGACCACAATGATACGTTCACCCACAATAATAAAATAATTATAGAAAAAGATGCGGGGCATTACAGAGTGTGGACCTAAACCCCAACCATGGTTATTTGACTAGGACTGTACACCTTGCCCGGGATCCCAACAAAGGTAACCAATCCGTGAGGGATCAGAGTAACTAGACCTACCCAAAGGAGGGCTGGTGTTATATCTTGAAGCATGTCTGCCATATTAGAGACTTGCATAGTTAGCTATTAGATGCATCCATACTTATGCATATCATCTTTTGCATATGTTATTTACCATGAAATGATGTTGATATTTATATGAGATATGTTGCCTTACTAAGTTTGTCAGAACTCATTCCTTTTGTGGATTATTATTTAATTATTCAGATGACGTTATTAGACTGGGAGAACCCCTGTGAAGAAAATCTGGAGGCGTCGGTGGGAGGTAGCGATGTACAACACGAAGCCACCTACGGGTGCTTGGAGTGCGTTAACTACTTCTATTGATTGTAGTAGAATTCAGGTGGCTTGCCATTTGGACAAGTCGATGAAGGAAGGTTGGATGACCCCGCTCATTAAGAAACTTGAGGAGAAGGCTACCATCCTTGAAAAAGAACAGAAAAATAATTAAACTATGATTTATTTTACTTTCGTTGAGATTCCTTTTGGACACGATTACTTTATTCATTTATTTGATTTATTTATTTTTGGATGATGGACATATATATTTTCCTTTTTATTTAATTATTGAATTATTCTTGCTCTTGACTTATCATTACGTGTATTTATTATCATCGATGGGTAAATCATGGATCTTGAAATTGTGGATGGCACCCACGGATTATCGTTCAGGACCGATACCGGCGGGGGGAGTGTGACTAATATTGCCTTTTTAACCTTCTTCGCCATACCTTTCCATGCACTAGAAATCTTGGGCTGCTTGGCCTCCTTCTTCCTGAAAATTTTAGAATCCTGCTCCATGATCAGTTCCCCATGACGTGGATGATCAGATGGTGCTGGTCCTACTGGACCTGATGCACGAGGGGCCCTCTGACTCTGTGATCTACTAAACATGCCAAATACACCGCCTCTCCCCCCAGATTCAAATGATCTAGCCCCTGTAGCCTTAGAGGGACCTGCCCTTGAAGCTTTAGCTCTGGCCATATTTTGCTCCTAATGGTGCAATCGCTTGCTCTCTGCCATGGCTCACCACATGTCCCTCTCATCTTGATCTCTCGCCACATCAACAGGATCACAACATTCTAATCATCATCTGAATCATCTTTGTTTGATGACTGTCCCCACATTGCATTATCTAATGCTTTGTTCACTCTCCTTTGACCATCTTTTTTCTTACCCTTCGCTTCTATAAACGCCTAAGTGCCTTTACTATATCTGGATGGGCCTCTATGCATGTGGTCACATCTTTCGAACTCCCGGTAATGTGATCCTTAAACCTGTTGATGCCACCTGAGTAGATTCTCTTCCCACAAAAATTACATTGTGTTTTATTCTTATCTCCATCAATAGCCACATAGTATTGCCATGTTGGGTCAATCCTCCCTCTTGCTGCTGGTCTCTCCGGCTCTCCCTGTGGCTATGGCTGTTTGTTCCCGTCTACTCTGTGGTCATGGTTATCCCCGTCTACCCTATGAAGAACCAGCTCCCCTTTGATTGCCATTAGCAGACATGATGACTGTTGCATTTAAAATGATTACATAAGTCACTGAACAATACCAAAATAATTTTCTCTACAAAACTAAACAATCATGTATGATGTACTCATGTATTTAAGTATAAGTGTATAACTAGCAATTCTTCATTTTATTTTTTAAGTATAGAATAAACTTTTACAATTTTTTAGGCAAAAAAATAGACTGATCCATATCAATACCGGCAATGAAGCCACATGGGCAACACTTGAGAAAATACTTACATAATTATTCCATAATTTTCAAAACAAATACTCTGTCTATAGAGTTCGAACAATTGATAAAACTTGTCAAAATTAAGTTGGGTAAACTCTCAACCAAATAAACCCATTCCAAATAATACTTGCAAGTGACCATTAGTAATAAGGTTGTTGAATGTATCATGAAAGCAAATAATATTTTCAACTATATAATGTGGAGTAGTTAATATAAATGAATTAATTGAATACAAAAAAAAATGTTTAAAATTGTGATGTTTATTAAAAATGCTAATCACGTGAGGCATTTTAAGAATACTTCATTTATTTTTTTTTTTTTATTGGTGATTTAGAACTACTTTGTTCATACATTATGCATGATTTTTGTACGAAAATCTTAAAAAACATGTCAAGATAATCGGCGAAAGCATGATACCCCAAATCTATGCCAAATTGGCATTCACTCCCTTTTCTGTTAGAATCTTTAATTAGTTAAAGAAAATGAAGAATATTCCATTAGTTGTATTATTTTATGGGAAGGTGGTAGCTGAACGGACGATTGAATCTCTTAGCTGAACGTTTCTAAATATCTACCGTCTAATTTGGTAAACTAAATCTAAATCGTCAAACAATATTCTTAATTTTTCTTTTTTATTTATGAGTTAATTATGTTAACCTTCTATCACCAGTTGTCCTTTAAATGACATTAAATAAATAAATAAAAACCTCTTCACTATCTTACTATTTTTCTTCCTTGCATCTTCGTGTTTGCTGAAAACCTGGGCTGGGTTTTGTGTGTTTTATCCCATTAGTAGCAGATTTTTACTCCAGAACTTGCGAGATTTTGGTTCTCAAAAATTTCGATTTCCTCTTGACTTGTGCTTCTGCCTCTTTGTTTTTGAGATTTGGCTTCTCTTCTTACCACTCTCTTTCTGTTTACTTCTTCAAATTTCAACCAGGATTTTTGATTTGTTATGACAAAGAAGAAAACCTAGACAACAATTTAAAAAGAAAATTTCTTGACATTCTGAATTTTCTCCATTTCACATGCTGGTGTCTTCATTTCTTTCTCCCTGTAGTTATATGCAGTGCAAAAGAATGGTACGAGAAGAACATCAACACCAAAAATACAAAAATAACAGCAATGGTGGAGGTTGTGGTGATAGTAGTAATGGGGGAGGTCGTTCTTCCAAGAAGAAAATCCCACAAAGAGGTCTTGGGGTTGCCCAACTAAAGAAGATCCGAGCAGCAGAAGGACATGGTTCCTGGTGTGTCTCTCCCTATTTTGTTATTCCACTACCTCCTCCTTCCTGGCGTGTCTCTCCCTGTTTTGTCATCTTCTTGCTTGCTTTCCCTACATCTTCAATTGATACAGCTTCTCTATTTGGAAGCCCTTTTACGGTTCTATTCCAACTCTTGATCTTTTGGTTCCACCACGCGTTTTCCTGCTCCATGAATTATTGTCGCTTGGTGTTGCCAGAAGCGAAGAGGGAAACTATAAAATGAGATATGAGCATTCGTGTCGTGGTGAATCGGTGTTGCTGCCGGTGGTGAGTCGTGTTGTTTGAGGTGGAAAGGGAGACAACGAACACCCGAAATAGGAGAGAGAAAAGTAAGGGATGAAGTGGTTAAGAGTTGGAATAATCATAACCATAAGATTAGAATAAACACACGTGTCGAAGATCTAACAGCCAACAGGAGGGAAAAGGACTGTGTCAGTACTGGAGTGAATAAAAATACGGCGGACTTTCTCCAGTAAGTTAACCAAAAAAAAAAAAAACTAGAGATAACTGGTGATGAAAATTACCCGTAAATAGTGGGAAAAATCTAAAACTTTAATGAACGGTTCAAACTTAATTCTATAGATTTAATGGTAAGATATCAACGGGTGTTTAGTAAAGTCAATCTACATGATGAACACATTTATGTATGAAATCTTAGGGCATAAAGCATGGATTTTATACACTTAGAGTGGAGTTACCTTGGGTTTTATGTTGTCTTTGCAGATTTTAGGACTTTTCAAGATTTAAGCAAATATTTGGAGTTTTGAGCTTGAATCATGCAATTTTACACGTCAAGAAGTCCATTCAAATTCTCAAATGCAAAAATGGGCTTGATTTGGAGCATGATGGGCTAGAGATGTGTAATTATGGGCCAACTCCTAAATATTGAAGAGATAAAGAAGGCAAATTTGATCTACGACTGAGATTATAAATTATCAATCAAATCTATTGAGATATTATTGAGAGAGTCCAAATGGAGAAAAGAGTCCTTGCATACTTCAATATCTTATTTCCTATTTGGGATTTAATTAAAGAAAGAAAAAGAGGAAAAAGAATTATATTTAGAGAAGGAAGAGGCAAAAATCCCGTTTTTGAATGTCTCTATCCAGTTTCGATCAAGCCATTCATCGAACTGTCATCCGATGTCCGATCGTGCTGATTTTTGGAGGAGAGCTTCAGGACTACTTAAACCTCAAATCCAACGGTGGAATTATGCATCTGATATATCTAAGTTGGCGTGATTAGTACGTCAAAACCCTAATTGGCTGAGTCAGATAGGAACCTTGAGTTTTATTCAAATTCAGTCGTGCCTCATATCTCATGTAAACTCTATAAAAGGAGAGCATACTCCATCAAAGGAGAATGGGTTCTAGAGCGTAGGAGAAGCAAATTTTCTTTTCTCTTTGATTTATTTAGGTTTTCTTTAGTTTTCTTTGCTTGCATTTGTGAGATTTTAATTTCTAGATTGAATGTTTAGGTTTAATTTTTTTATGTAATGCAATTCAAGTTCAAGTTTCAAGTTTTTAGATTCGTTTTTATCTGGGTCTAGCAATTGCAGATTTAGATCATTATAGATCTAGATTTGGTTGTTAGGGTTGGTTGAGATTCGAATCGTTTGTTCAATTCACAAGTAAGTAACCTTCTTTATTAATCTTCTCTCCTCCTTCCATTCCCGCTTCTATCTACCCCTCCATATTCTTAATTTAGGATTTGCTTTCAGCATTTATTTATTGTTCTCCCATCTCGTGGATCATTAATCAGAGATGCCTACAGTCGTGCCTCTCTTTGGTTAAGGTTTCCATTTTACTTTCTACAAATTACTTTCAGCATTTATTTATTGTTCTCCCTTCCCCTAGATCCTTGATCAGAGATGCCTACAGTCGTGCCTCTCTTTGGTTAAGGCTTCCTTTTTCTTTTATTACTTTGTTATTTACTTTCTGCACTGTTTTTTTTCTTTAATATCCGTTTCCCCCGATCAGTGGACTGTAAGCTACGGCAAAGGGTCCACGGTCAAAGTCATTATTATTATACTCCCATTCCCTCAATCCAGAGCTGACACTCGGATCACTTCCCTTTTCCTCTTATTTTTATTGTTCGCATGTTTTTCCTGTCTTTTATTTATGCATTGATTGTGTTTAATTTATTTTTCGTTTCAATTCGATTGCATTAGCTGTATGATTTAGGATCGTTTAGTTTAGTTAATTAGTTTACACAAATTGAATCATTCCACTCTCGCATTACTATTATGAAGTTGAATTCTAAGTGGCATATCTCCCTGAGATTGACCCGTTAGCTACACGATACTGTGCGCTTACGGTTACTTTTAATTTCACAAAAAAATAAAAGTAATTAGTGATGTTTGCTTTACTAATCAAACCCTTTCTTTGTAAAATTATTACTACCACCGAGGACGGAAGTTAGATTCGTTTCACCTGATTCTTGGGCGTGCGACTCGGGATGCCTGAAATTTCATTGGACTTTCACGACCAGTTCGGCATATTTCGCCCCCATGTTTCAATGGGTTTTTTTGGTTCAAATGAGTTGAAATTTGGTGGGTAGCCTAATTTGATGCCAATAAACACAATGGAATGGTTGGTTTTGCCTAAAAACTCACTCAAATTGGTGTTCTTGATCGGCATATAATCGACTGTATATACCGGTAAAACTATAATTTTACAACCTTATTTTAAACAATTAAACTAACATAAATAAGCACAAAACTATTATATTAGTAAGAAAAATACAAGTATATAATAATACAAATACAACTACTCAATACCAAGTAATATGCCTTGGTGGATCCATGTCTTTCAGCTCTGTCTCCGTTGATAGTTGGGTACAAGGCCCATAGGCTACAACATTAAACTTCCGATCCATTATTTTCTTGAAGTTATTCCAAGACATGTCATGCTGATGGTTGTCGACATACAAGGAAACCAGGCCTCTGTAGTTTTCATCATCCATGACGGTAAAACTACTCCCCTCAGGGGGGGGTAACGTGAACGGAGCTCTTCAATTGACATCGTAGCATCGAAAGGATATCTGTATGTTGCCTCCAACATAGCAGTTCTCTGTGAGCCAAATGGAGGCATAAGCGGGACACCTTGATGCTGATAACCCCAAACATCATTACCCCAACCACCATATGTGCTGCCTTCCTGCGAACCCAAGCTCATGGAAGATCCATCATTATATCCATAGTGCGAACTCCTAAATGACATATCATCGTATCCATAACCAGAAGGGACACCATAGCCATAAGCAGGTGTGGAGCCTACAAATCCTCCAAGGTCATGGACACCCCATCACTCCTGACAACCTGTCCATCGGATCGAAATGGCCGTATGAGCCATATGATCGAGTATCGTCACTATAACCAAAGCCATACGACCCATACCCATGCTGGCCATGCATATGCTGCTGCTCCCCCCCCCCCCAAAACTCCCCCTCCCTGGCCGATTGTATCTCGTAGGACGACCACGATAAAGCTCACCACCATGATCGTCATCCTGGGTGGCATGTGTGTACTGAGTCTCTCCAGTGTATCTTTGGGGGGGATCATGTGCCTCTGATAATGGAACATGATATCGCTCCTGTACTCCTCCACCACCACTACCACCACCACCACCACCACCACCGTCATCATCATCATCCCTCTGAGTATGACTGGGACTGGGAGCAAGGGTGTCATCTGGATCATCATCTTGTGTACCAAGCTGCACCATCCAATCCTCATCCACTGTAGCGGCAGCCGCCTAATGTACCTGCCCCTCTTGAGAAGCCATGTACTCATCTACATTAACTCCCGCAGCTTGAGCAATGATTGGGTCTGGCCTACCTCCAGGCTGGTCTAACACTGGCTCGCCCTTATCCAACAACCAATCCGTGAGTGGATGTTGGTCATCTGCAGTGAGCTCGAAGATATCATCGAGCTGGATGTCCTTGTCTGTCCCATTGTTAGTGTTTAAATGGGTATTATCTAACTTCAGCCTCATGTTGTAGTGACAAAACACGAGGTCATTCAGGCGTTGACTTCCCAGCCTATTCCTCCTCTGGGAGTGAATCATCCCAAATGTACTCCAATTCCTCTCACACCCAGAGGCAGAGCAAGTCTGGGAGAGGATCCGCACTGCCACTCTTCGAAGGTTCTCTGCATCGCCCCCATATAGAATCCACCACTCAGCTGCATTATCACAAATAATGCAAGTTAATACTTTAATTCTTAACAAAAATCCTACTTATATCACTTATATGTAAAATGTAATCATGCATCTAACCTGGATCATAATTTTGTCGGTTTTGAGTAGCAGCAACTAAACCAAAGGTCCCTAGTGCATCCCTAAAGTATTTTATCTACAATAATTTGTATTGATGGTTAGCTAAATTCTTTCACAAATAAAAAGCAAGTACTAAGTTCTAGGTTTCTAAGTTCTAACTTCCATATGGCAATTTGATTGGACCGTTGCGTTTGGCTCTAACTTCCCAATAACCTCCATAACGGCACCACTGAGGTCCGACCGCAATCCCAAATTTTCGGTGTCTTGATATTTTGGATTGAGATAATAGGCTTTGCACAATTCACAAACTCACAGTCACAGTCAGAGAATTAATATTTACTACAAGTTACAAATTATTAATAATAAGTAGTAACCCACACTAACTACTTACCCGCCCTATGCATCGGATGCATTAGATGAGCAGTCCATCTAACATCAACAATGTTCAAGTATGCAACAAAACCTCCTGGGTTAGCTCTTTGGATTGCTGTTTTCATTCGCTCTAGGGCTGCATATATGTGCGGCATAGTGGGCCCCCTGAGGAAGGAATCAACCATACGTAAGACCTTTATTATAGGATCTAAGGTCTCCAACACAATTCTCCACATTCCTCCAAAACTCATCAGACGAGATTGTCGTCTGTGCGGTGCGCCCACTACTAGTACTGAATTATCACAAACACATTAAGTTAGTAATAAATACTACATACTAGATATTCATATTTCATAGTATAAATGTATAAGAAGTTAACAACTTGTTAAATCAAATAGTAGAGACTATAGATAAAAAATAAAAATAAAAAATGCTTACTTTGATCCAACCCATGAGAACCACTCCTCTGGTGAAAACATGGATCTCAAGCCCGTCTTCCGTTCCAGAATACTGTTGAGGGCGATGAAATTCGTGGCAAATCTCATAGGACCGGGTCGCACTAGCTCACCACCGCATGCCTACCTCATCATATGCAGAGCAACAGTATGATTGTAGATGAAATTTGTTACCTGCTTGGCCCTCTCCACTGTGCTCTGGATAATATTGATCTTGCCGATGTCCTTTAACATGAGGTCGATACAATGAGCTGCGCAGGGTGTCCAATATAGGTTATATCCAGCTGTATTCATCAGTACCTCACCGGCTTTCTTGAAGTTGGTGCCATTGTCGGTGACAATCTGCACCACATTTTCCTTCCCAACTTCATCAATCACATCCGACAAAAGTCCAAGAATATACCTGTGGTCTTTTGTCTGCCTAGTAGCATCCACAGATTTTAGAAACACAGTCTTCCGATCACAATACACCATAAAGTTGATGATAGATTTTCTTGTCGGACCGGTCCATCCATCACACATAATGGTGCATCCATATGTCTTCCAAAATATTCTCAAACTACTGATGTACTCTTGCAGCTCCTCCTTCTCCTCAGCCAGGAAAGTGGTCAACACCTCATTAGGGGTAGGACCAGGATGTCCAGGACCTGCCTTTGCAATAGTGTCAACCATATTACTATAA
Source organism: Hakea prostrata (assembly GCF_041222555.1). NCBI lineage: Eukaryota > Viridiplantae > Streptophyta > Magnoliopsida > Proteales > Proteaceae > Hakea > Hakea prostrata. The sequence goes on along the minus strand of NC_142606.1, from coordinate 38,818,808 downwards.
TAAGGACCCTATGCCGTATGTGGTGGAACCGCATTGTAGTACATCCACTTCGACACTGCCTTCTTTACTTTCTTCGCCATCCCTTTCCATGCACCTGTGATCTTGGGCTGCTTGGCCCCCTTATTTCTGAAAATATCAGGATCCTGCTCTAGGATAGGATCCGACCTCTGTGGATAGTCATGTGGACGTGATCCCCGTACATCAGCCGTAGAAGGGACCCTCTGACTCTGTGATCGGCTGAACATACCACATATACCACCCCTATCCCTAGATCCAGATGCTCCAGCCCCTACAGGCCTAGAGGTACCATCCTGTAAATCTAGCTCTGGCCCTCTCCTCCTCCTGGTACTGCATCGCCTTACTCTCAGCCATCGCTCGTCTAACATCCCTCTCCTCCCGCTCTCTCAAATCAACTGGATCAACCTCCTAATCAGAATCTGAATCAACTCTGTAAGATGATGGTGCCCGCACCGCCTCATCCAATGCTTCATTTACCCTTCTCCTCTCTTGTTTCTTCTTCTCCTTGTCTTTCTCCATCTCTCTAACTGCCTTTCTGATTTTCGTATTCACCTCAGTGCAGGTGGCCACATCCTTTGAACTACCAATGATGTGAGCCTTAAACCTACTTATGCCACATGAATTCAACTCATTACCACAGAAGTTGCATCTTGTTTTACTTTTGTTGCCATCAATTGCAACACAATACTGCCATGCAGGATCAGCCCTCCCCCTCCCTGCAAACGCCGCTCCCTGTGTCTGTCCCTGTCCCTGGCCCTGTGAACCTGCTCCTCTCCCACTGCTAGACATGATAACTGTTGGTCTATTGCAACAAAAATGATTTCATAAACAATTAAACAATACCAATATAATATTTTAAACAATATTTAAATTTTTTCCGACAAAAGAAAATGCTACCATATCAAAACCGACAATGAAACCACACAAGAAGCACTTGAAAATAATTATATATGTATTCTATAATTTTCTCTAATTTTCAAAATCATTTTCCTTATTTATTCCTAATTTTTTCTCTTTTTTCATAATTATTTATATTTTATATTCATATTTTAATAAATTTCAAAAAATCAAATAATTATTTATTGGGTCGAAAATTATTCCGACTCCGTGAGTCTGTAGATCGACCCATGGGGATCCATATATATTTTTTCAATCACAATGCAACACATATATCATGCAAAAAGCAAGCATTTAAAATGTATAAAAATACAATTTTTGACGCCCGAAAATAAATAAATAAATTACTTAGTGAAAAAAAATTTCGACTCCGTGAGTTTGTAGATCAGCCTATTGTATTCAACATATATTAATTTCATACCCATCCAACAATATTATGGCATGCATTTTCAAAAAAAACAATTTAGTAAAGAACAGTTTACCTCTCAGATGAAAAACACCCAGATTTGTGTGAAATCTCGCTTGATTGTCACGAATAATGCTATACCCATCAAGAGTGAAGTGAGTACTGCGGTTTTATGTCGAAGATTGGACGAAAATATGGCCAAAACACCTAGAACTAGGAAAGAGAAGCTCTGGATGGTATGGGTGAGGAGAGAGAAAATCAGACAAATTCAAAGGATAATTAATGAAAAATTCCCACGAGCCCCGCATTTATCGCCGATATGGCGAGATCTCGCCATATCGCCGAGAAATCACCGAGATTTCGGCGAAATCTCGGCGATATATTGTTAATCTCGTTTCGCCCCCTGGTTTCATTTGCGGGGAGGGCAGTAACTTTCCTCAATATTTCGCGAAGATCACATTCGGATATTTCGGTAATTCGCCGAAATAAAGTTCCATGACTACCACCACATCTCTAACCGATTATAAAATGATTCACTACCAAAAAAAAAATTGATTGAGGTTTCGTTGACAATGTTCATTTTGTATTAAGAAACCTCAAAAACGAATATCACATTCATTTAGAAAAACCATATAGAATGCCAATTTCACTCTTATTTTCTAGTTACTTTGATTTCAAAGAGTTAAATCCCAATAAATGACAAAAGGCAAATACAAGATAACAAACCTTAGGATTATATTTTATTATTTCGAATTTAGATGAACCCCCTCCATTTCCATTAGAAACTCAGTGCACCTTCTCAAGATAGAAATCTTACAAAGCCCCCCTCCATATTTGACACCTTTAGGTTTTCGTTAGTTTTAACTTTAATTTGACAATTTTACCTGCATTTGATTAAATTTATTTAAAAATAAAAAAAATTATACGAACCCCTCCATTTCAATTGGAAACACTCAACACTTCCCCAAAATCTAAATCTTACAAACCCCCCCCCGGTCCACACTGCACACCATTTGTTTTCTTTTAACCGTGATATAATTTTACTTTTTCACCCACATTTAATAAATTTATACAAAATCATAAATAATATTTTTAATAATCCTAAACAAGATTTTGATGCCCCCATATTACCCCACATTATATGACCAAAATTTTTCTCAAATTAAAAAAACTCAACACTTCCCCAAAATCTAAATCTTGCATTTTAGAATAAAAAAAAAACCCCACCATCTGTTTTCTTTTAACCATGATCATAAGTAATATTTTTAATATTCATTTTAGAATCCTAAACAAGATTTTGATGTCGCCAAATTACCCCAAATTATATGACCGAAATTTTCCTTAAATTAAAAAAACTCTTGCATGATCATCTTATCACTCTATGGTCAATGTGGTCACATAAACAAATTAATTCGACTTTTATCAGTTTACTACGTACCTTCACTAATGGTGTGAACTGTGAAGTTGCCTTGTAAGGCTTTGATTTTAGAGGGGTGCACCATGTTTTAAATGGAAATGAAGGGAGCTCATGTAAAAAAGATATTACAAATATTATTTAGGATTTCACATAAATTGTAAAAGCAAATGTAAAACAGAAGGAAACTTGACGATATTAAATGTGGAGGGGGGCTTTGTAAGGTTTCAATTTTAAAGGGAGTGTGCTGAGTTTTCAATTGAAATGGAGGGGACACATGTAAAAAACTGTATTATATATATACTTTTTGTAATCAAACTTAGGATGATTTTCTTTTTTTTTGGTTAATTAGGATGATTTTAGAGTATATGAAAAAATACAATGATATCATGTCATTAATTAACTAATGGAACTTAACAGCATGAAATATCAATAATTTGAAGCATAGTTATAGGTTTAGTAATTCTAACAATGGGTAAAATTGACATCTAACTTTCTTAAAAACGATCAATAATTTGAAGCATAGTTATAGGTTTAGTAATTCTAACAATGGGTAAAATTGACATCTAACTTTCTTAAAAACGAAGAAGAAAAAAGAGTTTTTGGAGTCTGTCAGACAGCCGTGCAACCACCCCACGATTGGTATCAACCGTGAGAACGATCTTCTACAGATTGCTGGAGTTTTATAAACCTCAACAGAACCGTTAATCACGCTCTGATCGCACGGCCATGATTCATCCACCAGACTTAGATTCCTGTCTCCTTAGAACTCAAGGATACAGAGGTACGAGCCTATAGAACAGATCCTGTTCAAGTAAGGTCGTACCATTCATACTGACATACTTCATAAATAATCGACATGTGGCTACCTCTTTTACCGATGTGGGACTAAACCATGAGCCAGAAAACACCGATTTGAAAGATGAATGAGAAGTTAATCGTTTTTTTCTTTTTCGGTTCTTCCTTTAAAATCTATGTTCAGGTAAAATCGGTTAAAACCAACCATTAATATCTTTCCACCTGGCTTGTGGGAATAAAGAATTTAAAACCAAAATATGGGAAGAAAGACGATTGAGCAATTCAGAATTTAGCTATTCATCCTCACTGCATGCCACGGGTTCCAACAAGAGAAGATTGAAGATTGAGGTAGCCAGCCAGCCAGCCGTAACAAAATTGCAAGAGGCACGGTTTCTAGCCCATCCGCAATGACTCCAACCCCGCGGAAGCTATGTTCATACCACACATCTTGGGTTTTCTTCTACCTAACTTAAACAAAGAAGCTTGTTGTATGAAAGACATGCATAACTTAGGTCAACTTACATGTAGAATTAATTCCAACAGATGTCTCAAAACCAGAATTTAAAGTCCCATCAACATTACATGTAGAATTAGAAAGCCCATCAACATTACATGCAGAATTTAAAAGTCCATCAACTTGCTGTCCAGAATTATTAAATCCATCAAAAATCGTGGGTAAAAGTCCATTAGAAACAGTCTGTCCATTTAAACATACAGGCCCAGAAGAATATCTATGATTACAAGGGCTAATAGAACCATTATTGAATGCAGCACCATGAGAAGGCATACAACCAGCAAAAACAGAGGCGTGTAGCAAGCCATCAACAGCTCCAATTTTACCTGTAGCAGGAGCTAACATGACAGCAGTAGCACTACCATCATAAGACCTACCAGTGGTGTTAGAAGGGCCAAAAACAACAGGAATTGGCTTATTAGTAGGAGGGAAAATGGAGGAACAAGGGATCAACAAAGGATCAACATCAGAAGTTGAAGAAGGAGAAGATGCGAAACTAGAAGCAGAATGAAAAGGAAAGAAATTTTCATCAAAGATAACATGTCTAGAAACAATAGCCTTCCTAGTTTGTGCATTATAACACCGATACCCATGATGTTTGGAACTATAGCCAAGAAAAATACAAACAACCGATCTATAGTCCATTTTATGATGATTGAAAGGCCTCAACATAGGATAACAGCAGCAACCAAAAGCACGCAAGAAGCTGTAATCAGGTGAGCGATGAAAAGCTTGAAAGAATGGTGAAACAAACTGTAAAGCAACAGTAGGTAATCGGTTGATGATAAAAACAGCAGTTTGAAAAGCATCCCCCCAAAAACGCAATGGAAGACCAGAGTGAGCTAATAGTGAGAGCCCCATTTCCACAATTTGTCTATGTTTTCGCTCTATTCTGCCATTTTGTTCCAAAGTATGGGGACAAGAAAGACGATGACGAATGCCAGAAGACTGAAGAAAAGTGGAAAACTCTGGAACTCTCCACCCTAGTCAGACTGAAATTTTTTAATAGATGTAGAAAATAGATTTTCAACAAGAAGTTTAAAAATCTGAAAAATGTGTAAAGCATCAGATTTATTTGCTATGGTATAAAGCCAAGTAAAGCGAGTATAGTCATCAATAAAGGAGACATAATATCGATGGCCTTCATTGGAAACAACATGACAAAGACCCCAGAGATCAGAATATACAAGTTGAAGAGGACCAGAAGTATGAACATCACACTTATGAAACGGGAGCTTATGAGATTTGGCAAACTGACAAGGAGCACAAACCAAAGAAGACTTAGGACTAACAGAAAGCAAGGAAAAAGTACGTATGACCCTACTAACAGTAGAAAAATTACAATGACCTAAACGTAGATGCCGAAGATCAGGAGTGGCACTTACAGCAGACAAAGCCATAAAAGTAGCAGAAGAAGATGACACCACTGGTAGGGAATAAACTCCATTATTGACAAGCCGTGTGAGAAGGATGCGGCCCGAGCAACGATCCTTAACATAGAAACAATCCCCATGAAATTCAAAAAATACATCATTATTAGTAGCAAACTTGTTAACAGATAACAAGTTTTGAGCAGCCTTTGGGACATGAAGAACATTGGTTAATTTGAAAGAAGACTCACCAACTTTAACACTGGAATTACCAACATGCTTAATGGACAAACCTGATCCATCTCCAATTTGCACAGAATCAAGGCCAAGATATTCAGAAGGTGAACTGATAGCATTCAAATCAGAAGTGATGTGGTGAGTTGCATCAGAATGTGGCAACCACTGCATAACCGATCTTGAAGATTCAGCAACATAAGCATGGGGATTTTCAGAACCTCTAGAGAAAGAAGGAGGAACAGAATGACTTTGATAATGAGAAGGAGGACCAATGTATCGCTGATAACAATTCTTAACATGATGACCATACTTCTCACAGAGTTGACAAAATATTCCACTAGTAGAACGACCACCACGGCGCCCTCCCTTAGTGTGAAATCTATCAAATCGACCATATTGAAAACGAGGATTTGGATGAGGTGCATAACCAGAATTTGACCGAGAAGGACGCACACGAGAAGCCATATTGAAGGTTGCAGAAGAAGAGGCAGCATGTGCAGAAATATTGGTCAATTCTTGCAAAGCAGAAGCAAGACGAATTTCTTCACAGTAAAGAAGACCGTGCAAATCAGCAAGACAAACAGGATGTTCTCGAGTATTGATAGATGTCACAAAAGATTGATATTCAGAGCCCAATCTAGCAAGAATGAAAAGAATCATATCAGGATCTGAAATTGGTTGAGACGCAAGACTAAGAGAATCTGAAATTTTCTTGATTTTGAGAAGATACTCAGACATTGAATCAGAACCTTTCTTTATACCGTGCAACTGCATTCATAGTTGCATTACTCTTGCCTGTGAAGCAAGAGGCATAAGCGAAGATAAAGCCTCCCAAACAGCAGCAGCAGTTGACGATCCAATAACCTGAGAGTGAACCCTCTCCGTAAGAGATGAAAGGATCCATGAGAGAAGAACTCAATCTTGATACTGCCAAAGAAGATAATCAGGATTTGAAATAGGCGGTTGTGAAAAGGAATCAAGAAACGGTGGAGGACATGTTGAAGAACCGTCAACATGGCCAACAAGACCAGAACTTCGCAAAATAGGCAAAAATTGAGATCGCCAGATGAGAAAATTTTCAGAGGAGAATTTGATGTGAAGAAAATGTTGAATATTAGTAAGACCAAAGAATGAGGAAGAAGAAGAAATAGGTGATGGAGGAACAAAGAAACCGGTAGCTGATGGAGCAGGAATACCAGATGGAACCGATTGTGGTGGTGAAGGAACCGAAGCAAGAGGTGGAGATGGAGAAGAAACCGAAAATGGTGGAGGCAGAGGTGGAGGCGGTGCTGGAGATGATGTTGAAGCAGAAGCCATGAGACCTGGAGATGATTGTCGAAGCGAAGCCCAGAGATAAGAACGAAGAACAAAGAAAACCCTAAATCGTGATTTCAAGATTTCCCAAAACAGAATTTCAAGAACCGAAAAGAACCTAAAAGAACCTAGTTAGAAAAAGTGAGGTCCACAAAGAACCAAACCAGCGAATGATACCATATTAACTTGTGTAAAATTCTATATCTATGTTTGACCATCTTTACAGTATTTATAGAATATAAAAGACTTAAATGGAAATCATATATTCTAGTCCTTAACACAAAATACTTGATAACAACAATATGATTTCTGCAGCATGCTAACAGAAAATAAAAACCCTAACATTTCCCCCATGGTTGATCATGGTAATACAGGCTCCGTTGTTGAAGTTTTAAGGGCAAAACTCCTGCAGATTTCATATCTAAATGCAAAAAGGGCCCTGGGCAAGGATGTTCATGATCAATGAGCAACGGAGGGTACCTTTAACACTCCCGAATAACTAAGAAACAATAACTCTCACATCCCACTTCACATCTCATGCAAAATTCCCTCTCTAATTCTAAAGGGAGAAAATGCAAACCATATTAGTTAAAGTAAATAAACCATAACTCAAAAACAATAAATCAATAAAGAGAAGGAAAACATAGTAGTTCACCCTCAACATGGTCCAGGAAAAGTTCTTCCATTAAGGCCCGATATCATGCATTGTTCAATAGTTTCAACTTGAAGGCTTCGATGGAGTTGGGGAAGAAGGTGGTTTCATTTCTGGGTACTGCATTCACAATTGTCAGCATGTCAACAACCAAACAATTTCCACATATGGAAAAAATAGAAAGGTACAACATCAGTTCATGCTTCTATGTAATCACACAACATGGAGCCTAACATTCTTTGCTCCATTCGGCATTGCCAAATGCCTAGCAGATCCAAACTGGAGTTCACTCGTTGCCTAGCCACCCTACCCCATCCACCCCAACCCCTTCTCATTAAATCTAAAAGGAAATTCCAAAGAAAAACTTGTTCAGCCCAGCATTTTGGGGGATTCTACAAGGAAAATGGATTACTATTATTGTTAATTTTTCCTGATCAAGAAAAACATGTCCAGCCCAGCATCTTGGGTTTTCTTCTTAGCTAACTTAAACAAAGAAGCTTGTATGAAGTACATGCATAACTTAGGATTCACTCTTGACTCTTGATTATCCAAGTCGATCCAGATGATTCACTCTGCTGATTTCGTTCAGGATTTTTTTTTTCTCATTTAGGGGTTGTTTCTTATGTTTTTTTTATCCTATTTTTGAAATAAAAAGAGGTCCAAATCATGTATATGTTATTCACTCTGTTTCCTGCATTTTTTTCCCTTCATTTTTGAAACAAATTGGTACTTGGGCACAATTTTGATCTCAGTTTGAAAAACACCAATTTCTCACCCAAAAAAAATGCTTTTCTTTAAAAAGTAGATGGACATTCTTATTTTTTTTAAACATCAAAACACAACCTCTAACTTTGAAATCCTAAAAATTCAATAATTTGTTGAGGAAACATTTTTTTGCATATAACCATGTATGATTTTTGCAACTCAAATCAATAAAAAAACGCATAAAAACAACAAAAACTATTTCTAACGTATAAACAGCAAATGAGTTACCATTACAATCCCTTAATGGTCAAATTTCGAACCTATTCCTTCTTGCAATCCAGTAAGTGGAATCTAAAAAATGATTTTCAATGAATTCAAACCCACAAGGATATTTTTGAACCTATAAGGCTAGTGAATTATTCCATTTTCATTAAGGATTTTTTCACATCTTCCCTTGTTTGAACGCAATCAAAAGCATGTATGAGAAAGTTTACTTTAGATCAAGAAAGCGGTATCACTATAGATATCTAGGTCATCCTAGATTATGAAGTTCCTTGTTAAGAGAGACAATGATCAACAACTTGCTTGACATGAAAAATAATGCAAATTATTATAACAAAAGTCATAAAATAACGAATCACAAAATAAACAAAAGCGAAAACACACAGAGATTTAATAAGGCATGTTATGTCTATGGACAAAGAAGAAGAATTTTCTACTATGTAGAAGAATAATAGAAGGAGATCTCACAACAATCGCTAAAAATGATGTCATAAGAATCAGGCTAAAACCCCTGGCTTCATTATATCTATTGCACCCTGCTTCAGCTTGAGGTTTGCCCAGTTCAGGTCACCTCTAATTTTGTTCGAAGCCGGGCTTTAGAAGCAGTTAGGCAGGGTGATCATGCTATGTAATCTTTCTCTGTTTATGCAAGAGTAAAAAAAATTTCAATTGAAGATCCTTACAAGGAGATTCTGTTTATCATGATTTTTAATCTTCACTATGCTCTTTGAAGAATGAAACAAATTTTATTTGAATTTCAAACAGGATCACGATGAGTTCTTGAAGCAAACACATGATCACCAAGTGAAGAAATCTGCTACCGTTAGGGCTGGATCGATAGGCTTTTAAAGGCCAGCTGGTTCCCCTGTCCTCGTGCTCAAAGAATAACTCACACAATTTCACCTGATCAACATGGAGCAATGGCATATCCACTGTTTTTCACAATCCCCAAGCATTAACACCTTCAAATATTTCAGCCCTGAGATGTCGAATATTCCTTCCAGTGAACTACTGCGGACACACTGAAGTTCAAATAAACTTGAGGAAACTTCTGGAAGGTCTTCCAACAGCTCGCAATCTTCAAGCTTTAATTTCCTCAACTTCTTCAAGTGGCTCAAATCTATTGGGAAAGATTTCAGGTTCCAAGACATTTCCAACACTATTAAATTTGAGAGCATTGAAAAATCACTAGGGAATTATGAAATATTGGTTCCAATCATATTACGGGTATGCAAACACCTCATTCTACCCATTGATCTTTGGTAGCTTTACTAGTCTACCGCACCTTTCAGCTTTTAATACTTGCAGATTCTCCAATAGTCCAACACTTTCAGGAAATCCTTCAAAATCCTCAAAAAAGGATTGAAAACTAAAAACATTTAAACCCAAATTGAGCTCAACCAAGTTTTTTAATCATCAATGAACTCAAGCAACTTCTTGAGTGATGACGAATTCTCAACCTTGAGATTCTTCAAAGAACTCAGCTTGCAGATATTGTCTGGAAGCTCTTCACTCTCATCTTTGACAAATCCATACTTTTGAGCTGACTCAACTGTCCAATGGATTCATCCAAATTTTCAAATGCACGCACACTGAGAGATCCAATTGCTCCAAATACGAAAACCATGAAAAGTTTGGAGACTCAGATAGATGATAATAACCACTAAGATCGAGAACTTTCAACTTTTAGAACCATTGTCATGCAAAAAGAAAACATATACATTATCAATCAAACATAATAATCAAATAATTAAGAAAAGGAAAATGGTCCATTGGATAGAATTCAAATCCAGCTACAGAGTTTTAAGTTTACTACATGAACAAGAAAGTTAATTTCTTTTTTCCAAGTAAGGGAAATGGAAGAATGCTAGTAAATCTAAGAAGTTATAAGCCAAACCTGAATGGCTCACCTAGATCAATGAGCTAGTGTATCAAAATCAGGTCATGACTTCCCTCGGGCCAGTGGCAACTATGCAAGCAAAAAAAAAAACCCTAAAAACAAAAAGGAAAGTTGAATTTTCTTTTGGGATAATTACTAGGGATAATTATTGTTGCCCCCTTGTACTTTGATTTTATTACTAATAAAACCCTGTTCTTTACACAATTACTGTTGCCCCCCTTCCTTATAACGGTGTTAAGTAGCCGTTAAGTTTGAATATGTAATGTCCATTTTGTCCTTCATTAAGATTAAGAAATCAAAAGACGATACTACCCCATTTATAAAAACCAGATTAAATGTTAATTTTACCCTAACTTCATTTATTTTGAATTAAAAAAATATTGGTTTTCCACCTTCACTAAACTTATTTATTTTGAATTAAAGAAATTGGCAAAATTCAAATTCGATTTGGTTTCCCACCTTCTCCTCTAGCATACGTAGGGAAGGAAACCACAAATTTTTTTTTTTTTTGTGTGGGGGGGGGGGACTGGTGCTTTTTTAATATTGGAAACAAAACGTAACACCTCCCCATGGGAGTTTAGACTTTTAACCGCTTTACTAACCCACCATTGACGAAACCACAAAATCTTGCCAGAGAAGGAATTAACGAAGTAGGTGATATTCAGTTTCCAAATTTGAGTTGAATTCTATCTTCCCTCCTCTTCGGTTTCTATTTTAATTTTATTCAATTATTATTTCTTTATTTTGGTGATTTTTTTTTTTAGAGTAAAACAGATTATGATTATTTTTTTCTCTACAATTAATTAAGGGTATTACTGTAACTTGACAAAAGGGTAAATAAGTAAAGAGATAAGTAAAAGGGTATTTTGGAATTTTTAAAAAATATATAGATGCCACATCATCAGTAAACTAACAGAACTTAACAAGTAGGGGGCATTAGTAATTATAGACAAAGTTAAAGGTTGGATTAGTAATTTTGCAAAATACAAGGGATACATTAGTAATAAAATCAAAGTATAGGGGGGCAATAGTAATTTCCCTTTTTTTTTTTTTTCCCTTGTTTTTTTTTTTTTTTTTTCTCGTTTCCCCCGGCCTTTTCAAAATTACTAACCCAACCTTTAATTTTTTGTCAATTACTAATGCCCGCTATTGTTAAGTTCCGTTAGTTCACTGATGATGTAGCATCTTTATATTTTCTCAAAAATCCCAAAATATCCTTATACTTATCTCTTTACTTATTTAGCCTTTTGTCAAGTTACAGTAGTACCCTTAATTAACTGCGGGAAAAAAAAGTAACCATAATTCGTTTTATTCTACAAAAAAAAAACTACCAAATAAAGAAATGATATTGAATAAAACTCAAATAGAAACCGAAGAGGAAGGAAAATCGAATTCAACTTAAATTGGAAACTGAATATCACCTAAAATATGCCTCCACCATCCACCACCTCACCTTCTCATCCCCAAAACCCTAACTCATCTTCCACGGATCTGCAGCATTTACTTCTCTCTCTCCTACCCAATCTCACTTTAAACCAACAACATTCCACTCAAAATCCAATCACACATCCTAACCATTATTTAACCCAAAACCCAAACCCAACCCATAGGCCCATCTCTCAACTTCAAATTACTGAGGCCCACTTTGAACCACCATCTACCCACTACATTAATCAAGCCCACTTTGAAACATCATATACCCACCACATTAATCAAGCCCATTTTGAACCATCCAATTCCCAAATTGCCAATCAAACCAATAATCCAACACCGAATGACCCATCTCTCAATCTCTCTCCCATACAGGCCTCTCACAACCCCTCACCTACAAACCAAATGGACACAGTGCCATCTACATACCCATCTAGCCCACAACACTCACCTTATTCTTCTAATACTCACTCACCTATTTCTTCCCCAACCATTTCAAAAAAAAGGCGTAACAGTGAGCTGACTACAGAGGCTCTAGAGAACAATACTGAACATAGTGAAGGGCAGTTGCTACTGCAAGAAGCCGTGGTGTATGGTGGAGACCATCACCACGGTTCACAATGATAATTCAAAGCTGGAATTGTAGAGGATTGGTGGGTTCCTCCACAGTTCGAGTGCTCTCAAAACTCACCAAACAGAGGTGCCCAGAAATTCTGTTTTTGATGGAAACGAAAACTGAAAGTAGAAGAATTGAGAAAGTGAGAAAAGCACTAGACATGGATTTTTGTTTTTCAGTGGATGCAGTAGGAAAGGCAGGAGGATTGGCAATTTTTTGGAGAAAAAACATCCAATTAATTGTTAAGGAAGCTTCTCTTCGATTGATTGATTGCTGGGTAACACTGCCAAAAGGTAAGACTTTCTTTATCACCTTCATTTATGGCGACCCTGTTAAACAATTTCGTCAAGAAGTTTGGAAATCTCTCCTTGAGTTGAGTAAAGAGAGAACAGAGAGTTGGTTATGCACAGGAGATTTTAATTCTTTTTTAGCATGGCATGAAAAGAGTGGGGGTTCATGTAGAGGGTCCAGAGATATACAGCAATTTAGAGATGTGGTGGATGGCTGTAATCTAATTGATTTGGGATCACATGGAGCACAATACACTTGGAGCAATAAGAGGCTAGGGAAAGAAAATATAAGGATAAAGCTGGATAGAGCTTTGGCTAATCCAGAATGGTTATTGAAGTTCCCTGAAACAGCAGTATTTGTAGAAACAGCTATAGCATCAGATCACGCCCCACTTACCATTGATACAGATGGAAGAGTATCAAAAGGCAAGAGACCCTTCAGATTTGAAGCTATGTGGCTTCATAATCCATCTTGTGAGCCAGTTATACAACAAGCATGGAGTCGAACTGGAGAAGAAAATGAGTCATCAATGTTGTTCAAAAAACTAAGTTGGTGCCAAGAAGACTTGCAGAAGTGGAATAAGGAATGCTTTGGACATTTACAAACTAAGATTCAAAATTTACAAAAGCATTTGGCCCAACTTCAAAACCAAAAGGCAGAAGATGACACCCAGGTAGTTGAGAATAAGCTATCAAAAGAACTTGAAGAGCTCTTGAAGTGTGAAGAAACTTTTTGGAAACAAAAATCCAGAATTGATTGGCTCAATGAAGGGGAGTGTAATACATCTTTCTTTCATACAAGAACTGTGACAAGAAGAAGATCCAACAGGGTACTCAAGCTCAAGCAAGGAAATGGTTCATGGTGCTCTTCAGAGGAGGAGGTTTATGAATTGTTTGAAGACTACTACTTAGATCTTTTCACATCGATGGAGGTGGAGGACCAAGATATTGAAGCTGCCCTTCAAGGGATTTCATCAACTGTTACTGAAGAACAAAATTCACATCTCATCTCACCACCATTAGAGGAGGAAATCAAGAAAGCACTATTTGATATGGGACCTCTTAAAAGCCCAGGTGTGGATGGTTTTCCCCCCCTGTTTTTTCAAAAATTTTGGGACCTAACACATGAGGAATTGTGCAAGTTTGTATCAAATTTCTTTTCTACAGGTTTTTTGCCACAAGGAAGTAATGATACTCAAGTGTGCCTGATACCAAAGAAAGATAATCCAGAGGGGGTTGAAGACTTTCGCCCAATCAGTCTATGCTCAGTTGCAGTTAAGGTTGCAACTAAAGTGCTAGCAACAAGATTACATTTAGTGCTTCCGGACATCATCCCAACCTCACAGTCAGCTTTTGTAAAAGGGAGATTGATTTCGGACAACATCTATAAAGCACACGAGGCCTTTCATTACCTCAAGGGGAGAAAGAAAGGGAAAAAATCTTTGTTAGCACTAAAGTTAGACATGAAGAGAGCATATGATAGAGTGGAGTGGAAATTTGTTGATGCTATTCTTACAAAGCTGAACTTTGGAGTCAAGTTTAGAGATATGGTGCTAAACACATTGTCATCAGTGAAGTATTGTTTTTTGGTGAATGGAGGGGAAAGATTTGAGATCATTCCAGAAAGAGGCCTGAGGCAAGGTGATCCATTATCCCCAGCTCTTTTTGTGATATGCTCACAATGCCTCATCAACCTCATTAATCAGAAGGAGCTTACACAAGAAATCAAAGGGATTAAAATTCGGGGAAGGACCTCATCTCTCACTAATCTTATGTTTGCTGATGATTGCATCCTTTTTTCGGAGGTTAAATTGGATAGTGCTCATACATTGAAGGAATGCGTGGAAGTGTATTGCAAAGCATCGGGACAAGCTATCAACTTCACAAAGTCCTCTCTTTGTTTTAGTCCCAATACCCCATCAAGGATCAAAAGATGGTTTTCAAAAATCTTCAAAGTGAAATATGGAGATGGTCCACAGAAGTACCTTGGATTACCCACGGATTTTGGAGTCTCAAAAGTTGAATTATTCCATTCTTTGAGTGACAATATGGAGAAGAAATTCAATGGTTGGGCGAAGAAATTGTTGAATCAACCTAGCAGGGAAGTCTTACTCAAAGCAGTGGCACTACCCTCCACCATCTATGCCACTTCACACTTCAAGATTCCAAAAAGTATTCATGACAAAGTGAAAGCAAAAGCATCAAGGTTTTTTTGGGGTGGTGATGAAGACAAAAATCCCATTTTTTGGATGTCTTGGAAGAGGTTGAGTAGGGAAAAAAAGAAAGGAGGTATTGGATTAAGAGACCCCTTATTACACAACCGTGCTCTACTGTGCAAGGTAGCTTGGAGGTTATTTTCACAACCAGAGGCGGAGTGGGCCAAGTTCCTCAAAGCCATCTATTTTCCTTATTGTTCCTTTCTTGAAGCAAACTCAAGAAACAACCCCTCATGGGCATGGAGAAGTATATTGGAAGGAAGGGAGGTTCTAAAACAAGGCTTATTATGGAAAGTGGGAACAGGAACACAAGTGAGTATATGGAATGCAAGATGGGTACCGGGTTTGGATAACTTTAGTGTTACATCTCCTAAACCTGAGGAATGTGATATTGAAGTGGTAGCGGACATCATTCATCCTCAAAGCCGAACATGGTTAGAAGAGAAGATAAAGAGGTATTTCTTACCCCATGAGGCTGAAGCAATACTTAGCATTCCATTAGCTCTCTTTCCGTCCCAAGACACACAAGTATGGGGTGCGAGCACTGATGGTAGATTCTCTGTGAAATCGGCCTATAAGCTACTTGAAAAAATCCAAGAAAGAGAAGATGATAGAACCCCATCATCCTCAAAAGTGCATAATTGGGAAGAGATGAATTCAGCAAACTGGATGGACATTTGGGAATGCAAAACTCTCCCCAAAGTGAAGAACTTCTTGTGGAGAGCATGTAATGATAGTCTAGCCATCTCAAATGAGCTAAACAAGAGAGGAATAAAAGTGGACCGACTTTGTGGGGCTTGTGGAGTGGAAGAAGAAACCATTACTCATACTTCGCTTCAATGTGAATTTGCTAAAGCAGTGTGGTTTGGTAGTCCATTAACATGGAGAAGCTCACATAGAGAATTCACTACAATGGCCGATTGGATGAAGACTTGGGCAGATATACAGATGCTAGACAAGAAGGAAGGAGAAAAAGTGAAAAGCTTGATATCTTTCATTTTGTGGTCCTTATGGAAAGCTCGAAATTCAAGGGTGATTGGCGAACCTTTGAAATCACCAATGGAAGTAATGCAAATGGCGATTCAAGCTCACTCAGAGTTTTGGTCATCAATGAAGAAGGTGAATCAAAGTACCTTGACTGAAAGAAGATACATTGTGGAGGAAAGAATGGATTGGAAGCATCCAAACCATCCCTTTGTTAAGGTGAACACCGATGCAACATGGAAACAGAAAACAAGGAAGGGAGGGATGGGGATCATCATTAGAGATTGGGAAGGAAAGCCTTTAGTTGCAGCATCTCTTCCCAAAGCATTCTCATCTGTGATAGAAGGGGAGGCCGAGGCCATGCGAGCAGGACTGTTAGAAGCTATAGCAAATGGCTTCGAATTTGTGGAGATAGAAACTGACTCTCAGCTTCTAGTGAGTTACTTATCTGAGACAGCCTTACCCCCCCACTTTTATACTACCTGTAATTGAAGATATCAAATTTATAGGTAGTAGGTTTTTGGGGTTTAAGCCCATTTATATTTCTAGAAGATCCAACTGTGTTGCGGATCATCTAGCACGGAAGGCCTACTCGGTTCAGGGCCCGAGTTATTGGTCATGTTCCTCTGATTGGTTACTGAGCTTATGTTCAGTTTCCCATCCTGCTCCTGCCTCTTAATGAAAGTTTGATTACCAAAAAAAAAAAAAGAATATCACCTAAAATATTTTCAAAATAAATGAAGTTTAGTGAAGGTGGGAAACCAAATCGGATTTGGATTTTACCCATTACTTTAATTCAAAATAAATGACCTTAGTGAAGGTTGGAAACCAAATCGGATTTGGATTTTGCACATTTCTTTAATTCAAAAAATAAAATGAAGTTTAGTGAAGGTGGAAAACCAAATCGGATTTGGATTTTGCTCATTTCTTTAATTCAAAATAAATAAAGTTTAGTGAAGGTGGGAAACCAAATCGGACTTGGATTTTGCCAATTTCTTTAATTCAAAATAAATGAAGTATAGGGTAAAATTGACATTTAATTTGGTTTTTATAAATGGGGTAGTATCGTCTTTTGATTTCTTAATTTTAATGAATAAATAGAATTGGAGTGCTATGTACACATAAAGGACAAAATAGACATTACATATTCAAACTTAACAGCTACTTAACGCTGTTATAAGGAAGGGGGCAACAGTAATTTCTTAAAGAACAGGATTTTATTAGTAATAAAATCAAACAACAGGGGGCAATAGTAATTATCTCTTTTCTTTTTTATTTTAAATTGAGAAAATTATAGTTGAATTGCAGCCCTTACCCCTACTTTTGGGAGAGCTGGATTCTTGACTAACAATAATTATAGCATATTTGTTAATATTACCATGACTTCTATACTAGTGTCACTTGATGTGCTACATGTTAAAGTGGTCTGGTCCTCATGCCCAGATTTTCAAAAATATGTCTAGTGTAATGCTACTTTTGGGTATTAATGCCAAAGATATTTGTTGCATTGGAAGTGAAAAGTACAAGCCTGTTATTCAAAAATGTTTATATATATAACAGTAAGATAACAACAACACATATTGATTATTGAAATATTCATGAAGTACAGCTTTTAAGACATCAAGCGTATGGGAAAAAATGGTCTCAGGCTGCGTAGCATATGCTAGCACCTCTATTTTAGCAGGAGCAACCTCGTTGTAATAAAGAAACTTCATGAATTTTACCACAGCATTCCTAATTAGAATATTAGTAATATATCATATACTAGAGATTGTAAATAAATTAATAAATATATAAATACTCAATACTGTAGCAAGAGTTACCTCATCATCGATCATATGCTGGTACCATTGTTTATCTCAGCATCACATGCAGAGATTTTAATTCATGAATGATTTTTTAAGCTTATTGAAGTGTTGAATATAACTCCGCCAGTGTTTTGCTGCCGGTCCCAAGCCCGGGTAAAGGAGGAGGGTTGGTGCGTCAGGTCGGCAGCCGACACCGGAAAAACTCTAGCCAAACATTTTTTCATGGATTCGACCTTATATGATAAAAGTTATGCTAGGGCGTTCCCCAACAAAAGAAGCGACGCGCTACACTATGGCCCGGGTGTAGTGATAAATGGGCAAGGGTTAGCTAGGGCATCCCCTATAAGCGACGCGTCGCATCGGCGCCCGGATACGGTGATAAATAAGCAAGGTTCCTGCGTTGTGGACGAGTGCGGATAAAGAAGCTAGTCCATAAGCGTAGGATTAGATTGGTATCTTGGAACATAAGATCTTTAACTGGTAAGAGCTTAGAATTGATAAATGTTAGGAGGAGAAGAAGGATTAATGTAGCTTACATCCAAGAGACTAGATGGAGCAGTAAAAAAGCCAAAGAATTGGATGACTTTAAACTTTGGAATACTGGGGATAAAACAAATAAAAATGGAGTGGGTATACTAATGGATAAAGATTTAAAAAATGATGTGGTGGATGTTAAAAGAGTGGGTGATAGGATTATTGCTATCAAGCTTGTAATGGAGAAAGAGTTCATAAATATAATTTGTGCATATGCACCTCAAGTAGGATTAGATGAAAGTCTAAAGCTAGAATTTTGGGAAAATATGGATGGATTAATACAAGGAATTCGTCAAGGAGAAAAGATTATCATAGGAGGTGATTTAAATGGACATATTGGAAAATATCAAAGAGGATATGAGAGTGTTCATGGAGGATATGGTTTTGGAGAAAGGAATGAGGAGGGGATTTCAATTTTGGATTTTGCTACTGCTTTTGATCTATCTATTATAAATACTTACTTCAAAAAGAGAGATGAACATTTAATTACTTTCAAAAGTGGACAGCATAGAAGCTAAATAGATTTCTTCTTAACTAGAAGAACTGATAGATTGTTGTGCAAGGATTGCAAGGTGATACCGGGGGAAAGCTTAACTGCACAACATAGACTTGTGGTCTTGAATATGTGCTTAGTCCCAAGAACATATAAAAGGTCCAAGGTAAACTATCCCAGAATAAGATGGTGGAATTTGAAAGGAGAGTACTCTAAATCCTTTGTTAATGAAGTAGTCAAACAAGGAAAATGGGATTTTAAAGGGGATACCAATGCAATATGGAATGAGATGGCTATGTGTATTAAGAAGGTGGCTAAAGATATTCTAGGTGAATCAAAAGGAAATATCCATTCTTATAGAGAGACGTGGTGGTAGGATAGTGAGGTTCAAGCTGCCATTAGGAATAAAAAAAGCTAGTTTTAAGACATGGCAAAGAACTAAGGATGTTGAGGATCTTCAAAGGTATAGGTTGGATAGAAATGAAGCTAAGAAAATTGCGGGAAAAGCAAGGGAAAGGATGTATGAAGAGTTATAAAATAAGTTGGGCACAAAGGAAGGGGGAAAATATATTTATAAGATAGCTAAAAAGAGGGATAGGAAGAGTAGAGATCTTAACCATGTTAGATGTATTAAAAATGGAGATGGTAAAGTATTAGTTTGTGAGGAGGATATTAAGAAAAGATGGGAAACCTATTTCTCTAGTTTACTAAATGAGCATTCTTCAAGCACTTATGTTTCGGACAATTACACTTTTCACCAAGGCACCAATGTTCGAACTTATATACGTAGAATTTTGATTTCCGAAATAAAAGAAGCTTTAAGGAGGATGAAACTCGGCAAGACACAAGGTCCTGATGAAATCCCAATTGAAGTATGGAAGAGCTTAGGAACCCATGGACTAGTTTGGTTGACGAAGTTGTTTAATAAGATTATGAGCACAGGGAAAATGCCAGATGATTGGAGGAGAAGTGTTGTGGTTCCAATTTACAAAAATAAAGGAGATATTCAAAGTTGTAATAACTATATGGGCATTAAATTGA
This sequence comes from Hakea prostrata, assembly GCF_041222555.1. NCBI lineage: Eukaryota > Viridiplantae > Streptophyta > Magnoliopsida > Proteales > Proteaceae > Hakea > Hakea prostrata. Next base: position 38,798,888 of record NC_142606.1, on the reverse strand, counting down.
TGAGCCATACGATGAAATTATGGGAGAGAATAATTGAAACCCGTTTGAGACACTTAACTACAGTTACGGAGAACCAATTTGGGTTTATGCCGGGAAGATCTACAACGGAGGCTATTTATTTAATTAGAAGACTTATGGAAAGGTATAGAGAATGTAAGAAAGATCTTCATATGATATTTATTGACCTAGAAAAAGCTTATGATAGAGTCCCTAGAGCGTTAATTTGGCAAGTACTGGAGAAAAGAAGTGTTGCAAGTAAATATATAGATATAATTAAGGATATGTATGATGGTTCGGTGACTAATGTTAGAACAGTGGGGGGTCAAAGTAATGAATTCCCGATAACAGTTGGGCTACATCAAGGGTCAACTTTAAGCCCATATCTATTTGCACTGGTAATGGATGAATTAACCAAAGACATTCAAGATGAGGTCCCCTGGTGTATGCTTTTTGCGGATGATATTGTGTTGATTGATGAGACCCAAGTGGGGATTAATACCAAATTAGAATCATGGAGATTAGCTTTGGAATCAAAAGGCTTTAAACTTAGTAGATCGAAGACAGAATATTTAGTTTGTAACTTTAGTCATGATCGGGCAGATGATGAGGTGGTGATACTTGACGATAAAGAGATTCCTCAGAGTGATTGTTTTAGGTACCTAGGTTCAATCATAAGTAAAAGAAGTGATTTAGAAGATGAGGTTTCCCAAAGAATTAAAATAGGGTGGATGAAGTGGAGAGGTGCGTCCGGGGTCTTATGTGATCGGCGTATTCCATTAAAGCTTAAAGGAGAATTTTATAGGACCGTTGTTCGACCAGCTATGATGTACGGTGCAGAGTGTTGGGCTATTAAAAAGAATCATATAAATAAACTCAGTGTAGCAGAAATGAGGATGCTAAGATGGATGAGTGGCAAAACTATGATGGATAAGATAAGAAACGATCATATTAGAGTTGGTTTGGGAGTTGCTCCCTTAAGTGATAAGCTTAGAGAAAGTCGTTTGAGGTGGCACGGCCACATTCAACGGAGACCTATAAATGCTCATGTACGGAGAAGTGATATAATCCATATTGAAGGAACTAAAAGAGCTAGGGGTAGACCTAAGATAACCTTAGGAGAAGTGGTGAGAAAGGATATGTATAGCTTAGGCCTTGTATCTAGCATGGCCTTGAACATAACTGATTGGAGGGCAAGAATCCATGTAGCCGACCCCATTTAGTTGGGACAAGACTTATTGTTGTTGTTGTTGTATTAAAGTGTTGAATATAGAAAAGTTGTATAGTTTAATTTAAGATCCTTACATGGATCTAGTTCTGTTGAGCATGATAATTTTAATCTTCACAATGCTGCTATGCTTTTTGATCAATGAAACAAGTTCTGTTTCAATTTCAAAACAAGATGGTTTTTGTTTTTGAAGCATCACATTACATCAACTAGATCCTCCACCCCACCTAGCTAACAAGTATCAATTATCAATTATGAATACAAGGTGAAAAAAGCAATGTAAATGGAAAACAAGTGGTTGAATTATGATGCTGTCTAGGTCCAGAGTCAACACCAGCTGCCTCTTCATTATCATCCTTGTCAAGAAGAACCACTTGTTTCAACATAGCCATCGACATCTCATCTGCTTCTGCTTCTTCTTCTTCTTCTTCCTCTTCTTCCTAGTCGTTGCGAATTATCAGCGCCTCGTACTCTTTCTGCGACTGAGAAATACTCCCGATAAGAAAAACTCCCATTAGCACCGGCGGTTATTTGGTGAAGAGAAGAAACTGATGGTTCATCATCATCGTAGTTATTTCTCGGCCTTAACATCGACTCTTCCTCTGCCCCCATCACAACTTCTGAAACAGAGTCACCAAATTCTATACATCTCGGGAAATCCCTTGTTATATTACTCCTTATCTCTTCATCGCCATCTTCTTCTTCATCTTTCTGCTGAGAAATACTCCCACTATTAGCACCCGTGGTTATTTGGTCAAGAGAAGAAACTGATGGTTCATCACCGTACTTATTTCTCAGCCTTGACTTCGCTTTCCAAAGAGCCGCTATCGTCTTCTCCATTGAGGTTGAGCAAGGGTTTGCCCCCACCACAGCTCCCGAAACAGAGTTATCATCGCCATCTTCTTCTTCTTCTTCAACATCATCATCTTCTTCTTCCTGGGTTGGTCGGTACTGGCCCCAAATGAAAAAATCTGCTACAGTTCAGAGCTGGATCAATAGGCTTTTGAAGGCCAATTGGTTCCCTGTCCTCCTCCTCCTCCTCAAACAATAACTCACACAATTTCACGACAAAAGGGAGATTTGGCTTATCCACGTATTCAATCACAATGGAATCTTTACCTTGCAGAGGAATCCCAAACCAGTCAAAGCCTTTGAAATGGTGAAGGCAAATCGTATCTCTTCCTCTGGTATTATACTCAATGCCCTTGAAATCCAGCCAATGCGCACACTCGATTGCTTTATCTTTCTGGTGGATCGTAGCACCAAACACAAAAGAGCCTTCTACTAAGTCACCCTCTCTAAGCCACGTGCAACCCTTCCTGCCTCTAAAAACAATGCACAAAGAAATACCCTTACTACTACTACTACTACTAGTAGCACACAAGCGATAATGCTTTTTCTGCCGAAGACTCTTCTCCTCTTCAAAACGTAGCATTCCCTACAAAACAAACCGAGACAGAGAGTGAGATAATAGGAGTATTGATCTCACCCGTTAATTAGAATACGCAAAGATGACTAGACTAATATAATTACCTACCTGCCCATATACATTCCTCTTTTTATCTGTCATGTTAAGATTGCCAGTGACCACAAAACTTTCCAAGGATTCTGCACCCTCAAGGCCTTGAATCTCATTCAACTTTTCACATTCCTCAAACCTTAACACCTTCAAATATTTCAGCCTTGATATGTCGAATATTCGTTCCAATGAATTGCATCGGACACACTTAAGTTTAACTAAACTGGATGAAACCTCCGGGAGCTCTTTCAACAGCTCGCAATCTACAATCTTTAATATCCTCAACTTCTTCAACTGGATCAGATCTCTTGGGAAAGATTTCAGACTGCCAGACATTTTCAACACCTCTAAATTTGAGAGCTTTGAAAAATCATTAGGCAATTTTGAAATATTGGAGTCCCTGCAGATTAAGGGTATGCAAATGCCTCATTCTCCCCATTGATCTTGGTAGCTTCACTAGTGACTTGCGACCAGAAGTACTTAATACCTCAAGATTCTCCAAAAGTCCGGCACCGTCAGGAATTTCTTCAATCATTTCATAAATATAATTACCATCAATACGCAAATCGAGCTCAACCAAATTTTTTAGATCACCAATGAAATTAGGTAACTTCTTGAGTGCAGAACAATCAATGAGCTTGAGGATCTTCAAAAAGCTCAGCTTATGCAAACTGTTTGGAAGCTCTTTTATTCCTGTTTCTGACAAGTTAAGCTTCACTAGAAACTTCAAATTACCAATGGACTGTGGAAGCTCTTCTATTCCTGATCGTGACAAGTTAAGCTCGACTAGAGACTTCAAATTACCAATGGAATTGGGCAACTCCATGATTCGGTAACACCCTTCAAGCCTAAGACTTTTGAGCTGACTCAATTGCCCAATGGATTCATCCAAAATCTTCAACATCTCACAATTTGAGAGATTCAATTGCTCCAAACAAGGGAACCATGAAAAGTTTGGAGACTCAGATAGGTTAAAACAATGACAAAGGTCAAGAACTTTCAGCTTTTGGAACTGCAGTCAAGCAAAAAGAAAACATATACCTTATCATTAAAAAAACATAATAATAATAATAATAATAATAATAATAATAATAATAATAATAATAATAATAATAATAATAATAATAATAATAATAATAATAATAATAATAATAATAATAATAATAATAATAATAATAATAATAATAATAATAATAATAATAATAATAATAATAATAATAATAATAATAATAATAATAATAATAATAATAATAATAATAATAATAATAATAATAATAATAATAATAATAATAATAATAATAATAATAATAATAATAATAATAATAATAATAATAATAATAATAATAATAATAATAATAATAATAATAATAATAAAGGAAAAAGTCCAACATGTCACCTTATTTTCATCTTCAGGTTCAGTATTCCAGGCTTGTCTAATATGGTTTCTAGAAAGCTTGAGGTGAACTAGACCCTTGTGATAAAAAGTGGTAGGTATAATTTCCCAGGGACAATCCCTCCAATGAAACCACTTTAGTGTCCTAAGAAGGCTTAAAAAGTTTCCAACGACCCTTTGCCATCCAATGACGAGAAATTTTAAATTTTGCATCATGTTAAAGTGACATTGGCGTAGATAAACACGTGAGAAGTCATAACGAAAGAGGACCAGCCCTTTTACCAAGCTAGTTCCCTATAATAGAAAAAATATCAAGTAAATAGAAGTCGGAGGATACCAGTAAATAAATAAATAATTGGCAACTAAAAAGATGCATGAGGAAGGATTATGCCCTTTTAACATTCTTTTTTTTTGGATAAAAAATAATATAGATGTTAATTCCCTACAATAAATAAATAATCCAAGAAAATAGAAATTGGTGGAGTCGAACCAAAACAACGTCCAGATGTAGAATTTAAAATATAATGTTACTCATGGCATGAACAAAAACAAAAAGGCAAATATTTTAGTATTACCTTGTTACTTTCTAATACTTGCAAGATATCATCACGAGACCACAACCTACTACGCTCACTTGGATCGGTGCGATTTTCTCCTAGGACAATTCCTCTTCCCATGTCTCGGACTTGATCATGCATCTTCAGCAAACATCTACTATCTCCATATCCATGTTCAAATTTAATGAGAGATCTTTTAGTTAATAAGCGTATTACAGACCTTGGATAATATCCACATGCTTCCCATATGGAAATTACTTCTTCTTTTTCCCATCCAATAAAAAAGCATGCAGCATCAAGAAACATTTCTTTTTGATAATACTCTTCTAGCTTATCATAGCTTATTCTCAACCTTTGTTGGACTTTCTCTGGAGGAATTTCTTTCAAACTTTGTAATGTACTTTCCCACTCTTCTATGCTTGTTGTGTTTGATAGCAAAGACCCAAGCACCTGTAGAGTTAGAGGTAATCCTCCTGAATAGCTTGCCATGTCATTTGAAAGTTGCATATAATTGTCCTGAGGTAGCTTTTTTCCAAAGGCATGCAAGCTAAAAAGTTGAAGAGATTGGTCATGATCTAACCCTTCAAGCCTGTATATTTTATTTTCATTTACTTCAGCCTTATTCAAAATATCCTCGTCTCTAGTTGTTATTATAACCTTGCTTCATTCGCCAAACCATTTGGTATGACCGGCCAAAGAATCCATCTGTTCCACGCTATCTACATCATCAAGAACTATAAAAACTTTTTTTTTACAAAGTCTTTGTTCTATCAATGTTTTTCCTTTATGATGGTTGGATATGTCAATATCTATTTGAAGGATATCCTTAAGCAGCTGTTTTTGCAAAGATACCATGCCCATGGCTGGCGTTGCATGTTCTCTAACATCTGAAATAAAGCTATGCTTGTTGAAGGTTGAAATAATGTGGTTGTACACATTCTTGGCAATAGTTGTCTTTCCAATACCACCAATACCCAAAATTCCCACAAACAGAACCTTGTCAGAATTAAGATCCAGCAAAGACAATATCTTTTCTCTGTGAGATTTTATTCCTATTAGGTATTTAGATTCAGCCAAGTGGGTTTTGCTACTCAATTCAACCATAACCCTTTCAACGACAAATTCAATTAGCTCTGCTTGATCCCTACAAATTTCACATATAAAAAATAAAAATACAATAACAATAATTGACAACAATTAAATACCCTTTTGGGCCAAAGAAATTTAAAGTTTCCAACGGTTTGGAAAGCCAAAAAAATAAAAAAAAATAAAAATAATATAATAAAAAAATGATCACAGCATCAGTTACTAGGTGGTTGAATCATAGGAAGAAAATTAAAAACTCTATACTCAATCAACCAAATCTCGGGCTTTAAACAACATAACTTAAAGATGGGTTTAATTCTTGAAAAATCATAAACCTCTTTAGATCCAAAGGGAACTTCTAATATATGGTTAATAACAAATATTGCACCAAAATATTTTTAGACGGATGGTCAAATAAACAAGTAAACTGTCAGGTTTAAGATGTGATAAAGTTTAGAAGACTTACGTGACATCGTCAACAACTTGTCCTTTCAAACCTCTTACTTCTTTCAAAGCATCCCTCCAACCTTTTACGATATCGGTCTTGAAATTCTTCTCATGCTCCTCAAATGCTTTTGCAAAGCTTCCTTCCTTCTGATTCCGAACATTCGATGGGTCAACGTTAAAGAAAATAGGCAAGACCAATTGACCAATGGAATTCCGGCATTTTACAATCTCTGCAAGCTCCATCAAGCACCATTTGCTGTCCGCAAAATGTTCAGAGAAGATAGGGATCGAGATTTTAGACCCTTGGATTGCTGCAAGTAGCGCTTCGCTAATGGATTCTCCGGTCCATAAACTTTTACTATCGAGGAAGACATTGACTCCGCTCTGTTTCAGAATTTTGTAAAGAAAACTAGTGAATGAATTGCGAGTATCTTCTCCTCTAAAACTGAGGAATACTTCATAGGTTGAAAATCCAGTTGTGGTAGAAGAAGAAGAAGAGGAAGCCATAAAGTATTTTGTTGGTTCAGAGACAAGATGTAAACACGAACAGAGCATTCCGAGGATAAACTCCTATATCACCTTATATACAAGGTAGGTGCAAGATTCCTAGAAGTTTTCATATGAATAAATAAAGTTCTTTTTATCTTGGTCCTCCTCTTTGATTTCTTTGTGTAAGATTCCTAGAACTTTTTATATGAATAAATAAAGTTCTTTTTATTATCCAAAAATAAAAAAATAAAAACAAGAGAGGTGCAACGGCTGACTTTCGGGTTTGGAATCTTCAACCAGACGTGAAGACCACGTAATCATGTATTATTATATAAAAACCGCGTAATCGGATATAGGTCTAGTTGAAAACAAAGGAAAACAATATGTTTCCTTAAAGCACAAAAAAGCTTGGATCCTGCGCATTTAATGCGCTGGATCATCAAGCCGAAATTTCGGCCGTAGGATCCGAAATTTCGATCGAGATTTCAATCTCAACCGTTAAATTTCGACGGTCGAGATCGAAATTCCGATCCCACCGCCCAAAGTGAATGGCTTGATGATCCTGCGCATTCATTGCGTAGACCCAAGGAACGTCCCTTAAAAAATGCCAAATTCCCTTTTGTCTTTTTCCTTAAAGACTAATCAGCTAACAAGCCGTGGGTGGTCCCACTCCCACATGGAATGGATCAAGTCTTTCTCAATTTAAAAGGAGTTTAATTTTTATGGTACCTACAATAACAGATAGATTAATATAACGTTTACATTCTCTGAATCATTTTGAGAAAATATCATTATACTAATCCCATTTGCGGATGGGTTATTAAATTACTTGACTCCTATTAACTGGTGATTCATCAGGCCTGTCTGTCTTAATACCAAAAAAAACCATTGATTAAGGGTAAACTTGTCTTTTAAGCCTTCATGCAAGAACTCCTAAAATCATGGGGGGAAAAAATAACAAATTTTCTTATCTTCTCCTTGAGAAATCCTGCTTGGACTAGGGTTAGATTTTCTCTCTTGTTAACCTCTCTGTTGAGAAATCTTGCTCAAGACTTTAAGTTTAAATTTTCTTTCTTGAGATTCTTTGCTCACCAAACAAAGGTGTCATGACCCCAGTTTTCACAGGCTTGGTGGGGCCTACATTTCGGACATTCAACCAGGGCACGTGACAATTCCTCTCTTTATCAACCTGTTTATTTACTAAAACAACATGCTTAACTAAACAATTTCAAAGACAAAAACAAACAACCTGTTTGACAGTCTGACTCATAACATGAGTGTACAGTCTAAAGTCATATTATGTTTACATTCGACCTTTCAATAGTGTCTAGTTAAGTATATACAGTCGCACAAGAAACATATACATCTGCAGTCCAATTAAACAACCATCAGTAGCAACAAAAAGGAAAAGAGTTTCCATCTTCCATTTTAAGAGCATTATCAGGTGGCAGCACCCTTGTCTTTATCATGTATCTGAAGACCTGTCAACATTTACAATAGTGAGCTTTGCGGCCCAGTAAGCAATATAGACAGCCATGCAAATAAGTCAAACAGTGCATTAATCATCACATCAAAATCAGTTAACATCATGCATTCTGATTTTTTTTTTTTTCATTTTCCTTTTCCTGTTTCCTTATTAAACCAGACCTAAGCGTTACCAGCAGAGAAAGCACCATCAATTTAAACCACACAAGTGGCATCAGTCTCAATCTCAGTCTTAGAGGTTTGGACTATCCATCGATGAGTTTTTGGCTAGAAGTTTCATTAACTATGCTCCTTGCTAATTGAAAGAAAACCAATATCTGGGTAAGAAAACATTAACCGCACATAAAAATTAATTCCATTGCCATTAAAATTGAATGCAAACCAAGAAGTTGTTAGAGGATAACCTTCAACTCA